>NC_136261.1:337885478-338465478 GCF_964187855.1 Myxine glutinosa
CTTTTCTTTTTTTTCTTCTTTCAAAGTCTGTCACTATCAGATTAACTCTTTCGTAGCTCCAGGAAACATTCACATCAGTCGAATAACAATTTTACAATGTCATACAGGCAGAATGTTATTGGAAATTATATGATACTGTTGCTGTGTGACTTCAATGGAATGATTCATCTATTTCCTCTCAATTTATGGGACCGAGGCCTGTCTGCCATGTTCTGCAGGATGAGCTTTGGAGTCAAGATATCAGAGCTGCCCCGTGAGACATTGCTTGGCATCACACTCTATGCTGTACCCCAGCCTGTTTCGGGTGCAGCACAAGAGAGTGGAAAGCCCCCAGAGGAGCTTGGATGGGTCACGATGCCGCTTTTTAACTTTTGCCAGTAGGTCCTACCTGATGCTGTTAATTTTTTGCTGAAATCTAAGAAGTGGAATTTACTTTGTAAGGGAAATGATAGATTGTTTGGTATTCTCACAAAAAGGGCTTGTTACAAATAATACATTAATATTAATGCATTTCAGATGTTGATCAATATGATTTGATGTTATTGAGTAAGACGATTCAATAATGTCCACAGTTTAATTTGTATGACGTAATTTTACTGCAATTTGCAATTATCAGTAAAGTTGAACAATAACAAAGGATTTTGATCCTTCTTTTGCTTATTGGAAAAGTATCATAATGTGGAAAATTCACTGTAAGGTAGTGAGTGCATTCTTCCGGCACACAAATTAACAAACTGGTGCCTTTTTATCCCCATGCGTTTTGAAAACAACAGGGGGATATTGCAATCGGCTCCGTCCGTCTGTCCCTCTGTCCGTCACACTATCTCTTCCTGAGAAGTTGTGCAGAAATTCACCATATTTGGTAGTTATGATCACCACATGGGAAGAAGATGTGAGAGCAGTATAATTTTTGGCCCGCCTCATAGAGCATGTTTCAAAGGTCAAATGTTGAAAAATGCAATTACGGGCACATTTTTATCTCGTTTTAATGAAAGTTTGTATGCTCAATCATCATTGAAAGACGCATGAAATATTCAACGATTTTTTTTGGATTTTATTCCTGGTTCATGTCAGAGCAGTCAATTTTTAAACTCAAAATTTGATATTGGGCCATTCCTGGTGGAACTTTTTGCCATCTTTCAACTTTCCTTTTGGTGGGAAGCGTGGGGATTTGCGATGGTGCCATCGACTTCGCTCGAGCTATTATGTCATTTTTATTTGGATAAGCTTTCTTATTGAACACATTGGACAATGCTTTATCAGTAATGGAAAATGATGAGATAATCAAATATAGTCCGGAATTTCTCTTTGAGCTGCAGAATGCTATGATTTCGCTACAGCATTGTCAATACCCTTTCACTCAACTCAAACTCAAACTTTCAGGAATATGCAATTGGGGAAACTACACAATAATCGGTAGCTTTCAACACAGGTCTGTCCTGATAACTTGTACATGGCACTAACTATATTACTCATAATAGGCAACCACAACCACCCTTGACCATTTTGTGGAATGTCGGGTGAGGTCCTCACTTTTTTTTCGTTGATATTGTATTTTTGTATACAAGATCGAGGCTCGTGTAAGAGCTAACATTAATCACAAAAAAAAACGGACATAAAACATGTAATAAAGGAAGTGGGAGACAATATGGGGAGAGGGAGGGAAGCACACAAGTACAACATTTGAGAGCAGGGACATCGGGGGATCTGTGGGAGGGAGAGGGCTTTGGGGGAGGAGGCATGGGAAGGGGGGGGGGGCGGTGGGAGAGGTATAAAACACATGGACACTGCTAGGACTTCCAGGAAAGAAGTCGGTATTTCAAAAAAGTGGATCTGGGGTGAATTAAAGAGGGTAGAAGAGATCAAGGTTTTGGATGGGGGAAGATAAGAGATTGTGGCAAACAGCTGTTTTAAAGACCTGGAGCCAGTGTAATGTGAGTGAGGGTAGTCATTTTAGTTGCCGACTACCCGACCAATGAGGTAATATTGAAAGTTAGTGTGGGCGAAAGCCCCGTAATGGCTTGTGCAGACAGCGATGCCAAGGCCGGGGATTTGAATGTATAAAAAATATCCAATGCTCCAGGAGACCATTAATTTACTAATCTCTACATTCAATTATTATCTATTTATTTGATGTGCTATGCTGTACTTTCCAGTCATATTTTGCAATCTGTATTTCATTGTTTCGATACAATGCTTCATTGACTCCATGATATAAACCAGGTTTGTAAACCTTAGTTTATAATAAATTATGCCTATTTATCTTCAGTTCTGGTTACACTGCAAGTTATTTTTTCTCTATGTAAACGTTCGCTCGGGTTTCAAATGGTTAACATTGTCCGTCCATAATAGCTTTTCGTTACCGCGATAACTTTAGAACAATGGAAGGGATCGAAGTCACACCTGGTTCAGGTATGTATATTGAGGTAAAGATGAACTGCTTAGATTTTGGGGTCACGAGGTCAAAGGTCAGAGGTCATGTTAGGTAAAAATCCTGTTACCGCAATAACTTGTGAACCAGTGATGGGATTTTGACCAATCTTGGTAAAAGCATGTATTCTGACGCAAATATGAACGGATTGGATTTTGGGGTCAAAAGGTGAAATGTCAGATGTCCCGTTAGGTAAAAATTCTGTTGCCAAGCTAACTTGTGAACCAGTCATGGGATTTTGCCCAAACTTGGTATAATTATGTATTATGATGCAAAGATGAACTGATTACATTTTGGGGTCAAGAGGTCAAATGTCAGAGTCTGTAATAGATTTTCGTAACTGCGATAACTTAACGGCTGAAGGGAACTTGTTCAGACTTGGTACAAGTATGTATAATGATGCAACGATTAACTTATTAGATTATGGGGTCAAAAGGTCAGAGTTCCTGTTCAATAAAAATTCTGTTGCAGAGCTAACTTGTGAACCAGTGATGGGAGTTTGACCAAACTTGATATAAGTATATATTATGATGAAAAGATTAACTGATTACATTTGTGCATCAAGCGGTCAAAGGTCAGTTTCTGTAATCGATTTTTTGTTACCGGAGTAATTTAATAACGGCTGAAGGGAACCAAGTCAAACTTGGTACAAGTATGTATAATGATGAAAAGATAAATGGATTGCATTATGGGGTCAAAGGTCAGAGGTCCCGTGAGGTAGAAATTGTGGTACTGCGCTAACTTGTGAACCTGTGATGGGATTTTGACCAAACTTTGTACAAGTATGTATAATGATGCAAAGATTAACTGATTTGATTTTGGGGTCAAAAGGTCAAAGGTTAGAGTCTGTAATATGTTCATAATTTGAGAATGGCTGAAGAGATTTAAATCAAACTTGGTACAAGTATGTATGATGATGTAATAATGTGGGTGGAGGCATATTGATCAACGTCGCAACCTCGAAGAGTGCTGTTGTAGTTTTTCTTTCATTTTCCTTGTTTATTAATTTTTCTCCCTTGTGCCTTTTATGTAGTGTCCTGACCAGTGCAACAAGGCTACTGTGCCTGTGGCCAGCCAATCAAGAAAAGCAAATGGCTTGCAGCAGCATGTCTAACCAACTCCACCAGGACGGGGTCATTCTGCAGGTGGGAAGTTTCTGCGGAACATTTAATGTACTTGTCCAAGCTAAAGAGTGGTCCAATTATTCTGAGAATTAATTTCAAGCTAAGAGCCTGGTGCCCATCCCAATCAACCCTTTTCGGAATTTTACACACATTCGGTATCTTCGTTCAACCTCACTCTTACTTTAAACCTATCATTTAAGGAGACAGGATTTCATACGTTACAAATGCGGTGATTGTGAGGGGATCTGTTGGAGATGTTTAAGATGATATAGGGTACAAAATAAATGCAGAATAACTTTTCATCAGAAAGTTATTTGGTGTATGGCAGGACTTTAAGGTAGGATCAGGGGTCACAGCCTGAGACTCAAGAGTAGTTACTAATGCATGGAGTGGTCTGGAAAGGTCGTGGCACTAGAAACAGTAGATATAGGTTTAGAATGGAATTACCATAGATGCCTAGAATTAATTCCTCACCTTACAAGCCCTAACCTCCCTGCCACCCCACCCCCAAAAATGCAAATTAATAAAATAAATAAAAAAGTTCTCCCCTATTCCTCTTCCTCTCCCAGTGAAATTATGTGGATAGATTGATGCATTGAGTTAATGTATTGGCAGAGGGCAAGCACGATGAGAGAAATGTACTCCTGTGTCTAAATGTAAAAAACAATTCCTTGTGTACCCAGATTGACTTTCCTGCCTTGTGGTTGGACATCATGTTCACCACACCGCAACCCAGCGAGAAATGCTCCAGTTATTCCTTTGATGACTTGGATGGAGAAGTTAGTAGAAAACTCAGTGACATATTGTCCAAGGAATCCGTGCTTGGGTAGGTAATATTACCGTTTTAAAGACTTTTTATTTATCATGCTGAAAGTTTAATTTTGCACTTAAGAGGCTTGTGGGTTGGTATTTGCCGACACTGATTTGTTTAATATGGTGGATATATACTCCAGACAAAAAAATATTGAGGAACTTCTATAATATGAACTCAACTCTGGATTCAGAGATCAGAAAGTTTGTGAATCGTGTGTATGAAAACCATGGCTATTGGGCAAAGAAGCACAAATGGGAAAATGGAAGTGCAACATGTAACAGTAGAATTATCCTCACCTGAACTGAGAGATCTTTGAAATCCATGTACAAATCATGTTTCGCACTAAATCTGCGTGCATGTCTGTACACATCCCATGTAAATACCCTCTCTAATTTGTCCGCCCATGTGGTCATCAGTTAGTTTAGGAATGTAGTTCGGCATTATTCAGCACCAAATGGGTTTGTTCACGCTATCCCGATGACTAAGGGTGGATGACTGTGACTGCTGTTGCTTCCCTTTGCAATGTTAATTGCGGTGCCATTTCTTGGACACTGACAAGGTGTCGTCGGACTGCACAGTTCACGGGGACACCACACTCAAATCGGCGAAGGGTAACAATTCCTTGTGAGGACTATCATTAAGAAAGGTGCTTATCATTGGTGCCGAATACAGCAATGAGATGCTTATGCCTGCAGTCATCACTCTGGCCCAACAGCTCGGTTCAAACGTTATCTTTACAGATCACAAAGCTCATTCATGCTATATTTCGGGATCACAACATTGCTCATGTGGACTGGCTTGCATGATCTCTGGATTTAACTCCAATATAACACTTTTGGGACATACTTGGTGGTATTGGTGGTTGTGCTCAACATGTCTGCCAACAATCTCTTTATAAAGCTAGAGCGGCACTCCGTAGAGCACATACCTCCACCAGGTTGAACAGTTTGTTTTGTATCCCACCGATAAGCCCAATCCCAATCCAATCCAAACCTGAACCGGAATCTAATCAGCTTGTTCATGTCAGCTACCCAAATCATCCACCATGTTTTGTCAAAATCCATCCATAACTCTTTGAGATATTAGATATGATATGATATGATATGATATGATATGATATCATTAGATATGATAGCCTGTCATCCTTCCGAGGTCGGCAAATTGAGTACCAGCTTGCTGGGATGAATGATCACGGTGTGCACCCCGATTTAGAAGAGGTACACCATATCCCTGCGCATCGTAAGAGGCGACTAAGGGTTGGCGTCAGGAAGGGCATCCGGCCATAAAAAAAAACATTGTTTCAAACAGGGAACCATGATTGCCATGGGGCCCGCAAGGCTAACCCCTGCTCTAGCGGGGAAAATGGCCTTAAAACGATCATTCATTCATTCATTCATTCATTCAACTCTTTGAGATATTGTGCTAAATATTGTTTTGGTCCCATCTCTCAATGGTGAAGAACAGCCTGGTGTTGGCTTAGCGGTTAGGGTGCCAGCTTGGGATCCTAGGATCCTGGGTCGAATCCCGGTCGATCGCTCAATTAACGCCAGGGGGGTTTACTCAGCCTGTCATCCTTCCGAGGTCGGCAAATTGAGTGCCAGTTCACTGGTAATTGTTTGTCGCAAAAGGCGACTAACAGGGTTGCCAGCAGGAACGGCATCCGGCCATAAAACATTGCTTCAAAAAGGGGACCAAGGTGCCCGAAAAGGGCCAACCCCTGCTCTGTGGGGAAAAATAGCCTCGAAAGGTGGTTCTCAATGGTGAAGAATCACTTTTAAAATCCTGGTGTCCAGAGCCAGATCTTCACCAAAATCGAATCAATTCGTACTTGTCACACATCCAACCTGTCCACCAAATTTTGTCTGAATCACTTTGAGATATCCTGCTCACAGACTGAAACGGGGTTGAAAACATTACCTCTGTCCACCTACGGTGGTGGAAGTAATTAGTGGTCCTGGTTGAAGAATGTTGTAACACCGCACAGAGATACCTGTGTAGTTTAATTTGTTTAACTAGAGATATACAGGACAAACTTGTACTTTGCTGAATGGTGGACCTCACACATTATCAAGGACGTTTCTTCGAATACAAGTTTGTGGACTGTCATCATTGCCAATTTGAACATCAATTTCAGACAGCCATTTTGTTTTTGCATAACGACGTTACTTTAACTTCCACAGACCTTGTGTTTGTTATTGGAGTGTATGGATCAATGCAAACAAATCCATATCATCCAATCAAATGAGCCTCAAATGTTTGATTTTTTTTGTGTAGAGTATATCAATAACTCCACATGTTGAGTTTGAACAATGACTGTCTTTTTGACAGGCTCATCTAGATAGTGTCAAACATAATTGTTGCTCCAATAGCTTGTATATTGGTGGTAACCTGTTTTGCAGGTTGTCTGAGGACGACAAGCATCTATTGTGGAACTCTCGCTTCCATCTCAGTGCTCAGCCGAAAGCCCTTCCTTTGGTTCTTGCCAGTGCTCCTTGCTGGAATTGGGCTGCTCTTCCTGATATATATGCTCTCCTCTCTCAGTGGCTGCCACTAGGGCCAGTTTCTGCTCTTGTTTTGCTTCACTCAAAGTAAGTTCTAAGAGTGATTGTACAGCATGTCATGCTCAACGTGTTTTAGAATTATGGACTAGAGTGTATTATCATTATCGATAAATCATGTACCATTGACAATATTGGTGCGTGTGTGCGTGCACGCATGCACATATTTATATGCATGTATTTACAAGTACAGCCATCAGGATTGTCCAGTTGCCCATTTGAATCGTGTTAAAGAGGTCATGGTGGCCAACTAATTCCAGGGCCGAATTACCGGCCTATTCGCCATGATACCTAGCTTGACATGCCCACTGCCCAGTGGGACCACCTAGCCAGTCTATACACTGCGCTGATCGGTGCCATACGCCTATTCTCGAATAATGACCGAGCAGAGTCGTTAGGGATAGGCACAACCTTGTTCTGGGCCCGAATCACCTGAATGCAATCTGTCCTTTAACGGATGTGTACAATTGTAATAGTGATCAGAACCTTCTGAATTCACTCCGAGACCAAGTGGTTTTAGTGCATTTGAAAGAAAACATGGGGCATGGATACAATTTGAAGCTGTACACTCATCAAACAATTACTCTTAACCCGTACGAAATACGTGCCCACGAAAAGAGAACCATGACAATTACAACTACATGTGGGCAGGGTACAGCCCGAAGTGGAGATCGGTTTCTGAGGTTTGGGACATGGAATGTAGGGACAATGACAGGGAGATCAGGAGAAGTGGTGGAAGTATTGGTCAGAAGAAGAGTGGACATATGTTGTGTGCAAGAGACGAGATGGAAGGGAAGTGGTGTGAGAATGGTGAAGGGTAGGCAGGGACAGAAATACAAGTTTGTGTGGCAAGGGTGCCTGGAGGGCATGAATGGTGTTGGTGTCCTGTTTTCTGAGGAGTTTGTAGGCAGTGTGGTGAGTGTGACTAGAGTGAGTGATAGGTTGATGATGGTGAAAATGATGATTGGAAAGCTCTTGGTGAACGTCATCTCGGGATATGCTCCGCAGGTTGGTCGAAGCGATGAAGAGAAGGACAAGTTCTGGTGTGCGATAGAGAAGCTGATGGAAAACGTGAAAGATGAGGAAGTTGTTGTGGTAGGAGGAGACCTAAATGGACATGTGGGAAGGAGTATGGATGGTTTTGACGGAGTTCATGGGGGTTACGGATATGGTGTGAGAAATGGAGAAGGTGAAAGGATTTTGGAGTTTGCTGATGGAGCTGATTTGTTGATTTGTAATACTCAGTTCCAGAAAGAGGATAATAAGCTTGTTACATACACGTCAGGTGGGTCGACGACAACCGTTGACTACCTGATGGTGCGTAGGCGAGATAGGGGGCACCTCCGGGACACAAAGGTGATCCCGGGGGAGGAGGCTGTTTCACAGCACCACTTGGTTGTCTGCGACGTAAGGGTGAAAGGTGCGAGGAGAGCTCGGCGGGTGAAGTACCAACCGAGAATGAAGGTGTGGAGGTTGAAAGAGGTGACAGTAAGGGAGGCATTAAAAGAGAGGCTGAGTAGGGTCGAGGATGATGTGGTTGAGCTTGAAAGTGGTTGGATGTCAATGAAAGCTAGTCTGTTGGGAGCCGTTGGTGAGGTATGTGGATGGACAAAAGGACCACCGAGGCACTCGGAAACATGGTGGTGGGATGATGAAGTTGGAAAGAGGATTGACGAGAAGAGGAAGAAGTTCAAGGAGTGGCAGAAGGCGAAGGGTACGGGAGCAGAAACAGCAGAGCATGAAAGTTATAAGGCAGCCAGGAAGGCTGCAAAGAAAGAGGTAGCAAAGGCGCAGGAGGCATGTAGGAAAATGTTCGGAGAATGCTTGGATTCGGAAGAGGGTCAGAAAGCAGTATTCAGGATTGCAAAGCAGATAGCGAAAGAGAGGTGTGACGTGATGGGGGTGAGTTGCTTGAAGGATGAAGTGGGACAAATCGTTGTCGACCCAGATGGAATTAAATGAAGATGGAAAAGATATATGGAAATGCTGTTGAATACAGAGAATGAATGGGATGGCAACATAGAGAGTAACCCAGTTTTAGGACTGGCAGAGACGATAACTGAGAAGGAAGTTGAGGAAGCGATAAAAGCAATGAAGGGTAGAAAAGCGGGAGGGCCGACGGGAGTTGTGGGAGATATGTTGAAGGCAGCAGGAAGTTGGGGTGTGAAGAGAATGACAGAGATCTGTAATCTGGTGGTGAAAGAAGGCCGCATTCCAGTGGATTGGGAACTGAGTACCCTCGTCCCTCCATACAAGGGGAAAGGTGACCCTCTGGAGTGTGGCTCGTACCGAGCGATAAAGTTATTGGAGCATGGAATGAAGGTATTGGAAAGGGTGTTGGAGAGGAGGATAAGGAAGAAAGTGAAGATCGACGAAATGCAGTTTTGATTCATGCCAGGAAGAGGAACGACAGACGCGCTTTTCATTGTGAGGCAGTTGCAGGAGAAGTACATGGAGAAGAGGAAGAAGTTGTTTCTTGGGTTTGTTGATCTGGAGAAAGCATTCAATTGGGTTCCACGCAAAGTATTGACATGGGCATTGAGGAAGTTAGGAGTGGAGGAATGGGTGATCAGAGTAGTGATGGCAATGTACAAAAGAGCGCGCACAGCTGTAAGGACGAAGGACGGGAACAGTGGTGAGTTTGAGGTGAAGGTGGGAGTGCATCAGGGGTCGGTACTAAGTCCACTACTATTTGTAGCTGTGATGGAGGTGCTGGCTCGGAACGTAAAGGAGGGTTTACCGTGGGAGTTGTTGTATGCAGATGATCTGGTGTTGATTGCGGAAAGTATGGATGGACTGAAAGAAAAGATGAACACGTGGAAGGAATGTATGGAGACAAAAGGTCTGAAGGTGAATATCGGAAAGACGAAGGTGATGGCAAGTGGTAAAGCATGTGGTGAGGTGGAAAGAACTGGGAAGTGGCCCGGTGCTGTGTGTAGGAAGGGTGTCGGAGTGAACTCCATTCAGTGTAGAATGTGCGCTGAGTGGGTTCATCAAAAATGTAGTGGTCTGAGAGGGTTATTAACCAGTGTGGCAGCTACATTCAAATGTAAGGTGTGCACAGAGGGAGCTGCAGATGGAGGAAATGTTGAGTTGGATCTTGGAGACGGCGTGAAGATGGAAGGTGTGAAAACATTTTGCTACCTTGGAGACATGCTGAATGGAGAAGGTGGATCAGACTCAGCAACGGTTGCTCGAGTGAGATGTGCATGGAAGAAGTTTTGGGAATTGAGTGGCGTGCTGATGATGAGGGGAGTGTCGTTGAAGCTGAAGGAAAAGGTGTGTGCTGCATGTGTGAGAAGTGTTATGATTTATGGGAGCGACTCAGCAACGGTTGCTCGAGTGAGATGTGCATGGAAGAAGTTTCGGGAATTGAGTGGCGTGCTGATGATGAGGGGAGTGTCGTTGAAGCTGAAGGGAAAGGTGTGTGCTGCATGTGTGAGAAGTGTTTTGATTTATGGGAGCGAGACATGGGTAATGAATGTAGAGCAGCAACGAAGGTTGGAAAGGGTGGAAATGCGAATGGTTCGACAGATGTGCGGAGTATCGTTGAGAGAGAGGAAGACAAATGATGAATTGCGAAAGATGATGGGAATAGAGCCTGTGATTGATGCTGTGAAGAGGAACAGGTTGAGATGGTTTGGTCATGTGTTGAGGAAGGATGAAAGTGACTGGTTGAGAAGAGTGATGGAAATGAATGTAGAAGGAAGTAGAAGACGGGGAAGACCGAGAAAGACTTGGCTAAAGATGGTGGAAGAAGAAATGCGGGCAAGGGGGTTAACAAGGAGAGATGCAGAAAATAGGGCAAAATGGAGAAGATTGTCATGGGGACCGCAAGGCTAACCCCCACTCTAGCAGGGAAAATGGCCTTTTAAAATGCATGTTGTTGTTTGTTGAAAGAAAACATGGGGCATGGATACAATTTGAAGCTGTACACTCATCAAACAATTACTCTTAACCCGTACGAAATACGTGCCCACGAGTCCATGATCAAACGTGAAACCAAATTATGTAATCACTTAACGGGCCCAATCACACCTCAGGAGACAGACAAGATAGAGAATGACACAGGACCAAAATAGCATTAGGAGCTCCTCTACAGGATGCAGCTTGACCCAAGTGATGACACTGTCTGATAGTGAACAGATTGTGATCTTGGATTGAACCCGGCACGAAGGGGAGTGGGCGTGGCTTGCTGCGTGGGGCGTTGTTGGCGGCTGCCATGGCAAAGGCCATGTCCTCTCTCCGGAAGAGACCACAATGCAGGCTCCCCACCAAAATTCCCTTGCTTCTCCTACCCACTTCCCTCCTCTTCTACCCCCCCCCCCCCCTCCCATGAGGGTTGGACTAAGGACGATTATTGGATGAAACAAAGCACCAATCTCTCCCATGAAGACATTCAAGAATACTTCCCCATAAACAGTTACTTGGTGTGCCATGCTTCTTTGGGATAAAAAGTCATAAAAAGTCACCCTCATTTTGCACCAAGCTCTTTGCACGGTATAATTGCCACTGAGAAGCGGTTGGCCTTAAAACTGAAAATTGATGTTTAGCTTGACATAGCTAAAATATTGTACTTAGTCATTTGGTCAGTTTGGAGGAATGCTTAATTTTGTTTTGTTTTTTGCTTTCATGTTTTTTTTGTTTTAAATTAGCTCCCTGGTGACTGTGAAGGGTAAGGTCAGCTAGAGAAGGTGGAATTTACTCGTATAACGAGCTGTATCAAAATAATTTTACTACTGTGGATGGCCTTGTGTCTACAAAAAAAAAAACTTCCTTTAATTGGTACAAAAAGGGTAGCAATGTATATTTGTTTACAAATGGTTGAATTTGCATAAAAAGATCGTTCCTTCGTTTCTTTGCAAAGTTTTCCAGATCAGGAGGTGCGCAAAACAGCTGTGGAGTGGATCTCCAATGTTTCAGATGATGAGCTGGCAGACTATTTACCACAGCTTCTCCAGGTGATCTGAGTGAGACGTTATGTCTTCCTTTTTGTTACTTCCGAGGGACTTGCCTCGAGGGACTTGGGCTTGAACAGCCAATTTATTGTGAATTGTATCTTTGCAGGCCTTGAAACATGAATGTTACTTGGATAACTCCTTGGTGAAGTTTCTTCTGGTTCGGGCAATGTGCAACATCAGAATCGCCCATTATCTTTACTGGTAAGCGTGCTCTGTTGTCAGGTGAGAATTGCATTGCATTATTGCTTCGATCTACCTTGTTTTGCAATTCTTATTCTTCCCTGTATAGTATTTTCTCAGTCTATTTTGTCTTTGAATGTGTTTAATCTTCATCTCCATACATATAATGGGCTAATGCTGTCGATCTGTCCCACCCTGAAACAATTTTATTGAATTATGTATAGCTGAAACAAATTTTTTTAAATGATAATTATGACGTCATAGGTCACGTGGTTCGGCCGCCATCTTGTAAAAACCGAAAACATTTGTACCTCTATATCTCTGAAAGCACTGCATAGAAAAAAATCGAGACCTAGCTCATTGTAAAGAACTCTCTGTGTGGAATAACATCTGTTAATGATGATGTCATAGGTGCCTCCATTATGACGTCATAATTTGACAAGTACAAAACTTCATCCGATCAAGATGAAATTTCTTGAGCATAATCTAGGAATAAATTGGTGCAGGAAAAAAATAATGATGACGTCATCGGTCACGTGGTTCGGCCGCCATATTTGTTTTCACACAAAAGCCTTAAAACCACTGGAAACACATCCTGGCGAGGTTCTGAAAACACATCTCGGGAAATCTCTGATTGCTCTTTCTTGTGTGTCTTTGAATGTGTTTAATCTTCATCTCTATGCATATAATGGTCTAATGCTCTCTGTCCCACCCTGAAGCATGGAAACGCTCCTCAGAGAGAAATAATTATTCAGTAAAAGTTCCAACAAATTAATCAAAACCTACGGGAAAATTATAATTTTTTTCAATCAGGCAAAAAATTAAACCCGAGTGGTTTATAGGCAACAGACCGCTGTCTCGATCACTCCCTAATTTTTTTTTCTGTTTATAGAAATATATAACTTCTCGGTATACTTTTTTGGCATACCATGGACCATTTTGAGCATCGTCTTTACGTAACTTTTGTAATGTCACGCATTCTGGTTCTCTGGTTGTTCACAAAATTCCAGTGGCCTGCGCTTTGTATCCGTCAGGTTGTTGAAGGACACCTTGGAAGATGCACAGTTTGGTGGCCGTTCCTCACAGATACTTTCTGCTCTACTATGCTGCTGCAGTCAAGGTTTGCGTTCTGAGCTGAATCGGCAAAGTCGCCTTGTCCAGGGACTGGCTGTTGTAGCAGAGAAAGTGCGACAAGTCGGCACTTCTTCACGGCAGGTGCAGACATCTGCATGTTTGAGAATCGTTTTATTACCTGTAATACGATACACATATTCGTTAGAATTGCACTTCTTTGCAGATTGTTGAAGAACACTATGCTCTCTTTTCTCACAGATGGTTCTAACGGAGGGAATGGCCAAAGTGCATTTGTTGTGTTTTCCCAGTGGAACCATCTGTCGCCTTCCTATCTCACCTAGTCTTTCTGTGAGAGGGATAAATCAAAAGGTATACAACCTTACACCTGCTGAGCCAAATTGTAAAAGCCTAATTCTGAGGTGGATGGCTTATACTTGTTGTAAGGTTTGTTTCTACAATAAGTGCCTCCAATTTTTAATGGCATCTCAGAGTTTCTTAAACCCCTCGGAGTACTAAACCACCATTTGTTATTTTTTTGTTTGTTTGTTTGTTTGTTATTTCTGCCATTGTCCGAGCTGCATCTTCGAGCCAGTTGGGACCTTCAAAATGAAATTTTGCATCAATAAGGGGAATACAAAGTATGCTGGGTCGACATAACTTTTTTGACCTTGACCTAATTTTAAATAAAAATTGTAGACAATTTAACATTTTTCACCAAAACTCAACTCAGTGTTGTCGGGTCAGAATGAAATTGCCCTCTCTAGATAGCCTAGAGTATGCCACAGTTATGCTTTCTTTACATCATACCCTTCTGCGTTAAAGCTCAAGGTCAAATGGCATTCTGAAAAAACTTTTTTGTCATCGCTCAATTTTCCCAATGTGGAATCTCAATGCCCTCTTGGTCTTCCAGTGTTTTTGCATCATAATAGTGGAACTGCATTTAAGTTGTGCATCTGATATTTGATTTGTGTCCTTGACGTACTTTTTCTGATTTTGACGTAATTAATTAAAAACACCTTTTTGATCATAACTTGAATAATTTTTCTCCGATTTTCATGTTTTTTCTGGATACATTTTAGATGGGGACACATTTTCTTAATTTACACTCTGTCCCTAAATGTTGATGGTCAAGGTCATATGGCGGTTTGAAAAAAATATGGCCATCATTGAATTTTCTCAGAAAGTACAAGATGAGCATCTAGGCTCTCACTTTGTGATTGCAGATATCTGGTATGAAATTGCTGTCATGCCATTTTTGCCATATAGCATGTCTGGAGTGTTTATATTGTCAACAATAAGCCAATAAAAAGTATTTTTCAACCTGAAAAATTCTACATTCTCAACAAAATATTGCAGAGGTTTATTTTCTAATTTAAAAACTCTGAGGGTTTGAGTTTATTCTGTCACATCTCAGCTACTAATGATATCCCCCACAAACAATCTTCTAATGGGTATGTAATTATATAATTTAATACCAATAATGCTCATATTTCTTCAAAATGTTTATGCAATAATTAAGTTATCTTTAGGTTATCTTTAGGCTTTCTGGCAAAATGCTTTCCCACAGTGTCATTGCTTATAAACATTGAAATAAATTTCTGAATGTTTGTGTGTGTGTATGTGTGGACTAAAACATATTTTATGTACAATTGTTGCCCGTCCGCTAAAGGACGGATTGGATTTGGGCGATTAGTGCCCAGAATTTATTTAAAACGATAATTTAAAACAGCTGTTCACCACCATCTCTTATCTTCCCCCATCCAAAACCTTGATCTTTTCTACCCCCACTAATTCACCCCAGATCCACCTTGTTTGAAATTCCAACTTCTTTCCTAGAAATCCTGGCAGTGTCCATATGTTTATACCTCTCCCACCCCCCCTCCCCCCCTTCACATGCCTCCCCCCCAAAGCCCTCTCCCTCCCACAGATCTCTCGATGTATCCATGTCTCTTCTCGGTCCCTGCTCTCAAATGTTGTGTTTGTGTCCTTCCCCCTCTCTCCCCATCTTGTCTACCGCTCCCGATGTTATTTGTTTTATGTGTCTGTTTGTCTTTCTGTGTGATTAATGTTCGCTCTTTCACGAGCCTCGATCTTGTATACAAAAAAAAAAAGAAAAAAAAAAAAAGAACAAGGCCGTGTGCGTGTTTTGGACATGCAGGGGAACGTTAGGTTTTCGTATTTGATGCTGTGTACATGAAGCAACTTGTAGGCTTCCTAGGTCAATGGAGTTTGCTTAATGTACTAAAAGTATCAAAATCCGGAAGTTGACAGAATAAATTCTGTGTCAGTGAAAAATATAGGTTTGGTCGGGTTATTGCCTTTTTTGCCTGATTATTAGCATTGACCGCATTCAATTGAGTAAAAGTATCAGTACGTGAGTAATTTAACTATGAACCACCATTAGAGGCCATTTTTTCCCGCAGAGCGGGGGTTGGCCTTTTTTGGGCACCGTGCTCCCCTTTTTGAAGCAATGTTTTACGGCCGGATGCCCTTCCTGCCGCCAACCCTGTTAGTCGTCTCTTGCGACATGCAGGGAATTACCAGTGAACTGGTACTCAATTTGCCGACCTCGGAAGGATGACTGGCTGAGTCAACCCCCCCGGCGTTAATTCAGTGATCGACCGGGATTTGAACCCAGGTTCCTGGGATCCCAAGCTGGCACCCTAACCGCTAAGCCAACACCAGGCTTGAGTCGTTTAACAATGTGTGGAACAAACGTTTTTAAAAAGTGAGTTTTATTTTCATGTCTCACCCCCCTCCACCACCCTTCCCCTTTCATTTTTTAAAAAATATTCCCCATTCTGGTCATTTAGGCTCTCAGTTACTCAGATTGTGGAATGAACATTGGGGCATTTTATGGCCTAAGCAATCCTTCTCGATAATTATTGGAAAAAATATTTGTTTTTCACATTTGTTTGAATATAGAAAAAAAAACTAACTTTATAGTAACATTTAAAGTACTGTACTTGATCTTCCCAACCCTAAAATTAACTCCAGATCTCTCATGAAGATTTATTCTGTGAAATAATTTCACATTAAAAGTTACCAACTGTAAAGGGATGGTGTTTTTGTTTTACAGACGTGTTCGTATTTCAGCTCAAATGCAGTTCCACTGAAAATTCCTTTTGTAAATGCAGACCCTCTTGGTGAAGAAATTCAGGTCATGTTCAAGGTAAAGCACGATTGATAATGTTTTTGGAAAGTACAAGATGAGCATAATTTGCATTATTTTAATGTAACATTTACCTCTGCCACCAAAGGTGGATGGAAGTTATGTTTTGACCCCTGTCTGTTTGTTTGTCTGTCTGTGAACAAGATATCTCAAAAAAATATGGACGGATTTGGACAAAACTTGGTGGGCGATTCGATTTTGGTGAAGATCTGAATATGGATTCGGATATGGGAATTATTTAATTTTTAAGTGATTCTTCACCATTGAGGGATCGGGTGAAAAGCGATACACTACCGGTCAAAAGTTTTAGAACACCTCAATTTTTCCAGTTTTTTATTGAAATTTACGCAGTTTAATGCCTCAATGTACTCAGAAATTAAGCATAGAACAAATAAACAATTGGAGATACAAAAAAGAAGTCATAGAATCATTTTGTTTAACAAAACTTGATTTAAATTTTTGACTCGGCAAAGTCGCCACCTTTTGCAGATATAACCGCCGAACACACTCGTGGCATTCTTTTTACAATGGGAATCAAATATTGTTTGGGAAGTTCTTCCCAACACTGTTGCAGAAGTTCCCACAAATGTGTTGCACTTGTAGGTTGCTTTGCTTTCACCCTTCTGTCCAGTTCATTCCAAACCAGCTCGATGGGGTTTAAGTCTGTAGACTGTGATGGCCATTCCATGATTTGAAGCCTACCGTCTTGTTCTTTTCCTCGAAGGTAGTTTTGACATAGCCTGGAGGTGTGTTTAGGGTCATTATCTTGCTGTAGGATGAACCCCTGTCCAACTCGGCGTATACCAGAGGGTATTGCATGGCGCTGCAAAATGCTGTGGTAGCCCTTTTGGTTCAGGGTGCCAGTCACTCTTTGCAAGTCGCCGACTCTGGATCCAGCAAAAGAGCCCCAGACCATCACGCTTCCTCCTCCATGTTTGACAGTTGGTGTCACACACTGAGGAACCATCATTTCGCCTACTCGACGGCATACAAAAACCCTGCGTAATGAACCAAAGATTTCAAATTTTGATTCATCGGTCCATACGACCTTCTTCCAGTCTTCAGTCGTCCACTGGCGGTGCTTCATGGCCCAGGCAAGCCTCTTTTTCTTATTTTGCCATCTTAGCAATGGCTTTCTTATTGCCACTTGACTTGTCAAGCCTGCACCTCGAAGTCTTCTCTTCACAGTTGAAACTGAGACTTGCCTACTTCGACCAGTGTTAAGCTGTGCTTGAAGCTGTTGCCCTGTGAGCCGCCCATCATGCAAGCTGTTGACTCTCAGAAACTTGTCTTCTGATTCTGTTGTGGCTTTGGGTCTGCCAGACCTCTTCCTGTCAGAGTTTCCTCCAGTTTCCAATATACTACTTCCTGCAGTGCAATATTATCCAAATAATGCTTCAGAGGGTGTTATAACAGTCTGTTCCAATACTGCTTTCATACAGACAGGGGGTTTGTAATCAAGTAATCAGCAGAGGTTGGGACACCTATAGGAATTGTTTGCATCAACTTTCAAGGCTTAATTTACTTACATTGCTGCAGAACAGCTGTAAGTTGTTAATCCATTACTTGTTCCCTGCAGTAGGCCTTTTTTTTTTACAATATAACTGTGCAATTTACATTATTTTCCCATTTTTGCTAACCTAAACTTTTTTTTTTTATACCTCGAGCAGTTTACTGCTTACCTTTGTACCATTTCAGGTTATTCACTGGACATTAAACTGCATAAATTTCAATAAAAACTGGAAACATTGAGGTGTTCTAAAACTTTTGACCGGTAGTGTATATTACATGATATTTTTAAAAGTTGTGGAGGAGTTATGACTAAACTTGGTGGACAAGTTGGTTAGGTGAGAAGAACAAGCTGATTAGATTTTGGGTCAGATCCGAATCCAGATCCGGCCTAGCTGTGGGATACAAAACATAAACTGTTCAGCTTGGCTGAGATATGCGCTCTACCGAGTGCTGTTCTAGTTTCAGTTAAGTCACTGTCATTGCATTACGTACCAAAATATGACCAATTTGTCCAACACAGCATTTTTACACCCACCCCAAGTCCCCCCCCCCCTCCCCCCCACCCACCTCCTCCCTTTGTCCCCATTTTTTAAGTATACATTGGAATTTGGTCTCCACGATTTTATATCACTATGCCAGAGAATCCCCTGGAATTGTTTTATAGCTTTATGTTTTGTTTTTCTCGATAAGATTAAGGCTCATGGAAGAGCAAGGTGATGCAAGTGGCAGAGCACATTGCCTGCTTGATTGAAGGCCTGGAGGGAAGAGTGGGATAGCACATCCTCTGTGAGACAGTTCCATAGACTGGAGAAGCAAGGGACAAAAGGAGTTGAGGTGGCACTCAGCCTAGATTTTGGAAGTTTAACCAGGAGTGCAGAGTTGTTGGAAGAATGCATACATCCTGGAATGGTTGTACCAGTCGGCTGAGGCCAAAGATATAGTACCATACTTTATTTGTTTCCATTAACAGAGCAAAAATATAAGGTAGTTTAGGATTTATATTTTGATTAAAAAAAGACTAACCTTTTCAGTAAAAGAGATAACAATAATGTAAAAAAAACCTTGCATTAATTAAAATATCATTTCATAATAACCTCTCACATAGTCCATAAATCAGAGAGCTGTAGCATTAAGCAATAAACACATCGAGTGTCAAAAACTACACGCATGTAAATGTACGACTGGACTAATGTTCCTTCCCACGGTACCCTTTTTGCACAAATACTAACCACAAGATGCATATAATGCTTTGAATGTTATTTTGTTTTTCTAAAGTGAAAGTTCAAAAATTAATGTCTATCAACACATGCTTTCATGTACGTTTACTTCTGCACCTTTTCGTTGGATGCTGGTACACACCTTAGTGATGCAGGCTTGACTTTCAAGCTTGCTGATATGCCCTGCAGAGGACGACTCACTTCGAGATAGCAATCAGTCATTGATACTTGACCACCTAACCAAGCAGAGAGATGGACGAGAGGTACCAGAGCGTTGCCTATATGCATTGCTGATACTGTTAGACCCTGGTTTATGTCGGGAATGCGACTCTGAAAGGTGTGACAAATATCAAAACAACGTAAATCAAATCAATTTTTCTCTTTATAATTAATGGAATAAGGGGAGGATGCATTCTTCATGTCACCACTTCACCTATTATATTTCGCTTTTTATCGGCATTACCTTTTTTTTTTGGTTAATGACCAAAACCCACACCTGGGCAAAAAAGTGCTCTCAGAAAATTTCAGACATGTATAACCCACACATGGGTGTACCCCACAATCCAGCTTTCCTCTCCACATGACCGGGAGATATGCGATCTCCATATTTCATGCAGCCGACATGGCTTTGTTGTCAGGGGACAAATGAATGGCTCTTTTCAAATACAACTGCGATAAATAACCAATTGACATTAAAATGAATATCTTCAGAAAGGGTTGTTGTAATCAGTAAGGTTTACTGTAACCAATGTGTTAAAAACCAGTGTGATTTCCGATGTTGATGCGACCGGAAGTCATGCTGCTCGTGCATTAATAATGCTTAAATGTCCTGCAGGCAGTTAAATTTTCTAGCATTCCACGGAATCGTCCAAATAAGTCCGTGCCATACAATGTCTGCTGTGGCAAAATCCCCCCAGAGAACACATAAAGGTTTCATGGCTGAATTCAAACTGAAAGTTTGTCAGTTTGCAGAAGAGCATGGCAACAGAGAGGCTGGTCTTGTATTTGAAGTGGACGAAAAATCAGTGCGAGAGTGGCGAAAACAACGGCCAAAATTAAAAGACATGCCAGAAACTAAACGAGCCATCAGGGGTGGGCATGCAGATGCAGAGTGGCCAAAAGTGAAAGAAGATCTGAAGACTTGGGTTGTATCACAGATATGAGGGCCGTTCAGTATCCATGACCTGATACGCCTTCGAGTGCAACAACTGGTGAAGCAGATGATTATCGCTGACTTTACGGGAGGACCTTCATTGTATTTCAAATTCATGAAATGAAACAGATCATCTGTAAGAGCCAGGATGACAAAAATTGCCCGTGGACTAGGAAGTAAAACTGAAAATCTTCTCAGTGTTTGTGAAAAGCGGAAGGCAGCTTTTGGCATTCAAACACCATATTTTTCAGTAACTTAGACGAGATGCCTGTCAGTTTGGATGCGCCGCCCTCAAGGACCATGGAAATTAAAAAAAGGTTATCTAGTGTAGGCCGGTATGTCATTTCGTGTTTTTTTTTTGTTAAAAGCAAAATTCCACTTGATTCCTTGTCTTTGGGGTGTCACATGTTCGAAAAAATAGGTTGTTAATTTTTTTAAACGGATTAAGGGTGTCAAATCCAAGATGGCCGCCAAAATATATAAATTCCATTAAAACTGGTATTCTGAACACAGTATGAGGTCCAAATTAATGATAATACCCATAATTTCAATACCAAGGAGTTCAAAATCAAAATCCAAGATGGCCGCCACTTCTTAAATAACCACAGTACAAAAACTTAATGTTCTTGATAACACAAATTGTGAATGATGAAATAGGTCCATTTTGGTGGTAATGCCCACATAAGTAATGCTAGGCCGTTGGGGAAACATGTTACTGATTCGTTGAAATCGGTGGATGCCAGCCATAGTGAGAAATAGTGAGAAAATCCAATATGGCTACCACTGTTTTACACAAAGGTCCACATTGCTATAACAATGATAGAGTAATGTAATTTCCTGTTTGACCATATTTAAATATTCCTGTCTCACAATTATCCGTTTTACCTTACAAGTCCTCGTGTTCATCTCCCACAATGTTCTGAGCTGATTGTTCATTGTTGCTACAGCTGTAGTTCAAACAGCTACAGACCTCTGTGCATGGGAGTTTATTGCTGCGGCAACTACAGGAGTTTCCTTTGCATCCTGATTTGCAGCCACATTTTACCAGCTTAGTCACGGCCTCTGGTGCTGGAGGGTTCAAACACATCACCGGAAGAAATCTATTTTCCTCTGACTTCCATCCGTAGTCAGTGGGAGAAGGAAGGGACGGTTGACTTTCGCATGCCTGCATCCATATCATTGCAATATAATGTGCTCGCAGAATGTGTGGTGTCAATGATCCAGAGGTTGGAGGCAGACTCTCTCCCTCGGCCTGTCGACTTGAGTACAAGAACCATCGTAGTGCATTTACTTTGGTGTGTGTTTTGGATCTGTACAACAAGCAAACGAACCTTTCCAGTTGGTGAATTGCGTTTGGAGAGGGTGTAGCAGCAGATTTTCCAAGTGAAGCAAGTGAATCCAGTATCATATCATCGCAGGACATGAACACCTTCATACACCAGTCCTTTGTCCTGCCGGCGAACCTGCCACACATATCTGATCCTGTGAAAGAATGAAACCCGAGAATAGCTGAGGCGCGGTTAACTCCTAACTTTTCAAAGATAGGTTTGACTGCAATTTTCCTATTCAGTTTTCCTTTTCCGGTAAGGAAATATGTCTCAGCAGGTAGCTGTGGATACATGTGGATCATCAGCAAGAAGACATCGGTATCTGGAGAGTCTATTACAAGTTCTACATCGCCGTTAACTGTTAGGGCATGGAGCAAGAGTAACGTATCCACTTCTTCATGACCGTGTTTTACCAATTCATCAGGCACACTTACATTGCCTTTTGGCTCAGTGCCGAAGGTTACCATGAACTTCTTCAATTTGTTGGCAGAGCTGTTGCTGTGATCCAGAGTCTTTGCAGCTAAATACTCTACAAGTTCTGCCTTGGTTTTGACACTTGAAAGGAAGTCCTTCAAGGAAATATTCTGGATCAGTGTACTATCTTGGATGTGATAGTAGGTCGAGTTTCCCTTTGTTCTCTTTTTTCTCATTTGCTCTTTCAGAGAACTTTCGACGTATCTGTCAAATACCAGTCTTACTTCGTCGTAGTTAGCTGCAATCCTGATAAGCTTTTCAAGAAATGACATGGCAAAATCACTGCATGTTTTCATTTTGTCTGTCTTGGAGATGGAGTTAACGAGGGCCATGCCATCTATGACTACAACTTTAAATTTCTCAGACATGTCGGACATGTCAGTTGAAGCTTCTTGCTCAGGCTGCGCTTCTTGTACTTCAGGCGCCTCGGCTTGGGGTGGTACTTCAGTTTGGGAGTTTTCACTCAATACTTGGTCGCCAGAAACACTCGGTATGGCATTAGCTGGATCGCTTGTGGCTTCTGTTGGGCTAGGTTGCTCCTTGGTAACTAACGCTTCAAGATGATGAAGGACCTTAGCCTTGTCATATGCTAGGAGAAGTGACCCATCCGAAGCGAAAAGGGCACGTGGAACAATTCCAAATTCATACTTCCCAATACAGTCCTTTAGATCAAGGTCTGGACGGCTTCTTGATGCTACTATAAACCTCTGTAGGAGTCCTCGTTCTTCTTTGACTTTAATGAGTTTGTCACCTGCTTTCACTTTCTTCACTGTGTTGGCACTTTTGAAAGTGCCTATGTTCTTTCTCTTCATTGGATCCCACACTGAAAGTTTTCCTTCTGTAAGGCGTTCTTTGACAAATGTCTGGAACAACTGTTGTCCGATGGCATCGCGGTCTACTATGTCCTTTGTTACCTTTTCATCAATTACTTTCTTGGTAAGAAGGTTACACAGGTCACTCTCATCGGTTACGAATGGGTCTCCATGAACAACAAATACCTCTGTCAATCTAGCGGAATTTCTCATTACTCGGGTGGACTTTCCCCCTGTGATCTCGTGGTGTTGGTCTCTGGTATCAGCACCTTCCATGCCATATTCTCTTTGAAACTCCTCTACTAGATTAGACAAGTCAGGTGCAATCAGGAAGAAACGGTCTAGAGCTCTCTCAATTTGGGTTATTCCAGTAATACCTCCAATGACCTTGAGTTTGCGGTTCTCCTGCTCAATTCCGTGATCTGGACCTATTGAAGTGAATGCAGCAATCCCCTTCGTCACACAGAAATTTCCTTTCAGGAGTTCTGCCCAGACATCTGGAAAAACTTGTTCTGTTTGCTGCATTGTTGACAGGTACAAAGGGAGCAAACGTGCGTAGTTCAGGTGGTCGTGAGCAAAGAAGTACTTGATAAGAGCTTCAGTGCTTTCCATATGCAGCAGCAGGTCCCGTTGTCTGGTAGCTCTAATATACTGAAGGATAGTTTCAAACTGCCTCAAGTAGTTATGGATGTAGTGTTGAATTGGTGCTGGATTGCTTTCAAACTGTCCCAACTTTGTGAGGATATCTCTAGATTCGAACATGGTCATGGTTTCTCTGACGGCATCTCTGAGGTTTTGACGGTTGCCTGTGTTCATGCTGATATCTTTCTGATATGCTTTTTCCAAATCAATGGACGCTTCACTTAGGAACACTTTCTCTTCTGGTGCTTTTGTTAGGAACCTGTCAAAGTAGAGATGGTATAGAGCAAGCAATGTTACAGTATGTGCTTCTAGGGACCTGTAGAGATGTTTTCCATTTAGGATTTGCGTTACGGTTGTTGGAGAATATAGTCCAGCTTCGACCCAAGCCTGGTCAATGCCGCTTCCTTCTGCCATATTGAATTTGAATTTGACTGCCATATTGAAATTAATTGTTTTTGAACTCCTTGGTATTGAAATTATGGGTATTATCATTCATTTGGACCTCATACTGTGTTCAGAATACCAGTTTTAATGGAATTTATATATTTTGGCGGCCATCTTGGATTTGACACCCTTAATCCGTTTAAAAAAATTAACAACCTATTTTTTCGAACATGTGACACCCCAAAGACAAGGAATCAAGTGGAATTTTGCTTTTAACAAAAAAAAAACACGACAGCCATTTTTAAGACATAGCAGCCTACACTAATCGACCGTCAGCATAACTACGGGACATGAAAAAACAAATTTCACCGTCCTACTATCCTGCCTCACCGACGGTACTACGATCAGCCGATGGTCACATTCAAAAGAAAAACCCTGCCCAAAGAGAATTTCCCCACTGGAATTTTTGTGAGGGCCATCGAAAAGTTCTGGATGAATGAAGATGAAATGGGAGAGTAGACGAGGACTTTGTGGGCTTTATGGAAGACAATTTACCGGTGCATTAAATACTGTTGCTTTGTAATGAGATATACATACATTGTATGTAAAATATGAGAAAGACCTGTAATTATAGATATTACAATTAGACTTGAAAAATAAAGACTGCATCTTTTCTTTTTCATTGATCACACTGTAACTTTTTTCTACCGTGAAAGATGTAAGTACACTTTTCTAGACCAGTTGTGCACGCTGATTTCAAATCTGTTTTTGGTTTTCCTCCAGCATGTCTGATTCTCGTTATCCTCATATCCTCCCCACTGTGCAACACATGGAGATGGAATTGGCGGGGAACAGTGTACAATAATTGATTGATTAATTGCATAATTAAAATAAATAAATACTAATCATAAAATAATTAATTTCTTTATCATTTGGCTAATAGCATACCTAAACCACCAGTGTTTCATCCGAATCTGTAACTTTAAAAAAATCAATTAAACAATCCGTCGATTAATTGATTAAGCAATAAATAATTTACCAATTAATAGATTAATCAATAAATCAAAAATACCCTTTATAGCCACATCACTTGGTCACTGTCATGTCCGAATATCAGCTGCCTATTTCAAAAGGTGCCTGAGATATTGTCCAGATGAGAGAAAATAAATAGGTACTTAATCGATAATAATTAAGTAATCAATCAATTAATTTATTTACAAAAAATAAAAAATACCCTTTTGCCAAAGCATGTACTCACTATTGTGCCCAAATTTCATCTTCCTAGTTCAAAGGATGGCTAAGATATCGCCCGGACAAGTAAGAAAACAAACAAGTACAGATACATTTAAAGTACACCGCCCCCATGCCAAATAAATAAATATTCTCCAGCGCGGCTCCCCCGGTGCCCGGCGATGCCGCCGCCGTGCAGCACATAGAAAAGCTATTGGGAGTTGGAGGTGTACAATTAATTGATTGATTAATTGCATAATTAAAATCGATTTATTGTAATCGTAAAATAATTTATTAATCAATTGGCTAATAGCATACTTCAACAACCAGCGTTTCATCCAAAGCTATAACTTTTTGAAAATTAATTAAATAAGTCGTTAATCGAAAAAATTAATGAATTAATTAACTAATCAATAAATAGTTGATGAATTGATTGATCAATAAATCAAAAAAATACCCTTTATAGGTTACATCACTTGGTCACTGTCGTGTCCGAATATCAGCTTCCTAGCTCAAACGGTGCCCAAGATATTGCCTATATAGAAAGAAAATAAATAAATAAGCTCTTAATTAATCGATAAATAATTAAGTAATGAATCAATTAATTTATTCATCAAAAAACAAAAAATACTGTTTTTGCCAAAGCACATGCGCATTATTGTGCCGAAATGTCAGCTTCCTAGCTCAAAGGATGGCTGAGATATCGCCCGGACAAACAAACAAGAAAACAAGAAACCAGAGTGAAAAATGAGTACTCCCTTTCAGCGCGCGTCATCACCGGGCCCCCTTCAGTGCCCGGTGATGACGTCGTGCAGCGCCTGGAGATGGAATATGAAAGGAGCGGTGTACAATACTGCAAATGTATAAGAAGGTGGATTTATAATCATTATAAAGCATTATAAATCATTTAGAATAGGTACACCGTATCCCTGCGCATCGTAAGAGCGTGACCAAGGATTGGCGTCAGGAAGGGCATCCGGCCATAACAACATTGCCTCAAACAGGGAACCATGATTGTCATGGGGCCCGGCCCGCAAGGCTAACCCCTGCTCTCGCGGGGAAAATGGCCTTAAAACGATCATTCATAAAGCACCTAACTAAAGTCATAAGAAACAACTTTTAAAGTAAAAACAAACAAAAAATGCAGCCATGTATGTGAAGTGCCGATTTGTTCTTTCCTACTTTCTGAGGATTGTGTATGGTACCCCGGTTTCTATCACCCCCAAAAACCCAAGAATTCACATTTTTGTTTGTAAATTTTGATGATTTCCTCACACATCACCAAAGTGAACTGGCATTTTTACCTTTGATAAGGGCTCAAGTTGAAACTGCTATCCAAAACAGTGTTGTGGGAGTTGTGGTTCACAGTCGTGCCTTGTGGAGACGTCTTTCTTCCTCTGTGATTGAATAACACTTGGATCTTTTCCTTGTGTCTTTGGACATGCAGGTGGGAGACGATCTTCGGCAAGACATGCTGACCCTGCAGATGATCAAGATAATGGATAAAATATGGTTGCAGGAAGGACTGGATATGAGAATGGTTCTCTTCAAATGCATGGCAACCGGCAAGCACAGAGGTGGGTACTGTGTAGATACCCCATATTAATGTTACAAGAGCAATAGGAGCCAGGTATCTCAAGACGGCTGGCCACAAGTGTCCAGTTAGAGTGCTCTGCCATTTCTTTACAGGTATGGTCGAGTTAGTACCAGCTGCAGAAACGTTAAGGAAGATTCAAGTTGAGCATGGTCTCACCGGATCCTTCAAGGACAAACCTCTCGCAGAGTGGTTACAAAAACACAATCCTACTGAGCAGGAGTATGAGAAGGTACAACATCAACTCTCATTATTTGCATCACTTGGCTATTAATCTCTTCGCCTCACCCATTCCTGAATGGACTGCAGTGATTATTGCAATTGTGTGTGTGTGCATGTGTGCGTGTGTGTGTGTGTGTCAGTGTGTGCATGTATGCCTATAAGTGTCTGCGCGTGTGCGTGCTTGTCCGTGTGTGTGTGCACTCTACGTGTGTGCCAGTGTGTGTCAGTGTGTGCATGTTTGCCTGTGTGTTTGTGTCAGTGTGTGCCAGTGTGTGTCAGTGTGTGCATGTATGCCAATATGTGTCTGCACGTATGCGTGCTTGTCCGTGTCTGTGTGTACTTGCACGTGTGCGTGCACACACACGCACGCACACACACACACTTAGTACATTCAGATCTTATGCAATCTACACACCCCGGCAACACTTGATGTGAGATTTATCTTGACCGTAGCAAGTGAAGAATGCACTGATTCTATACATCTGAAGTCACAGAAAATTGTGTTTTGAGATGATATTTGCAGCATTTGCAGTGCACCTCAGATAACGGGCTCGACCAACGCATCCCGACAGCCTTAACACAGTTGTCTTATTAGTCCCCTACCGGTGTACACCGGAGGGGACTATATGTTTGCACGCCGTCCCTCCATCTGTAAGTCCGTCAGTCCATCACGCAAAGGACAGTTTTCCGGACTTTTTTTCTAAACGCTTAATGCTAATGATTTCAAACTTGGTACATGGTTTCCTCATGATAAGTTACAGATCAAGTTCGAACTTCACGACGTTTCGATCATTTTTGACAAAGTTATGGCACTTTGTTTATTCTAGAGTTCTCCTCAAGTCACACCGTGCGCCCTCAGCCTCGTCTCGCGAACGTCAAAAGCGCGACACAGCGCGCGCTTTCGGGAGGGGTGGAGCCAAGCCGAGCAACATATATATACACATCGATCATTGATCGTGAACCGGAAAATATAATAAATTACTGATATTTAGCGACTCGAAAGGTTCTTTATCAACTTATTTTCTCGTGCTTCTGCTGACCTGTCTGCAAGGTGTATAAATCGAAGTCCTGAGTGCGAATCACAGGTGAGCCCGTCCTGAGGTAATTAGCGAATGGGAAAGATTCAGAACCTGTGGGTAAATAACACTGGGTAATTTCCCCAACAATTTTCCGGACGACAGACTGCCGGTAGGGGCCATGTATTGCAGCGCAATACTCAGAATGCTTGTTTTACAATAATATTTTTATGTCTGATTTAATCACGTTGATCTATAGTTTGACTGTGGACTGTGTACATGTTTGCCATGCTTGTTCACGAAGCTGTATCCGTCCACCCGTAGATTTCTGGCAATCTATATTGTTCATTGTAAGGCGTAAAAAAATATTTTTTTTTTTACACACACGTGCCTTTGCATAGCAATGAATGAATGATCGTTTTAAGGCCATTTTTCCCTGCTAGAGCGGGGGTTAGCCTTGCGGGACCCATGACAATCATGGTTCCCTGTTTGAGGCAATGTTTTTATGGCCGGATGCCCTTCCTGACGCCAACCCTTGGTCACGCTCTTCGATGCGCAGGGATACGGTGTACCTATTCTAAATCGGGGTACACACCGTGATCATTCATCCCAGCAAGCTGGTACTCAATTTGCCGACCTCGGAAGGATGACAGGCTGAGTCAACCCCCCTGGCGTTAATTCAGCGATCGACCGGGATTCGAACCCAGGATCCTGGGATCCTAAGCCGGCACCCTAACCGCTAAGCCAACACCAGGGATGCAACAGCAATGAAACAGGTTTATGAGTTTTGCATTAAAAATATGCATACTAAGTCATATAAATGTTTTAATTTTATAAGGGGGTCGCACTCGTTCACTTATTGGGTGAAAGGGGTCACCTTGATAAATATCCTGGTGAGGCTCTGCATTGTTAAATGTTGTCTTGTTAACCTCGCCAGAGGATAGGTTATTACATTTGGGTCCATTTGTCTGTTTGTCCGCACAGGACGTGCTAACGTAGGCCACAAATGCCACCTAGTGTTAGCCAGTAGTGCACGTTCTTTTCTTTTTTTCCAACCAAGTACCTCTATTAGGCTATGAGCCAGACCCCCCAAATTGACCGGTCGGTACCATACAGATGGAGTAAGGCTCATTGTGATTTTTAGCAAGATATATGTCCCTAGATATGAAAAAAAAGTGATAGCAGTGTATAACTCTCGGCCATCTCTGTGTTATCACCCGAAATATTATTATACGCCTGCTTCGCTTCGCCAAAAAATGTGATATTTGCTAAAATTGGAATAAATATGTTTTTAAGGACCACAGAGTGCCGAGATCGAGATCGAGATCGTATTTGTTCGAGAGATCATGATAAACCTAGAGTGTGGAGCAAGTTTGCATGCATTGTGAAATATAATGTAGCTGATGTTACAAACCTACTTTAGGATACTAGCTAATACCAAAAATTACACTGAGATACCAAAAGTAGTAGACGAATAAACCTAAAATGTTCAAAAGCTATGTTTCGTTCCAAAATATCAAAATTAGGGGGTATGGTTGAACATATTTTGAACTTTGCCAAAATATGTGCCCCAAACAACCACCATATTACAAAATAATGATATATTCCAATGCAGTGGTTCCTTGCGAAGATTTTGAGGGGTCAAATGTTACTCTGGGAGTTTTCATTTTTGAAATATTGACAAAAATGTACAATGTGAATTCTGAACTCGAAGCGATTTCGACCACTTTTTCACTAAATTTAACATATTTTTTGTCATTATATCAATATTTTGATAAATAACCCCCACAAATGTTCTATATTTCTATTACTATATTAGTTGGCATCCAGTATGCAAATTATTGGCACTCTGTGGTCCTTAAAAACATATTTATTCCAATTTTAGCAAATATCACATTTTTTGGTGAAGCGAAGCAGGCGTATAATAATATTTCGGGTGATAACACAGAGATGGCCGAGAGTTATACACTGCTATCACTTTTTTTTCATATCTAGGGACATATATCTTGCTAAAAATCACAATGAGCCTTACTCCATCTGTATGGTACCGACCAACCCCCTTGGCTCATAGCCTATATAAAGTATGTACAATTAGAATGTGAGTACGTCTATAAAATACGTACTCCAAAACCGCACAAAACAAGTCCTGGTTTTGGTCTTTCTAGTTAAAAAATTAAATCCCCGTTGAAGTTTAACTTCTGTCCTGACCATTTGATTAAAAAAACAGACTTCTCGCATTGATCGAATATTGCAGCGAAACAGAACCTGTACTAAAGGTTGCATCATGACAGGTTAACAATGATACAAGTGATGTTGGTACCTTTACGTGTAAGCTTAAAAAAAAAAACCCGTGTTTCCACAGGCCGTGGAAAACTTTATATATTCCTGTGCCGGTTGTTGTGTTGCCACATATGTGCTGGGAATTTGTGACCGACACAATGACAACATCATGATGCGTACAACAGGCCACATGTTCCACATCGACTTCGGAAAGTTCTTGGGACATGCACAGATGTTTGGAAATATCAAGAGGTAAGTGTATTTTGCAATTAGTGAAATGGAATTGGAATTTGGTTTGAAGATTGGCAACATGTTTAATAGAAACCGTCTCATTTAGAATTTTGGTAGTTAATAGTTTGAAGTACGAAGGTGGTTCAATTTTGACCTGGACAATTGCCACTATAACGAACTTGTCATGAATGGATGGACCCAACACTACCAAGAAGTAGGTTAACTTCTGAATGGCCAAGAGGATCAAGGAACAAACTCTCCAGCCAATCAAAATAAGATACCTACATCACCTGATCATATTGTGTTTGGCCAGTCTTGCAGCATGTGGTTCATTATGTGCACGTTCACTATCTTTAAACGATTCGCACATCACATACGGAGATTTGTGACAGGCAAGCCATATTGTACCAATTCCAAAACTGTTTTTGTTGATCTTATAAAAACTCGCTTTCTCTAATGTCTCTCCTCGTGTTTTGCTACCTCTACTTATCCGTCCTCCTCAATCGTGATATTTTTTTTTAATCATCATTAAACCTCCCCAACCTCCCCATCTTCTTGTTTTTTGGAAGTTTTTGTATACAAAGTCAAGGCTCGTGGAAGAGCTGGAACACAGAATGGATCAGGACGCAAGAAAATAAAAGCAGAAAGAGAGAGGGGGGGCCGCAGAAACACACCAACAGCAGTGATGAGGGACAAATAGAGGGAGACTTTAAGAAATATGGTACAGTATGTGTGGTAAGGGAGGATGCAATGAGTGGACAAAGTTATACAGAAGGAAAAACTGGACATTTGGAGTGAAGAGGGCTTGGTGGGGGAGCGGAGGGGGGGGGGGGTGGAAGAGGAACATAGTATGGAAAGAGGAGAGGGTGCAAGATGAGAAAAGGGGTGTCAGAAGACAGAGAGACCACTGACCTGTTTACAATGGAAAAGTGACTGCTTTATCGTGGGATATTCCAATGACCATGAAAGTTGCAGTGCTTCCTTCTCTCTCCCATTCTTTCATCTCCTTATTGCACCACTCAAAAGCTTTGAGATTTTTATATGTTTGTCATTGGTTAAACATCAACCAGATCAGCCTATCCAGATTTCAGGCTTATTTGTCCCTGTCGGAGATGATTGTCAGACAGGAACAGACGATTGTGGTCATCATTGGTGAGACATTTTATCGGTATGCTGTCTTGATGAGGGCAAATATGCCCTCGTCGGGACGGCATGCCGTTGAGGTTATGGGAACTCGCTCCTATTGAGGAGGGGTCAATTGTATGACCATGCAATCTGGCTCTTCGGAGTTAGAAAATGTGTTTCACCATGTGTTTTAGCCTTCGGGTTGGGGGCATTGTCTACCTGTGGGACAGTCTTGTTGGACTGTGTCCCTTGGCCATGCGGTCAATGTGCACATCCCAAGTCGTTTAAATGTTTGATTTTTTCCCCCTTCTTTTTATATAAAAGGCACTTTAAAAAGAGGCAAGTGAGCCCAAAATCTGGATAGGCTGCTCTGGTTGATGTCTAACAAATGACCACAATAAAAAAAATCTTAAAGCTTTTGAGTGGCCTGGCTGAAGCTTCTGGGGTGGAAGCGATACTATGGGCTGCACATGCACATGATTTTTTTTATCCTTTGGAGATCGGATGGGAGTGCTCATCCATCCCCTTCCACATTTTTATATATGTACATATACAGTGTATGTGGTTGTGGTTGTGGTTAAACCTGATCATGCACACAGTGTCAGCCACATAAATGTTGAGCAGTAAGCAGTTGTGCTGTGTTCATTTCCCGGTACCCATGAAACCAACGAGTACGAATGTATAATGTTGCTTTTCAGGGATCGTGCTCCTTTTGTATTGACCTCGGACATGGCATACGTGATCAACGGTGGAGATCGGCCGACATGTCGCTTCCAGCATTTTGTGGATCTTTGCAGTCGGGCGTACAATGTCATCCGCAAGCACACCAACCTCTTCCTCAGTCTTCTTGGCCTGGTAGCCACATGGATGCTAAACGGATACACTACGGCCTGGCACTGTATAGTTTCATTCAATTATTTAGGACTCTGAACCGATTCGTGCAGTGGTTAAAATGCAGGGTGTCTCAAAAGTCCGGAATCGTAGGGATATTTATTTTACAATTTTTTAAATAATAATTGCTCTAATTGCGAGCCACTGACGTGCAAACACATGTCAATTATTTTATGTACGGGCTTCTGGCAATCACTGCCAAAACGTTACGAGAATTATTTTCATCAGCAGAGGAGCGAAGGCAACCACTGTGAGATTTATCAGCAACGCTTCCGGTCTCTTTCAAACGTTGCAATACTTTTGTAATGAATCCTTGATGTGGCAATGGCTTTGTGGAATATCTTTTGTGAAACAACTGGCATGCTTCCCTCTGACTATTCCCAGAGACATGTAGCAACACAAGTTCCACCTTTTCTTGATTGGTGTAATTCACCATTGGGGTATTCTGATACAAACAAAAAAATCCCAGAAATTAAAAATATTTCCGATGATTCTGGACTTTTGAAACGTCCTGTATAATAGTGCTTTCATGTGCCCTTGGCCTGCCAATTGTCAGGCCAATTGTCAATTGTCAAATAACAAAGTTGTTATTTCTTTCTAATCGGGTTATATTGGAGATGCACGCTATTCAGCGTTATCTTGGTGGCTTTTGTTATGTGTTAAATCTATGTTATGCGACAGCTTTTAAGTACTGTATCTGAAAAATACCTGTTACCAGGTAGGCTGAATGATATACTGTAGTCATTGTTTCTCCACGTGTTTCCTTCTGCTTCTGCATTTGATTTTTCTCTCGAGTGATTCCGCCACAAGAACAACTTGAGCAACCCCTTCTCTGCCTTCAATTTCAAATAACAGCATCAAATTGTGCAATATTCCTTATGGATTTTTTTTTTACATGAAATGTCAAAATGCCCCTCACGCCTCCCCCCCTACCCTTGTCCACTTTGTTTGTTACTCCATGCACGTGAAGTCAAAAGCGGAGTTAAGCAATTGATTAATGTCTGTCCGTCGTCTGTCTGTCTTATCAGTTTATGATCGAGAAACGACTTATTTAAATTGAATGTTATATTTGGAACACGAATCAGCACATGAATAGGAAGATACGTTTGCTGGTTTACCATACTTTGGCTCTGAATTCGTCCTGACCACACATGCACAGAGAGAAGTGAGATCATATTTTTACTCTTTCTGTCAAACAGTCAAAATGGCAATCAACGGCAGTCAAACGAAATTGAAAATTATTCCTAGCAGGAAACTTGCCGTTTTTGAGGACGTCAGAAATGACACAAACAACAGGCATGAATAACTAATGTTCGTGTTAGATAGGGTGATGTACTGGACACTGCATCAATGGCTATAAAACCTGGAATTCATTTATTTATACACCTTTAAACCTTTATTAGTCTCCTTCCCAGAGGCTCTCTGTCTGTCTGTCAGTCCGTCCATGCATCTGTCCGTCCCATTTGTGGTTTTCTGCACTTTTTTCCGTACCCTTTAACATATTAAACTGAAGCCTGGTAGATGGCTTTATTAGGATAAGTTACAGAACAAGTTTGAGTTTCAGGGAGTTTCACCAATTTTTTATAGTTATGCCCTTTTTGTCCCCCGTCGCTCAGCGGAGCGAAAGGGGGACTATGGCTTTCCCCTCCGTCCGTGTGTCCGTCCGTCCGTCCGTCCGTGCGTGCGTGTGGGCGTGCGTGCGTAAGCGAAGGACCGCATTCGAATTTGGTTTGTGGGTGCAACCCACGTCAAAATCCAAGATGGCCACTGCCATGTATGTCTGATGCCATGTATGTCTGAACATTGTGAGTGGAATATCTTGAAAAGTAAGCGAAGTACCAACTTCTAATCTGGCGTGTGGGTGTATCTAGGCACAAGGAAGAACGCTGTTTAAAATCGGGTCGCCACTTCAAAAGCCAAGATGGCCGCCGCCATGTATGTCTGAAACTTGAGATGAATATCTTGAAAAATAAGCGAAGTACCAACTTCTAATCTGGTGTGTGGGTGTATCTAGGCACAAGTAAGAACGCTGTTTAAAATCGGGTCGCCACGTCAAAAGCCAAGATGGCCGCCGCCATGTATGTCTGAAACTTGAGATGAATATCTTGAAAAATAAGCGAAGTACCAACTTCTAATCTGGTGTGTGGGTGTATCTAGGCATAAGGAAGAAGGCTATTGAAAATTGGGTCGCCACGTCAAAATCCAAGATGGCCGCCACCATATATATGTCTGAACCTTGTGAGCGAAATATCTTGAAAAATAAGCAAAGTACCAACTTCTAATCTCGTGTGTGGGTGTATCTAGGCACAAGCAAGAACGCTGTTTAAAATTGGGTCGCCACGTCAAAATCCAAGATGGCCGCCGCCATGTATGTCTGGTGCCATGTATGTCTGAACCTTGTAACCTGCATATCTTGAAAAATAAGCGAAGTACCAACTTCTAATCTGGTGTGTGGGTGTATCTAGGCATAAGGAAGAACGCTATTGAAAATTGGGTCGCCACGTCAAAATCCAACATGGCCGCCGCCATGTATGTCTGAACCTTGTGAGATGAATATCTTGAAAAATAAGCGAAGTACCAACTTCTAATTTGGTGTGTGGGTGTATCTCGGCAAAAGGAAGAAAGCTATTTAAAATTGTGTCGCCACATCAAAATCCAAGATGGCCGCCACCATATATATGTCTGAACCTTGTGAGCGAAATATCTTGAAAAATAAGCGAAGTACCAACTTCTAATCTGGTGTGTGGGTGTATCTAGGCACAAGCAAGAACGCTGTTTAAAATTGGGTCGCCACGTCAAAATCCAAGATGGCCGCCGCCATGTATGTCTGATGCCATGTATGTCTGAACCTTGTAACCTGCATATCTTGAAAAATAAGCGAAGTACCAACGTCTAATCTGGTGTGTGGGTGTATCTATTGGGTCGCCACGTCAAAATCCAAGATGGCCACCGCCATGTATGTCTGAACCTTGTGAGATGAATATCTTGAAAAATAAGCGAAGTACCAACTTCTAATCTGGTGTGTGGGTGTATCTCTGCATAAGGACGAACGCTATTGAAAATTGGGTCGCCACGTCCAAATCCAAGATGACCGCCACCATATATATATATGTCTGACACTTTTTTTTTTTTTTTGTATTTTTTTTTTTTTGTATACTGAATCGAGGCTCGTGAAAGAGCGAACATTTATTTCACAAACAGCTAACTTGAGCTAACTAACTTGAGCTTGAGTTACTTGAACTTGAGCTTGGCCGCCGCCATGTATGTCTGAACCTTGTGAGCGGAATATATTGAAAAATAAGCGAAGTACCAACTTCTAATCTGGTGTGTGGGTGTATCTAGGCATAAGGAAGAACACTATTGAAAATTGGGTGGCCACGTCAAAATCCAATATAGCCGCCACCTCCATGTACGTCTGAACCTTGTGAGCAAAATATCATATCATAGCATGTTTTCTGCGTCTTAAACTTTGTCAACTCACATCACTTCACCGACGGGGGACCAAGGCGTAACGCTTGTTGGACTTTGAGAATATCACGTATTATGTATGGGTCAGTTTTCCAGACTTTCCCCCTTACCCTTTAACATATTGAACTGAAACTTGGTAGGGGACATGGTTTGCAAAGCAATTCTTACTCTTGTTCAAATTTAATTATACTAGGACGTGCCCGTACGTGGGTGCCCGTACGTGCGTGCAAAAAAGCATGCGTGCAAACAACAACAACAAAAAAAAACTTTGAAACCACGTGGCAGTAACGACCACAGAACCCCCCCCCTCTATTTACATGAAATGGTTTGGTCCATTCGCAACGACCACAGAACCCCCCCCCCCCCCCCTCTATTTACATGAAATGGTTTGGTCCAAAGCGAACGGCTTGCGGAGTTTGGTAAAGAAATCGCCATAGCTCGGTAACTACTTCTCCGATTAATATGAAACCTTGAAAAGGCACATCCTCGGGTCCCCAGCAATATACCTGGCAAGTTTCAAGTATATCGGACCGGTAGTTGTCGAGAAACAGCGGTCACAGACAAACACACACACACACACACACACACACACACACACAGAGATTACTGGAATTATAGATAGATACATGAACACTGTAGAACACAAATCGCTTTAAAAATATTTCCAAGAACCTCCAGTTTTTCCGTACTCGGACGTGTTCTTTCGGGTCGTGTATGTAATATCTGTGAAGAGCAGCCCCTGGGAAGTGAGCGTGTCATGTGAGAGGGTGTAGCTTCGAGATGAAGAAGAAGCAACAGATTTGGTTATGGGTGATGCCGATTGATGCTGCATTCTATAAAAACCACCTTTAGAGGCCATTTTTCCCCGCAAAGCGGGGGTTGGCCTTTTTCAGGAACCGTGGTTATTGTTGTTTTTTGGTCCCCTTTTTGAAGCAATGTTTTACAGCCGGATGCCCTTCCTGACGCGAACCCTTTTTGCCGCCTTTTAACGACAAACAGGGAATTACCAGTGAACTGGAACTGCATTCTATGATATTCAATAAAGCCTCCGTCTCTTAAACTGTGACTCGACATCGTCTTATTACAGTGTACAAGGGTCGTGTATAAGACTGCTTCAATAGCGCGACACTTCCGGATTTTTAAACGATCTTTGAAAACATTATTTAATTAAAATTGAAGTACACTACTCACAATAAGTTAGGGATATTGGCAGGTTCCTCGGTGTGGTTGATTTTGTGTATTAATTTTGTTGAAAAAAGTTGTTGGTCCTAATTCTCTGGTTATTAATGAATGTGAAAAAACACAGCATTCTTGATTTCAATACCCTAACCCTAACCCCTATAAAAAAAATTAACTCACTCCCACAATATCCCTAACTTATTGTGAGTAGTGTATATACTTGAACACTGCGTGGGGTATCGTGCTCTATGAACTCTCTTTATTTAGTCTTTGTTTTGTTTCCTTGTGAATTGACTGATTTATTCTCTTTTACTCTCCCTTTAATAATTTGATCCCTCATTCCTTATGTTTCCTTGTGAGTAGATGTTATCTTCTGGGCTACCTGAGCTTGCGGATATTCAGGATTTGAGATATGTTTGGGAAGCTTTGATGCCACAAGCTACAGAAGCTGAAGCCACAGCACAGTTCACAAGGTATCATCTCTGTCTTTATTTTAAAAAAATTAAATGAGTGGATTTATTTCCGGAGTGCACTGCCTCAACTTCACTGTTTCTAACGATACAAAAAAAAAAGTTAAATACACGAGAAGTGTCGATTTGTCCTTTTTATCTCCCATTGCCGCCATGTTTCATGTCCACATAACGGGTGTCTAGCAGAAGAAGCAACAGCATTTACAGCAGTCACAGATCATCCCTTCCTCTTCTTCTTTAAGTGCAATGGCTCTTTGAAACAATCTCTTCTTCAAAGACTTATATTTTCACCACAAATTTCTTTATAATAATTTGTGCTCACTTCCATTACCAATAGGTCTTACACATTCTGATTTCTGTGCAAGTCGTGATTATTTCTTTCTTTTCCACAACGCATGCTTTGTTGGTAAATTTTTCTTCCAGGCTAATTGAGTCAAGCCTGGGTAGCATGGCCACAAAGGTAAACTTCTTCATCCACAATCTGGCACAGCAGCTCTTTTCTGGCTCGGGAGGGGCTTCCGACGAGCCACTGCTCTCCTTCTTCTCCAAGATGCACAGCATCAAGACTGATGGGCGAATACGGGATGTCTCTGTGTTCGCTTATCAAAAACGCTACAATCCCGATAAGTACTATGTAAGGCAAAGTTGTTTTTGGCAGTGACAACTTGTTTACCATTTATTGGAAGAAAAATTTTTTTCTATGCATTTAAAAAAATCTCTTTTCTACCTTGTTTTGTCATTACTTTCACCCAATAGATCTATGTTGTGAAGGTGTACCGTGAAGGGCAATCACAGCCTGTGTTCATCCTGAGAACGTTTTCTGAGTTCCAAGAGTTGCACAACAAGCTGTGCTCACTGTTTCCCTCAACCCTAGTACCATGGTGCGTCTCTGCCACAGCGGGAATTTTCAAATTATCCTCCCAGCAGGCTCAACTTTACCACTATGCTTTAACTAGATACATACCTATAAGGAGGTTAATACATTAATTCAGATGGCTTTCACTTCACTGTGATCAAGTACTCTTTACCTCCACCACCAAAGGTGGATGGAGGTTATGTTTTCACCCCTGTCTGTTTGTCCGTTTGTCCGTTTGTGAACAGGATGTCTCAAAAAGTTGTGGACGGATTCGGACGAAATTTGATAGAGAGGTAGCGTATGTGACAAGGACGAAATGATTATATTTTGGTGAAGATTCGGATCTGGCTCGTATAATTTTTAAAGTAATTCTTCACCATTGACTGATATGGCCAAAAACGATTCATAGCAAGATATCTCAAAAAGTTGTGGACGGATTTGGACGAAACTTGGTGGAGAGGTTGGGTGTCTTACAAGGACTAATCGTTTCGAATTTGGTGTAGATCTGAATATGGATTCGGATATGAGAATTATTTAGTTTTTAAGTGATTCTTCACCATTGAGAGATCGGGTCAAAAGCGATATACTGTATAACATGATATTTTTAAAAGTTATGGACGAGTTATGACGAAACTAGGTGGATGAGTTGGTTAGGTGACGAGAACAAGCCGATTAGATTTTGGTTCAGGTCCAAATCCAGATCCAGCCTATCAGTGGGATACAAAACATAAACTGTTCACCAGGTGGAGGTATGCTCTCTACTGAGTGCCGTTCTAGTTATTGATTAATTATTTTTCGTTTTTCTTGTTGTTGTACTTGTGCATGCTATGAAAAACAAAACAAATTTTGGATTGTTGATTTGATGAAGTTTGTCATTGTCTTCATTGAACTCATTATGATAATGATGGATTGATTGGCCCAATGTAAGGTAAGATGTTTATTTTGACATGAGGTCATGCCTGTCCTTTCACCAGTTTTCTGAACAAGCTTGTCCTGGGAAGAACTCATGTTGAGGACGTCGCTGCGCGGAGAAAAGCAGACCTTCACACGTATCTGCAGGAGCTCCTGAGGTGCACACCAGAGATCTCTGAGGTGGGGGGTAGAAGAGGAAGCAAGTAGGAGAAGAGTGAGTAGAGAGAGAGAGAGAGGTGGTGAGCGTGGCAATCAGAAGCTATCAGAAAAATGTTTGTCATCACAAAAACATTGACAATATCCAGATGATTGTTAACGTCGCAACCAAAGGTGGATGAAGGTTATGTTTTCCCCTCTGTTTGGTTATTTGTCTGTGGGCAGGATATTTCAAAGTGGACAGGTTGGGTGTGTGGAAAGGGCGAATTGTTTAAATTTTGGTGAAGATCCAGATCCAGATAGTATAATTTTTAGTGATTCTTCACCATTGAGAGATAGGGCCAAAAACAATATATAGCATGATATCTCAAAAAGTTGTGGACGATTTATGACAAAACTTGGTGAATGAGTTGGTTTGGCGATGAGAACAAGCTGATTAGATTTCTGTTCGGGTCCGAATCCAGATCCGGCCTATCAGTGGACACAAAACGTAAACTGTTTATTGCGGAGGTATGCTCTACTGAGTACTATTCGAGTTTTACATTATGTTTTTGTTTTATGCTGTGAAAAATCGTGAAGAGCAACATTGAGGCTATCATGCTTTTGTTGCCTCCACCCACCAATGGTGGATGGAGGTTATGTTTTCACCCCTGTCTGTCTGTCTGTTTGTCCGTTTGTCCGTTTGTGAACAAGATATCTCAAAAGGTTGTGGACGGATTCTGACGAAATTTGGCAGAGATGTAGCGTATGCGACAAGGACGAAATGACTAGATTTTGGTGAAGATCCGGATTCGGATCTGGCTACTAGAATTTTTAAAGGGATTCTTCACCATTGGTAGATCGGGACAAAAACTATACATGGCGGGATATCTCAAAAGGTTATGGATGGATTTGGACGAAACTTTGAGGACAGGTTGTTTGTGTGACGAGGAAGAATCGATTCGATTTTGGTGAAGATCTGATTATGGATTCGGATATGAGAATTATTTAATTTTTTTAATGATTCTTCACCATTGAGTGATAGGGCTAAAATCAACATATAGCAAGATACCTCAAAAAGTTATGGATGGATTTGGACAAAACTTGGTGGACAGGTTTTGTGTGTGACACGGAAGAATCGATTCAATTTTGGTGAAGATCCGGAGCCGGCTAGTGGAATTTTTAAAGTGATTCTTCACCATTGGGAGATAGGGCCCAAAACGATACAACATGCATTTTAAGGCCATTTTCCGTGCTAGAGTGGGGGTTAGCCTTGCGGTCCCCATGACAATCTTCTCCATTTTGCCCTATTTTCTGCATCTCTCCTTGTTAACCCCCTTGCCCGCATTTCTTCTTCCACCATCTTTAGCCAAGTCTTTCTCGGTCTTCCCCGTCCTCTACTTCCTTCTACATCAATTTCCATCACTCTTCTCAACCAGTCACTTTCATCCTTCCTCAACACATGACCAAACCATCTCAGCCTGTTCCTCTTCACAGCATCAATCACAGGCAATATTCCCATCATCTTTCGCAATTCATCATTTGTCTTCCTCTCTCTCAACGATACTCCGCACATCCATCGAACCATTCGCATTTCCACCCTTTCCAGCCTTCGTTGCTGCTCTACGTTCATTACCCATGTCTCGCTCCCATAAATCATAACACTTCTCACACATGCAGCATACACCTTTCCCTTCAGCTTCAGCGACACTCTCCTCCTCATCAGCATGCCACTCAGTTCCCGAAACTTTTTCCATGCACATCTCACTCGAGCAACCGTTGCCGAGTCTGATCCACCTTCTCCATTCAGCATGTCTCCGAGGTAGCAAAATGTTTTCACACCTTCCAGCTTCACGCCGTCTCCAAGATCCAACTCAACATTTCCTCCATCTGCAGCTCCCTCTGTGCACACCTTACATTTGAATGTAGCTGCCACACTGGTAAATGACCCTCTCAGACCACTACATTTTTGATGAACCCACTCAGCGCACATTGTACATTGACTGGAGTTCACTCCGACACCCTTCCTGCACACAGCACACGGCCACTTCCCAGTTCTTTCCACCTCACCACATGCTTTACCACTTGCCATCACCTTCGTCTTTCCGATATTCACCTTCAGACCTTTTGTCTCCATACATTCCTTCCACTTGTTCATCTTTTCCTTCAGTCCATCCATACTTTCCGCAATCAACACCAGATCATCTGCATACAACAACTCCCACGGTAAACCCTCCTTTACGTTCTGAGCCAGCACCTCCATCACAGCTACAAATAGTAGTGGACTTAGTACCGACCCCTGATGCACTCCCACCTTCACCTCAAACTCACCACTGTTCCCGTCCTTCGTCCTTACAGCTGTGCGCGCTCTTTTGTACATTGCCATCACTACTCTGATCAACCATTCCTCCACTCCTAACTTCCTCAATGCCCATGTCAATACTTTGCGTGGAACCCTATCGAATGCTTTCTCCAGATCAACAAACCCAAAAAACAACTTCTTCCTCTTCTCCATGTACTTCTCCTGCAACTGCCTCACAATGAAAAGCGCATCTGTCGTTCCTCTTCCTGGCATAAATCCAAACTGCATTTCGTCGATCTTCACTTTCTTCCTTATCCTCCTCTCCAACACCCTTTCCAATACCTTCATTCCATGCTCCAATAACTTTATCGCTCGGTACGAGCCACACTCCAGAGGGTCACCTTTCCCCTTGTATAGAGGGACGAGGGTACTCAGTTCCCAATGCACTGGAATGCGGCCTTCTTTCACCACCAGATTACAGATCTCTGACATTCTCTTCACACCCCAACTTCCTGCTGCCTTCAACATATCTCCCACAACTCCCATTGGCCCTCCCGCTTTTCCACTCTTCATTGCTTTTATCGCTTCCTCAACTTCCTTCTCAGTTATCTTCTCTGCCGGTCCTAAAACTGGGTTATTCTCTATGTTGCCATCCCATTCATTCTCTGTATTCAACAGCATTTCCATATATCTTTTCCATCTTCCTTTAATTCCATCTGGGTCGACAACGATTTGTCCCACTTCATCCTTCAAGCAACTCACCCCCATCACGTCACACCTCTCTTTCGCTATGTGCTTTGCAATCCTGAATACTGCTTTCTGACCCTCTTCCGAATCCAAGCGTTCTCCGAACATTTTCCTACATGCCCCCTGCGCCTTTGCTACCTCTTTCTTTGCAGCCTTCCTGGCTGCCTTATAACTTTCATGCTCTGCTGTTTCTGCTCCTGTACCCTTCGCCTTCTGCCACTCCTTGAACTTCTTCCTCTTCTCGTCAATCCTCTTTCCAACTTCATAATCCCACCACCATGTTTCCGAGTGCCTCGGTGGTCCTTTTGTCCATCCACGTACCTCACCAACGGCTCCCAACAGACTAGCTTTCATTGACATCCAATCACTTTCAAGCTCAACCACATCATCCTCTACCCTACTCAGCCTCTCTTTTAATGCCTCCCTTACTGTCACCTCTTTCAACCTCCACACCTTCATTCTTGGTTGGTACTTCACCCGCCGAGCTCTCCTCGCACCTTTCACCCTTATGTCGCAGACAACCAAGTGGTGCTGTGAAACAGCCTCCTCCGCCGGGATCACCTTTGTGTCCCGGAGGTGCCCCCTATCTCGCCTACGCACCATCAGGTAGTCAATGGTTGTCGTCGACCCACCTGACGTGTATGTAACAAGCTTATTATCCTCTTTCTGGAACTGAGTATTACAAATCAACAAATCAGCTCCATCAGCAAACTCCAAAATCCTTTCACCTTCTCCATTTCTCACACCATATCCGTAACCCCCATGAACTCCCTCAAAACCATCCATACTCCTTCCCACATGTCCATTCAGGTCTCCTCCCACCACAACAACTTCTTCATCTTTCACGTTTTCCATCAGCTTCTCTATCGCACACCAGAACTTGTCCTTCTCTTCATTGCTTCGACCAACCTGCGGAGCATATTCTGAGATGACGTTCACCAAGAGCTTTCCAATCATCATTTTCACCATCATCAACCTATCACTCACTCTACTCACACTCACCACACTGTCTACAAACTCCTCAGAAAACAGGACACCAACACCATTCACGCCCTCCGGGCACCCTTGCCACACAAACTTGTATTTCTGTCTCATAGCAGGATATCTCAAAAAGTTGTGGACGGATGATTTTGATTAAATGTGATTCTGTATTGTGATTTTCTGGTCTACTCTAGGATACAAAACGTAAACTGTTCACCTGGTGGAGGTATTCTCTCTACTGAGTTCCGTTCTAGTTTTAAGCTTGTTTATATACACCTTAGGACATCTGTCAACTCTTCTGCAATATCCAACATCATCCTATTTTACCATCAAATGTCAGTCTGAAAATAGCTTGCTAGCCAATGTAAGGCATTATCATTGTGAAACCAAAGTCAAATTTGAGGGTTGGAGCGTCCTCTCCGAGTCCAGGAGGTCAGTGGATAAATTTTGACCCCTGGCCAAATTGTACCAAAGACTTAAAATATAGTACGTGCTGTTTCCTCACTTGATGCTCACCATTTAAAGAATAGCGCATGCATGAACTGCACGGTTTAGCACCCCTTGGAGAGGGAGATTTATCCCTAGGAGTGCTTGCTGATTGCAGAGAGAAAACAGCCACCACTACAGTAGATGATGATGTCAGCACCAGTATGTTCTGTGAAGTTGCTTCCTCCAAGGTCAAGGGATGTGTTTGTCTGCTATCTCCGCCTGCATGTGATTGTGTAATTTGAGTCTGTGACAGCTCTTTGATGAATCTTAGAAACTGTAGGAAAGAAACAAGCGGTTGTGGTTGTGTGAGGGTGTGTTGAAAAGCAATGGTCCTATGATTTTTTAAACCAAAACAGGTAAAGAAAATCGAATGAAACAGACAGATGTGACCATTAATCTTTATTCTGCCATGGTGCATGCTTACAGTGCATTCAGAAAGTATTCAGACCCCTTCACTTTTTTCACATTTTGTGATGTTGCAGCCTCATGCTGAAATCGTTTAAATTCATTTTTTCCCTCATCAATCTACACTCAATACCCCATAATGACAAAGAGAAAACAGGATTTTAGAAAGTTTTGCAAATTTATTAAAAAGAAAAAACTGAAATATCACATTTACATAATAAGTATTGTGAACAGAAAAATATTTCCTTAAATTTTTTTTTCATGTGGATTTTTAAAAATTTATTTAAGGATTTGATTTTAATGATTCATTTTCTGTGCTAAGAACTCGATGCTAGGAGAGGATGTAGATTGTTGTTGGGACTCTTTAAAAGATGGGCTGATGAGTGCTACTGATACGACTTGCGGCTGGTCAAAGGGTCCAGCCAGACATGAGACTACATGGAGGTGGATAGGGTGATTCAAAAAAAAGAAGAAGACGATTTAGGATTTCGAAAAAGGGAGGGGATAAGGAGGAATATTTAGGGGCTAAAGGAAGGGCAAGAAGGGAAGTTTACAATGCTAAAAAAATAGTACGGGATTCACTTTCAGATGTGATAAATAATGCAGATAGTAGAAGGGAGATATTTATGATCTTTTAGAAGAGCAATGCGTGAAGAATGATGTGGGAAATGTGCTGGTTGACCATGGGGAGATTAGAAATGCTTGGAGGAGCTCCCGAGTGCTTGCTAAATGAGGAGTTCCCATGGAATAGGGATATTTTGGGGGCAGTAGAGCTGGTGCAGGGTCCACCACCTGAGATTAAGATTGAATCGGTGAAGGAAGCCATCGATGAAATGAAGAATGGTGAAATGGCGGACAGCTCTGGTATTGTCACAGAGATGCTGAAGGCATCTGGTGATATTGGAGTAAATGTAATCACAAAATTTGTAAATGCGATTATAAGGGAGACATCTGTCGCAGATGACTGCATGAAGAGTGTAATAGGGAATATTTATAAGGGGAAGGGGGATGCCATAGTCAGGGGTAATTATAGGGGTTTGAAGCTGCTGGACCACGGAATGAAATTGGTGGAGTGAGCCATGGAAAAATTGATGACAGAGCGTTAATATACATGAAATTCAATTCGTCTTTATGCCAGGAAGGTGCACGTCGGAGGAAACTTTTATAATTAGACAAATACAGGAAAAATATATCGGGAAGAAGAGATAACTGCACTTTATATTTTTTGATTTGGAGAAGGCGTTCGATAGGGTGCCTCGGGAAGTGGTGCAATGGTCAATGCAAAAGTTACGTGTGGAGGATTGGTTAGTCAGAGTAGTCATGGTGATGTGTGATGGATCAAAAACTTATCGGAGGGTAAATGGAGTGCAGAGTGAGGACTTTGAAGTGAAAGTGGTTGTTCACCAAGCTGTCTTGAGACGCTGTCTTGAGACGTAACGCTGTCTTGAGAAACCAGAATGTGGGCGGAGTCTACAAGCAGCAAATCTGATTGGTTGTGACGACGTAAAAAGCCAAAATATTTTGTCCAAGTACCACTAAACAGACGTAGGCTATGAGCCAAGGGGGTTGGTCGGTACCATACAGATGGAGTAAGGCTCATTGTGATTTTTAGCAAGATATATGTCCCTAGATATGAAAAAAAAGTGATAGCAGTGTATAACTCTCGGCCATCTCTGTGTTATCACCCGAAATATTATTATACGCCCGCTTCGCTTCTCCAAAAAATGTGATATTTGCTAAAATTGGAATAAATATGTTTTTAAGGACCACAGAGTGCCAATAATTTGCATACTGGATGCCAACTAATATAGTAATAGAAATATAGAACATTTGTGGGGGTTATTTATCAAAATATTGATATAATGACAAAAAATATGTTAAATTTAGTGAAAAAGTGGTCGAAATCGCTTCGAGTTCAGAATTCACATTGTACATTTTTGTCAATATTTCAAAAATGAAAACTCCCAGAGTAACATTTGACCCCTCAAAATCTTCGCAAGGAACCACTGCATTGGAATATATCATTACTTTGTAATATGGTGGTTGTTTGGGGCACATATTTTGGCAAAGTTCAAAATATGTTCAACCATACCCCCTAATTTTGATATTTTGGAACGAAACATAGCTTTTGAACATTTTAGGTTTATTCGTCTACTACTTTTGGTATCTCAGTGTAATTTTTGGTATTAGCTAGTATCCTAAAGTAGGTTTGTAACATCAGCTACATTATATTTCACAATGCATGCAAACTTGCTCCACACTCTAGGTTTATCATGATCTCTCGAACAAATATGATCTCGATCTCGATCTCGGCACTCTGTGGTCCTTAAAAACATATTTATTCCAATTTTAGCAAATATCACATTTTTTGGCGAAGCGAAGCAGGCGTATAATAATATTTCGGGTGATAACACAGAGATGGCCGAGAGTTATACACTGCTATCACTTTTTTTTCATATCTAGGGACATATATCTTGCTAAAAATCACAATGAGCCTTACTCCATCTGTATGGTCCCGACCGGTCAATTTGGGGGGTCTGGCTCATAGCCTACTAGGCATGGTGACGCTGCACACTTCAACAACAAAGAGCAAACCAAACTAAATGTCTGAGGTTTAAATAGCTATCTCCCACAACTCCACTCAATGTCTCCACTCAATGTCTCCAACTCCACTCAATGTCTCCCACAACTCCCATTGGCCCTCCCGCTTTTCCACTCTTCATTGCTTTTATCGCTTCCTCAACTTCCTTCTCAGTTATCTTCTCTGCCGGTCCTAAAACTGGGTTATTCTCTATGTTGCCATCCCATTCATTCTCTGTATTCAACAGCATTTCCATATATCTTTTCCATCTTCCTTTAATTCCATCTGGGTCGACAACGATTTGTCCCACTTCATCCTTCAAGCAACTCACCCCCATCACGTCACACCTCTCTTTCGCTATGTGCTTTGCAATCCTGAATACTGCTTTCTGACCCTCTTCCGAATCCAAGCGTTCTCCGAACATTTTCCTACATGCCCCCTGCGCCTTTGCTACCTCTTTCTTTGCAGCCTTCCTGGCTGCCTTATAACTTTCATGCTCTGCTGTTTCTGCTCCTGTACCCTTCGCCTTCTGCCACTCCTTGAACTTCTTCCTCTTCTCGTCAATCCTCTTTCCAACTTCATAATCCCACCACCATGTTTCCGAGTGCCTCGGTGGTCCTTTTGTCCATCCACGTACCTCACCAACGGCTCCCAACAGACTAGCTTTCATTGACATCCAATCACTTTCAAGCTCAACCACATCATCCTCTACCCTACTCAGCCTCTCTTTTAATGCCTCCCTTACTGTCACCTCTTTCAACCTCCACACCTTCATTCTTGGTTGGTACTTCACCCGCCGAGCTCTCCTCGCACCTTTCACCCTTATGTCGCAGACAACCAAGTGGTGCTGTGAAACAGCCTCCTCCGCCGGGATCACCTTTGTGTCCCGGAGGTGCCCCCTATCTCGCCTACGCACCATCAGGTAGTCAATGGTTGTCGTCGACCCACCTGACGTGTATGTAACAAGCTTATTATCCTCTTTCTGGAACTGAGTATTACAAATCAACAAATCAGCTCCATCAGCAAACTCCAAAATCCTTTCACCTTCTCCATTTCTCACACCATATCCGTAACCCCCATGAACTCCCTCAAAACCATCCATACTCCTTCCCACATGTCCATTCAGGTCTCCTCCCACCACAACAACTTCTTCATCTTTCACGTTTTCCATCAGCTTCTCTATCGCACACCAGAACTTGTCCTTCTCTTCATTGCTTCGACCAACCTGCGGAGCATATTCTGAGATGACGTTCACCAAGAGCTTTCCAATCATCATTTTCACCATCATCAACCTATCACTCACTCTACTCACACTCACCACACTGTCTACAAACTCCTCAGAAAACAGGACACCAACACCATTCACGCCCTCCGGGCACCCTTGCCACACAAACTTGTATTTCTGTCTCATAGCAGGATATCTCAAAAAGTTGTGGACGGATGATTTTGATTAAATGTGATTCTGTATTGTGATTTTCTGGTCTACTCTAGGATACAAAACGTAAACTGTTCACCTGGTGGAGGTATTCTCTCTACTGAGTTCCGTTCTAGTTTTAAGCTTGTTTATATACACCTTAGGACATCTGTCAACTCTTCTGCAATATCCAACATCATCCTATTTTACCATCAAATGTCAGTCTGAAAATAGCTTGCTAGCCAATGTAAGGCATTATCATTGTGAAACCAAAGTCAAATTTGAGGGTTGGAGCGTCCTCTCCGAGTCCAGGAGGTCAGTGGATAAATTTTGACCCCTGGCCAAATTGTACCAAAGACTTAAAATATAGTACGTGCTGTTTCCTCACTTGATGCTCACCATTTAAAGAATAGCGCATGCATGAACTGCACGGTTTAGCACCCCTTGGAGAGGGAGATTTATCCCTAGGAGTGCTTGCTGATTGCAGAGAGAAAACAGCCACCACTACAGTAGATGATGATGTCAGCACCAGTATGTTCTGTGAAGTTGCTTCCTCCAAGGTCAAGGGATGTGTTTGTCTGCTATCTCCGCCTGCATGTGATTGTGTAATTTGAGTCTGTGACAGCTCTTTGATGAATCTTAGAAACTGTAGGAAAGAAACAAGCGGTTGTGGTTGTGTGAGGGTGTGTTGAAAAGCAATGGTCCTATGATTTTTTAAACCAAAACAGGTAAAGAAAATCGAATGAAACAGACAGATGTGACCATTAATCTTTATTCTGCCATGGTGCATGCTTACAGTGCATTCAGAAAGTATTCAGACCCCTTCACTTTTTTCACATTTTGTGATGTTGCAGCCTCATGCTGAAATCGTTTAAATTCATTTTTTCCCTCATCAATCTACACTCAATACCCCATAATGACAAAGAGAAAACAGGATTTTAGAAAGTTTTGCAAATTTATTAAAAAGAAAAAACTGAAATATCACATTTACATAATAAGTATTGTGAACAGAAAAATATTTCCTTAAATTTTTTTTTCATGTGGATTTTTAAAAATTTATTTAAGGATTTGATTTTAATGATTCATTTTCTGTGCTAAGAACTCGATGCTAGGAGAGGATGTAGATTGTTGTTGGGACTCTTTAAAAGATGGGCTGATGAGTGCTACTGATACGACTTGCGGCTGGTCAAAGGGTCCAGCCAGACATGAGACTACATGGAGGTGGATAGGGTGATTCGAAAAAAAGAAGAAGACGATTTAGGATTTCGAAAAAGGGAGGGGATAAGGAGGAATATTTAGGGGCTAAAGGAAGGGCAAGAAGGGAAGTTTACAATGCTAAAAAAATAGTACGGGATTCACTTTCAGATGTGATAAATAATGCAGATAGTAGAAGGGAGATATTTATGATCTTTTAGAAGAGCAATGCGTGAAGAATGATGTGGGAAATGTGCTGGTTGACCATGGGGAGATTAGAAATGCTTGGAGGAGCTCCCGAGTGCTTGCTAAATGAGGAGTTCCCATGGAATAGGGATATTTTGGGGGCAGTAGAGCTGGTGCAGGGTCCACCACCTGAGATTAAGATTGAATCGGTGAAGGAAGCCATCGATGAAATGAAGAATGGTGAAATGGCGGACAGCTCTGGTATTGTCACAGAGATGCTGAAGGCATCTGGTGATATTGGCGTAAATGTAATCACAAAATTTGTAAATGCGATTATAAGGGAGACATCTGTCGCAGATGACTGCATGAAGAGTGTAATAGGGAATATTTATAAGGGGAAGGGGGATGCCATAGTCAGGGGTAATTATAGGGGTTTGACGCTGCTGGACCACGGAATGAAATTGGTGGAGTGAGCCATGGAAAAATTGATGACAGAGCGTTAATATACATGAAATTCAATTCGTCTTTATGCCAGGAAGGTGCACGTCGGAGGAAACTTTTATAATTAGACAAATACAGGAAAAATATATCGGGAAGAAGAGATAACTGCACTTTATATTTTTTGATTTGGAGAAGGCGTTCGATAGGGTGCCTCGGGAAGTGGTGCAATGGTCAATGCAAAAGTTACGTGTGGAGGATTGGTTAGTCAGAGTAGTCATTGTGATGTGTGATGGATCAAAAACTTATCGGAGGGTAAATGGAGTGCAGAGTGAGGACTTTGAAGTGAAAGTGGTTGTTCACCAAGCTGTCTTGAGACGCTGTCTTGAGACGTAACGCTGTCTTGAGAAACCAGAATGTGGGCGGAGTCTACAAGCAGCAAATCTGATTGGTTGTGACGACGTAAAAAGCCAAAATATTTTGTCCAAGTACCACTAAACAGACGTAGGCTATGAGCCAAGGGGGTTGGTCGGTACCATACAGATGGAGTAAGGCTCATTGTGATTTTTAGCAAGATATATGTCCCTAGATATGAAAAAAAAGTGATAGCAGTGTATAACTCTCGGCCATCTCTGTGTTATCACCCGAAATATTATTATACGCCCGCTTCGCTTCTCCAAAAAATGTGATATTTGCTAAAATTGGAATAAATATGTTTTTAAGGACCACAGAGTGCCAATAATTTGCATACTGGATGCCAACTAATATAGTAATAGAAATATAGAACATTTGTGGGGGTTATTTATCAAAATATTGATATAATGACAAAAAATATGTTAAATTTAGTGAAAAAGTGGTCGAAATCGCTTCGAGTTCAGAATTCACATTGTACATTTTTGTCAATATTTCAAAAATGAAAACTCCCAGAGTAACATTTGACCCCTCAAAATCTTCGCAAGGAACCACTGCATTGGAATATATCATTACTTTGTAATATGGTGGTTGTTTGGGGCACATATTTTGGCAAAGTTCAAAATATGTTCAACCATACCCCCTAATTTTGATATTTTGGAACGAAACATAGCTTTTGAACATTTTAGGTTTATTCGTCTACTACTTTTGGTATCTCAGTGTAATTTTTGGTATTAGCTAGTATCCTAAAGTAGGTTTGTAACATCAGCTACATTATATTTCACAATGCATGCAAACTTGCTCCACACTCTAGGTTTATCATGATCTCTCGAACAAATATGATCTCGATCTCGATCTCGGCACTCTGTGGTCCTTAAAAACATATTTATTCCAATTTTAGCAAATATCACATTTTTTGGCGAAGCGAAGCAGGCGTATAATAATATTTCGGGTGATAACACAGAGATGGCCGAGAGTTATACACTGCTATCACTTTTTTTTTCATATCTAGGGACATATATCTTGCTAAAAATCACAATGAGCCTTACTCCATCTGTATGGTACCGACCGGTCAATTTGGGGGGTCTGGCTCATAGCCTAACGGGGTTTGAAAGTGCGAAAAGGGTGATTTTTGTTCTCCAGTATTCAAGTATATAATTAATTTTAAATAAAATAAAGATTTTAAAGGTTGTAAAATTTTCTTTCCATACCGTTGAAGTAGCGTCTTTTACACCACCTTATTTAACATGTTACATTATTTATTCGTGCCCATTGTTCGTGTCCTTTATAACGTTCTTAAAAACAATAAGTTTCCTGCTTGGAATGATTTTCAATTTTGTTTGACAGTTTGAATGCCAGGCAGACAAACAGACAAACAGAGTAAAGAAATTATTTTACTCCTCCCTGTGTATGTGCATTCGGGTCGAATTCAGAGCCAAAGTTCAGCTGAACTAAACACAGTCATGTCTTAGGCCCAATCTTGTTCATCATGGTTCTTGAGGCCATATCACAGGAATTTCGAGGAGACTTACCTTGTGAGCTCCTGTATGCTGATGATGTAGTGGTGATAGCTAACAGTGTGGAAGAGGTAATGGGTAAATATACAGTATGAAAGGAGGTTATGGAGGCCAGAGGACTAAAAGTGAATACAACAAAACCAAAAGCACTGATTAGTGGGGTGGGAGAAGGAACTGTGAAAAAAAATAAAAATGGGAGGTGGCCCTGTGCTGTCTGGGGGGAAAAAAAGGTGAAGGTAGTAACTCAATATTGTGTAGTTACTGCAACTGCTGGGTGCACAAGAGGTGTAGAGCTGTCGCGGGTAGATTTCAGGTGGTTCCTGACTTTAAATGTGATGTCTGCACAGGTAAACAAGTGGCACCAGTCAGAGTGGAAAGATTAGTTGATGGAGTGTAGATAAATCCCTGGAATGTGTAGATACATTTTGTTACCTTGGTGATATGATTAGTGCAGGTGGTGGTGTCGAAGTAGCAGTGATTGCAAGATTTAGAATTGGTCGGAGGAAGTTTAGGGAGTTGTTACCACTATTGACATCAAGGGGGATCCCTCTCCACTAAAGGGAAAACTTTATGCAGCTTGCGTTTGAAGCACGATGTTGTATGGCAGTGAAACGTGGGTGATTAAAGAGGAGGCTGAATAGAGGTGTGAACGAAATGAAATGAGAATGGTGAGATGGATGTGATGTTACATTGAAGGATAGGAAAGCAAATGTGGAATTAAGAGACAGGTTCGGTATAGAGAGCATTAGTGAGGTTATGCGTGGGGGTAGGTTGAGGTGGTTTGGACATGTGGAAAGGATGGAGGAGGACAGGTGTGTGAAGAGGTTTGTAAATATGAATGTGAATGGAAAGAGAGCTCGAGGCCGTCCGAGGAAAACATGGGACGAGTTACTGAGAGATGTCAGAGTTAAAGGACTACAAGAGGGCGAGCAACGGATCGTGCAGCCTGGAAATCATCCATTAGGTAAATCACGGCCTACACATGGACATGACCGTAAAACGATGATGATGTTGTTGATGCTGTTGATGATGGCCATTTGTTTCATCCGAAATATATTTGCATTTTTGTGACCGTTTTGTTTATTTGTTGCAGTGTGACCTCGTGTACACTTTCTTCCATGCAATTTTGCGAGATGAGAAAGCCAAAGAGGGAGTCACCAAACTCAATGGTATACAGTATGGTTTTTGGGACTTGACTGTTTGAGTGTTGCATTGTTCCAGTGCGCAACACGAAAATATGATATTTTTCAGGAAAACTGAATAAAACGTAAGGTGTTTGCTTTAGTGAATTGTGAAGGAGTTCTTCACCTTTTATACCACAAAATATATATGACGTAAAAGCTCAGATCATAAATTATAGTTTTTTCATGCACAAAATCAACATTACTCCACCGAGGTTTATAATTGGCTCGTTAGGGTATCCGTCTCCGACGGGTTCGTAGGTGTCTCACCTCAAATGAGCAATGTTTTGGAGTGTATTTTTTTTTTTTTTTTTTTTTTTTTTGTATACTGCATCGAGGCTCGTGAAAGAGCTAACATTTACTTCACAAACAAATCAACCAGACAAACAAAATATATAAAAAGAGGGAGCGGAAGACAAGATGGGGAGAGAAGGGGAAGCACACAAACACAACATTTGAGAGCAGGGAGATGTGTGGAAGGGAGAGGGCTTGGGGGGAGGAGGCGTGGGAAAGGGGGGGTGGGGGGGGGAGAGGTATAAAACACGAGGGGACCATAAACGGGAATTCAACGCAAAGCGATTATGAGGAACGTGACGCGTTTACCTTATAGACAATGGCGGCCGCTCGGAAGAAGAACTGTCTATCGTTGGTGATTAAAATATATATGTCGTTCACGGCACGATACCTGCGAAATCCAAATAAACAATAGTTGCCATGGAAGCGGCAATTTGATAATTTGGAAAATTTGACCTATCAAGTGTCTTGCACGATGGAATGCTGCGTATAACAAATTTAGTTGATACATTTTCTAATTGTGGCGGAATTGGTGTTTTACATGTTTTGGATGGCATTGACATTGACATTGACTTTTGTCTAAAGTGGACCAGATTTTATATAAATATACTACACATTCATATAAATAAGCTGTGTATCTTTCAATTTGATATCTTGAAAAATTCCTAAGGTTTGGCATTAATAACATTACAAAAAAAAAAATCCCATTTGATTATAATGGGGTGAAACCATAAAACGATGATGCTGTTGATGCTGGCCATTTGATTTATAATGGGGTGAAATTGTTGTCATGGACGCAGTTTTCTCTTTGCCACGTGGGACTTTTTTCCATGCTACCAACCAAGCAAGACGAGAAAAACCTGAAAAAGAAGATTTAATTGATGAATTCTATTTTGCATCATCTTAGCTTGGTAATGAGGTGGTTAACCAATGGAGGGCCTTTTGATTATGGCTGGTGATCCTCAAGTGTTACTGCAAAAGGTCCTCAGACAGAAGGTCTTAGGGATATCCCTAATAAAGGGTCTAATGGGGTCTATAGGATCTACATCTAAAGGGTCTAATGAGGGTTCCAAGGAGTCTTAGGGTCCTAAAGGCTCTGGGTATTAAAGGGGCCTTGGGGTCTTAAATGGTCTTAGGATTCTAAAGGATGTTAATGATCTAAAGGGTCAAAATGGTCTTGGAGTGTATTAGGGGGTCTAAGGGGTCTGATGGGTCTTACGAGCCCAAATAATCTTAGGGGACTGATGGGTCTTAGTGGCCCAAAGAGTCTTAGGGGTGTGAAGGTTATTAGGGGCCCAAAGAGTCTTAGGGGACTGGTGGGTTTTAGGCGTTTTAGGGGTTATCCCCACGGATATCGGGGTTATAAATGGTCTTGGGGGTCATAAGCATCTTGGATGACATAAGGGTCTTGGATGTCAAAAGGGTCTTGGATGGCATAAGGTCTTGGATGGCATAAGGGTCTTGGATGGCATAAGGGTCTTGGATGGCATAAGGGTCTTGGATGGCATAAGGGTCTTGGATGGCATAAGGGTCTTGGATGGCACAAGGGTCTTGGATGGCACAAGGGTCTTGGATGGCACAAGGGTCTTGGATGGCACAAGGGTCTTGGATGGCACAAGGGTCTTGGATGGCACAAGGGTCTTGGATGGCACAAGGGTCTTGGATGGCACAAGGGTCTTGGATGTCAAAAGGGTCTTGGATGGCATAAGGTCTTGGATGGCATAAAGGACTTGGATGGCATAAGGGTCTTGGATGGCATAAGGGTCTTGGATGGCATAAGGGTCTTGGATGGCATAAGGGTCTTGGATGGCATAAGGGTCTTGGATGGCATAAGGGTCTTGGATGGCACAAGGGTCTTGGATGGCACAAGGGTCTTGGATGGCACAAGGGTCTTGGATGGCACAAGGATCTTGGATGGCACAAGGATCTTGGATGGCACAAGGGTCTTGGATGGCACAAGGGTCTTGGATGGCACAACGGTCTTGGATGGCACAACGGTCTTGGATGGCACAACGGTCTTGGATGGCACAACGGTCTTGGATGGCACAACGGTCTTGGATGGCACAACGGTCTTGGATGGCACAACGGTCTTGGATGGCAAGACATGGCATAAGGGTCTTATGGGTCTTGAGGGTCTTATGGGTCTTAAAGGCCTTAGGAGGTCTTAAAGGTATTGGGGGTCATAAAGGTCTTGTGAGTCTTAAGTGTTTTGGAGGTTTTAGTGGGGTTTAAAAGGTCCCAAGGCTCTTGTCTAAACGGTCTTGGCATATTAAGTGGTCTTCAGGGTGTGCAAGGGGATCTAAATGTATAGAGGGGACTGGAACTTGCATGCACGCACACACGGACACACACACCACTCCTTTTATACTTATAGTAAATTATAGATAGGTGAAAACAGGTAATTCTATATGCTTTAACATCACTGGACAAAGTGTCCGTTAACATCACCACCTGCTTCAACATCATCTGAAGTATCAGGGCAAACTGTTTTGTGAAAACTCCGAATTGCTTCCTGAAAACTCCGAACCACCTGCTGTATTAATCCCTTGAATCGTCAATCGTCGCTGTTTTCCTAATCACTCATCATGCCCTCTCTTGATGTTGCGATGTTTTTAAAAAAAATGGAATAAAACCACGCATCACATGGCATGTGAGAATTCATTTTGGCCAATAAGTTCGACCTTACAAACTGGTAGCCTGGTGTTGGCTTAGCGGTTGGGGTGCCGGCTTGGGATCCTAGGATCCTGGGTTCGAATCCCGGTCGATCGCTAAATTAACACCAGGGGGGTTGACTCAGCCTGTCATCCTTCCGAGGTCGGCAAATTGAGTACCAGCTTGCTGGGATGAATGATCCCGGTGTGTACCCCGGTTTAGAATAGGTACACCGTATCCCTGCGCATCGTAAGAGGCGACCAAGGGTTGGCGCCAGGAAGGGTATCCGGCCATAAAAACATTGCCTCAACCAGGGAACCATGATTGTCATGGGGCCCGCAAGGCTAACCCCCGCTCTAGCGGGGAAAATGGCCTTAAAACGATCATTCTTTCATTCATTCATTACAAACAAGATTGAATGTAATACATTCCAAACCAAAAATTGAAAGACCTCTTCAAAATTTATTGTGATGAATAATAATTTATCAATCTCTATGAATGCATATTTGACTAGAAACCAGTCTGCTGGTTGCATCATTATTGAGCCACAACTGTGCCACTTTTATATCGTGCCCCTATTGCTTAGGACAGTCATTTGGCTTTCGTGCTTGCACAATGATGGTGTTTTTTGAAAAGAGTACATCATGTAAAAGTAAAATCCATGCCAGATGTCAATATAAAAAACAGGCACCATTCATTGATAAAATGTGATTCCAAAGCTGATTCGTTTTTTGTTGTTGTTTGATACTTCAAGCAGCTTTAATTTGGGATATTGGGTCATATATGTGTAATTATAGGTAAAGGGATCTCATGCTCGTGGGAGTATATTGATGCAGAAGAAGAAATTCGAAATTTTAAAATTCCAAATGGGAATTGTATTTCCCCAAGGATTTTGAATATTTTTTCTCAAATGAGCTGTGTTTGGAGAGCTGATAATAATACCTTCATTACGTCACACTCTGCTTGCATTTCTAACATCCACAGAGACTTTCCATGAAAACCTAACGACAGCGAAGGTTGGAGGGGAAGTGAAACTCTCCATCTCCTACCGAAATTCCTCGCTCTTTGTCATGGTTATGCATATCAAGGGCCTGGTAAGTAATGATGATTGTGTTAGTACTGCTTGACAATTATGAAAAGATTTGAAAACACCCATTGATACACTATTTGGTCTAAGCCTGGTGTTGGCTTAGCGGTTAGGGTGCGGCTTGGGATCCGAGGATCCTGGGTTTGAATCCCGGGCGATCGCTGAATTAACACCAGGGGGGTTGACTCAGCCTGTCATCCTTCCGAGGTCGGCAAATTGAGTACCAGTTCACTGGTAATCCGTGTTTGTCGCAAGAGGCGACGAACAGGGTTGGCGTCAGGAAGGGCATCCGGCCATAAAAGATTGCTTCAAAAAGGGGACCACGGTGCCCAAAAAAGGCCAACCCCTGCTCTGTGGGGAAAAATGGCCTCTAAAGGTGGTTCATTGATACACTATTTCAAGAGTGTATGATTAAACACTGAAGAATTTATGGCGATTTGTTCATTTTTGGTATTTAATGTAGAAAATGAAATAAAATTAGTCTATATTAATCAATATCTTTGATTGAGCTCGGTTCAACCTTTTTGAAAGTAATGTTCTCCAAAGCTGTTTTTCTGCTGCTGCCTCGTATGATGCAATAACGAGGAATAAGAAGGAAATTTGATGCAAGGGGGGGCGATTCGGCCCATCATGCCTGCGCTACACGAACACCAGATTCAATCATTCGTCAACAGGGGGGAAGGATCAATATATAGAATGTGGGCCAAAGGGGAAACAGATGGATGAGAATGCGTACAGGCACCACAGCATCAAGAGAGGAGTTACATGTGAAAGGGGGACAAGATGTCAGCAGATGTGTTAAAGCTTGGAAAAAGAAATTTTGGAAAAACCATGAGGATGTGGTGGACAGCAGATGTTTGAAAGCCTGGGGAAAAAAATCACATGTCAAAAGACTCAAAAGGGATGGCGGGGTCATAAAGTTTAGACTCGGAGAGGGTAACGAGGTGTCACGGTTTCTGATATAATGTATTGGAGCTTGAAGTGCAGTGATTTGGTGAGAGGAGCAAGGAACAGGTAAAAGACGCCAAAGCCACCAACTTGCCTACACTGGGTGAGCAGAGCAGACCCCGACACTCAGCCTCCTGTGGCAAGATGCCAATGACAGATGTCCTTGGACTCCATGGTCTCAAGAGAAGCAGTAGCCCGAGCCTGTAGGCTGGAGTGATATCCCATGGCACTTGGGTACGCAGACCTTGGACACAGTTTTATAAGGTGAGTAAGGACTTGGCCTAGGTAAGAATTATTCAATGGTGGTTAGCTTTGGAGGCCATCTGGAAGACGTGATCTGCCCCTGACTGATTAATTATAGCTAATAGTGAGGCCCAGGACTGAAATATATTGCTCATGCATGACATTCCTTGACCAGCCAGTTTAGACCACTGCAGAAAGGCCTTCCTCAACATGGTCCATCTATATAATAAATAGCGTAAGGACTCGACTTTGTTATCCCTTTTACACCGCACCCAGTGACCCGATGCCCACGGCACGAATGGATTTACGATCTACGAACCGCGCTCTTTGTTTATCACGTACAGCCATACTCGAAAAATCTGAATTATCCGACGTTGGGGCCCAAAAGCATCCGATTAACTGCCGATACGACGCCATCTTACGACGCCATCGTATTGGCGTCTGCTGGGCGAAGGCGAAGCAAGCCGTCCGCTGATTGGACAGGCAAAGGCGAAAGCAAGCCGTCCACTGAGTGGACAATCCAGAGCATGCATTTGTGCCGGTGTCGGCGATCGTTCTTCATATACGCACTCTTCATTCTCATCTTTCTTCCTAACTCTTACTCGGACAAGCAAATCCCCTATGCCATCCATAATGGTACACTCTATCCATACACAACATCCTCCCTTCCGTGGATGTTCCACGGGTTTCGGCTAGTTCTGTTCTATTCGATGTAAGTTGAGGCCATTGTACTCCAGTAAATCTTTTGATTTCATCCCTCCATCTGATCCTGCCTGGATGTTAGCCTGGTGTTGGCTCAGCATCCCAAGCGCAGGCTTGGGATCCTAGGATCCTGGGTTCGAATCCCGGTCGATCGCTGAATTAACGCCAGGGGGGTTGACTCAGCCTGTCATCCTTCCGAGGTCGGCAAATTGAGTACCAGCTTGCTGGGATGAACGATCCCGGTGTGTACCCCGGTTTAGAATAGGTACACCGTATCCCTGTGCATCGTAAGAGGCGACCAAGGGTTGGCGCCAGGAAGGGTATCCGGCCATAAAAACATTGCCTCAACCAGGGAACCATGATTGTCATGGGGCCCGCAAGGCTAACCCCCGCTCTAGCGGGGAAAATGGCCTTAAATCGATCATTCATTCTTATTCATTCCTCCATCTGATCCTGGAGCTACCTTTGCCCTTTCCTGGGCCTTCTCTATGTTGCCATTTTTGTTGCCTACCCATTGTCAATTCTTCTTCATGCGTGATCAGCTCAGTTCCGTTTCAGTTTTCTGATTGTAACCAGAATGCCAAGAAATTTTGTTTACTTTCTGATGCATTTGTTTCTATTCTTATGTCTTTGGTTTTTTTTTTTGGTTTTTTTTTGGTTTTTTTGTATACAAGATCGAGGCTCGCATAAGAGCTAATATTGATCACAAAAAGACAAACTGATACATAAAACATGATAAAGGGAGCGGGAGACAAGATGGAGAGCAGGGACATCGGGAGATCTGTGGGAGGGAGAGGGCTTGGGGGGAGGAGGCAGGGAGGGGGTGGGGGTGGGGGGTGGGAGAGGTAAAAAAAAAACACATGGACACTGCAAGGACTTCCAAGAAAGAAGTCGGTATTTCAAAAAAGTGGATCTGGGGTGAATTATATCCGTTATACCAAAACAGCAACCTTTCACGGATCTTTGCGTGTTGATCAGTATTTGTTCCACCATCTTTGTTTGAAGCAGTTTCACTACTGAACTTTGGAATAGAGGGAGGCTGAAGTGGAACGAATACATTACTGTGGGGCATGTCTTGAGACCATCCATATCTGACTTTCTCTCCACCTCTTTCTCTTGGCAGGTTGTGCCTGATGGAACAAATCCTGATCCTTATGTCAAGACGTACCTTTTGCCAGACCCAACCCGAATCACTAAAAGGAAAACAAAAGTTTCCCGGAAGACACTTAACCCCACGTACAATGAAATGGTATATATTTCACGCTGATGTTTCGCAAAGATTAATTTGATTGTTGGAAAGACCCCATAAGAAATGCACTTTTCAGGGATTGTTTTTGTGAGGCGTAATACAATCGTATTGTACAAGGGCCGAAGGTCGTGAGCACCTTAAATTGTACAGTAAAACAAAGGTACACGTGTAAGAAAACTGGTATTGTCAGTAGTAACTTTCTACAAAACCAAAACCAAAGCACATTTCTTTAAAACAAAAGCTCCAGAACGATCGGCACCTTTCTGCCAGCGCTGCATGAGCTTAAAAATCCCGCTGCGGTGGAAGCCCATTCCAAAATATCGCAGCCAGCTTCGCTGAGATTTCCTCCAATGTCACACACGCAGTGTGTGGTCCAGCATTGTCATGTTGAAAAACGCCAGATTTTTTCATTGGGCGCTTTTCCCGAAGTGCACGTTTCTGTTTCTTGAGCATTTGAACGTAGCGAGCCGTGTTGATGGTTTTTCCTTTGGACAGGAAATCAACCAGTATGCATCCCTCAGCATTCAAGAAAATGGTTCCCATAACTTTGCTGGCAGACGGTACTTTTTTGGCCTTCTTATTTTTTGGAGATGTGGAGCGATGCCATTCCATGCCTTGCGGCTTGGTTTCTGGGTCGAAATGGGGGATCCAGCTTTCATCACCAGTCACGATACGGAACAGGTGAGCCTCACTGATGAGCGCATCAACTTTCTGCACTTCTTGGCCGACCACAGCGTGGCTGATCGGCGATGTCCAGGTTTCCGTCTTTGAAGGGTTTCACAAAATTTCTGACACTTCTAGCACCCATGCAGACATCTCCGTACAGCTGACTCAGTCGGCCGTATACATCTGCAGCCGAGGTGTTCTCCTTAATGCGGAATTCAATTGCTGCACGTTGGCGAAACTATATGCCATTGACAGCCATTTTGTCACAATGGATTGTGGGAGCACCAGTAGTGTGCATGCGCCGAGCCTTTGTTGATATTGGAGTGGATACACGGATAGATGTCGCAAATAACTCGTGTTCTGTTATATTCGGCACAAACTTTTGGAATCCACTGATGCTCATGACCTTTGGTACGGCCCTCGTATAATGAATTGTTGAATTTGCTGTTTAAAAATTCTAATTTGGGGGTTAGCTCAAGCACTTAGTATTTTAATGATAACTATTATTTTAATGATAATCAGAGAGTTCCACAGGTGAGGGGCACACTTGATTGCCTCTTCATCCTCATGTGAGGACCTTTGCGGAGATTCCTACTGATTGACCACAGCATTCTTTCGGGCATGTAAGATGTGATAAAATTCAACAATGTAGACAGAAACCAATTTATCTTTATCCTTGAATGGAAACCTGGTGTCGAGTCGGTTATCCCGGTGTGTACCCCGGTTTAGAATAGGTACACCGTATCCCTGCGCATCGTAAGAGGCGACCAAGGGTTGGCGCCAGGAAGGGCATCCGGCCATAAAAACATTGCCTCAAACAGGGAACCATGATTGTCATGGGGCCCGCAAGGCTAACCCCTGCTCTAGCGGGGAAAATGGCCTTAAAACGATCATTCATTCATTCATTTTGAATATCATCAGTAATCTTACTATAATTCACCAAATGTCTGTCCGTCCGTCCGTCCGTTCCCAGGTACCGCAAAAACGGCTGAACCGATCTCAACGATATTTTGGGTGGGTAATCCTGGGACCCCCTGGAGTAAAATAGGCTATTTTGTTTTTCCAATTTCAGCTTTGGTCTTCAGCATTTTCAGGTTTGAACTCCCGCCTAACGTTATTGTCCCGGGTACCGCAAAAACGGCTGCACCGATCGCAACGATACACCTCCATGCCCGTGGGATTCCCACGGGTGACCCCACTAGTATTTTAAAATGGATTCATTGGTGCACTAGGAAATGGTGAAGTATTTTGAGGATTGGAGTGACGTGACCATCTTATGTGCTCGTGCCACCCTCCCCCTTTGTACCTCTCCCATCCTTTGTACTCCTGCTGCTTTTCCAACCCCTCCTCCCACCTCTCTCCCACCCACCACCCCCATGCTTCACCGACCATATCCACTGTTCCACTTTGAAAGGTAATGTAATTAAATTATATAACAAGACATTAACAAATAGTAATTGTATAGATTTTTATTTGAAGGAAAAGTCTTTGAGAGAAACTTATTGTTAATTAATCTTTTGGGGTTTTTTATCTCAAAATTTGTCTCAAATTATTTATTTAATGGTATGCAGATTTAAGTGCGAAGTTTAAAGTTTATCGATGAACCCAAAAGTGCTCAGAACCCTCATTTTATTCCTGAATGTTAAAAAAAATGGTGTAATATGTACGCACATAATTCAAGATAAATTTGATGATATACAGCCACCTCTTATCCTGAGCCCAGTCATGAAGATGGCTGCAGACACTCCTTACAGCCGTAGAAACATCTCCAACTAGGACGACCCTCGGTAGAGCGCATACCTCCACCAGTTTACGTTTTGTATCCCACTGATAGACCGGATTGGATTCGGAGCTGAACCAAAATCGAATCGGGTTGTTCTTGTCGCCTAAGCAACTCATCCACCAAGTTTTGTCATAACTCGTCCACAACTTTTTGAAATATCATCCTGTATATTAGTCAGGTTCACTATGTCAATAAATTATATTTCGTTCAAAATCATGGTAGATTAGCAAACCTATACATTTTTGGAAAGGTTATAGCATAAGGAAACTAAAAATCAATGTTTACATTTGGAGAGATACCTGTATGGCAGCCATTTTGGATTTTCAAAATGGCCACTGTAAAATACATATTTTGTTCTATTTCTGCCTCTAATTACCCTAAAAACTTTTTAAAATATACTAAACCTATATTTTCAGGGACAAGGAATCCAATGAAAGTATCAAATTAGTGCTATGGGGAATGGTAAGACACGAATCAAAGGTTTTGAATTGCAAAATACTGTCTTTATATTCACGATAAGTTGCATAATCAAATACATGTTATCATTTTGTACAGGCAGTTAATAACATCAAAATGTGTCACAATAATTCATATCACCAAACATACACAGGCAGTCAGCAAAATCATATATACACATGCAGTCAGTATAACTTCACATCTACACAGGCAGTCAATGGCATCAAACATACACGATTACAGAATATGCCATTTAGAGTTCGTCATCACTGTCCTGTGTGTCGTATCCGACAATATAGTCCGCATCGCTTTCACAGTCCGTTCCACACAAGCAAAGGTCGGTCAAATTGATTGGCAAATCGAATTGGTCGAATGGTCGAACGAAGCGATTGGTCGAATTGGTCGAATCGAATTGGTCGGAATTGGCAAATGTAAACATTGATTTTCAGATTTTCCATGTAATAACGTTTCCAAAAATGTATAGGTTTGCTAATCTACCATGATTTTGAACGAAAAAACATAGTGAACCTGACTATATCGGTTTCGGGCCCCATCACTCAATGGTGAAGAATCACTTGAAAAGTGAATAAAATTTATCGTATCTGGATCCGTATTTGAATCTTCACCATAATCGAATCGATTCTTCCTTGTCACACACAACCTGTCCAAGTTTCGTCCAATCCATCCATAACTGAAATATCGTGCTTTACATTGGTTTTATCCCGATCACTCAACGGTGAAGAATCACTTTAAAAATTCTCATATCCGGATACGGATTCAAATCTTCACCATAATCGAAACCCAACCTCTCCACCATGTTTTGTCCGAATCCGTCCACAACTTTTTGAGATATTGTGCTATATACCGTTTTTTGCCCTATCTCTCAATGGTGAAGAATCACTTTTAAAATTCTCATATAGTCTATGTACTATTCCCTTAGGGGCCCTTAGGGATATTTTGGTTCAAATTCTTCCAAAAGCATCAAATTTGGCGCAGATGTTGCCCATGCCATACTCTTTCGATTTTTGACGGGCGCCAAGGGCGGTATGATCCGGGGACCATACCGGTCCATCCCGCCATGTCACCTGACCTATGACGTCATAATTTAGATATGCATCCAATCACATGGCGTACTATAAGTGGTCAAAGTTCAAAATGAATCGATCGAAAAATGAAGGCAGGGATCCATTTTAAAGGTTTTCATAAAATCCAATATGGCCGCCAGGTCACATGACCTATGACGTCATATTTATGACATGTATACGAACCCGGATCATGATCGCACAAAAATTAAACACAAGGATATGGCATACAGTTCATAAAACATCAAAATCCGTACCTTTGTAATTAGACTGATGAACTGCATATGCCTGAAAATTAGGAAATACACATGTAAATATTTCCTCTAATTGTCAAAAATACGGTCAGAGTTCGATTACCCAACCCAGAAACAAAATGGTGAACCTCGCGTAAATCTTGACAAAAAACAAAAACCGACATGTTTGACTCAAAAATGACCTTTAAGATGACCCTGAGGGTTAGCCTTGACCTCGAATCATCAAAATAACATCATAATTGGATTCTTCGACCTCGAAAACCCCTGAAAAGTGGTATCATACATGATTCCAACCCTTTTGGTTATTTAACTGATTTTCCTCTAATCCGGGTGGCGGCCATTTAGTATTTCGCCAATATGGGGCCCCCGGGGGGGGGGGGGGTGTCCGTCTTGGCGCCCGTCAAAAATCGAAAGAGTATGGCATGGGCAACATCTGGGCCAAATTTGGTGCTTTTGGAAGAATTTGAACCAAACGGCCCCAAAATATCCCAAAGGGCCCTGACTAATATCCGGATCCAGATCTTCATGAAAATCTAATAATTTCGTCCTTATCACATACATACCCAACCTCTCCACCAAATTTCGGCCGAATTCGTTGACAACCTTGAGATATCCTGTTCACAGGCAAACAAACAAACAGGGGTGAAAACATAACCTCCATCCACCTTCGGTGATGGAGGTAACAGTCAATAATTCCAGGCTGTGAAGTGTCAAGCCAGTGTGGGCCGAGTTTGTTTTTTTTGTACTTCCGTATGTAAGTATTTTATTTTTCCCCTCCAAGACAAGCAAATATGTAGGAGAGGAAGATGCATAACCAGTTAAAGATGAATTATTAATCTTGGGGGAGCTTTGAAGGCACAAGAGAGTTAAAGCATGAGGCCAGTGCCGGGAACTTTATAATGACCAGCACTTGTCAATCTGTACCTTTATTTGTATTTCTTTGTTTCACCAGCTCGTCTATAGCAATTTCAGTAAGGAAAGCCTGAAGCAGCGCAGGTTCCACCTCAGCGTGTGGAATGCCGAGGCTTTTCGGGAGAACGTCTTCTTGGGAGGCATGCTCTTGGCACTTAAAGATGTCGACCTGAGCCAAGAGATCACCGAATGGTTTCCCCTGATGGCATCCCTTGGTGAATAAGTTGGATCAGACTCTTCCACGTCTTCTGCCTAACCCTCAATTTTCTTAAGCACTGTCCTTGTATGTATACTTGACTTCCTGGACTCGTAGTCTATCAGACTTTGTTTCGATCACGAAAGGCCAGCCGGGAAACCTAGGAATTGATTGATCATGCACTATAAACCTTCGCCTACTGTCGCTGTGGAGGCTGGGCCTGGATGTGAGGTCAAAATACCATGTTATGGCCTTAGATGAATGGCCTTTCCTTAAAGCTTAAGAATTCCTTGATGCCTTGGATGTTGACTGTGCTATTTGTTTGAAAGCAGTTGGTTTGTTCCTTCGTGTATTGCAGTAGTTCAGTGTTGCGTAAACTACAAATAAGAAGTGTATAATTATTTTTGTCACTGTTTTGTTTTCGTATAGCGTGCTGTTTTGACTTTGTGTGTTTTCCTCCCCCATTCAGTCCACAGTTTATCAGGCAAAATTGCAATGTTAATGGACCATTCTCCCTGGCTGGTAGGTTGCATAATGTCTACTTCCTTGAATTTGATAAACTGCAGTTAGTTGCACTGGTTTGTCTTGATCAAAAAAAAAAATGAAGGATGTTTGATCATTGATTGTGTTTGAAAAGCAATTGTAAAAAGCAAACAATGCCACTTAAGTATGCTTTTTATACATTGCATTACCTGTAAAGCTACTCGTATTTTATCTCGATTATGGCGGCGCCCATAGCACCATCGTCAATAAGGCAGTTAAGTTTATTTTGTTCTTTCCACCTCATTCCTTCAAGCTCACTGGCACTGATCCTCAGAATTAACCGGAACAAGTTTTTTTGGAACTCGAAAGGCCGCCGCACACTAGCCGATGCAAAGCTGGCACGACTAAACGAGATCATCGGCGACAAATCTTGTACAATCTCGTTTTGTCGTCAGAGACCACCCACACACATCGTGACTGTCGACGGCACTATTGTCGTTAACAAAATGGTGATGAAGAAGAAATGCAGGGAGAGAAAGCGAAGGTGGAAGTTCTGAGCACTGCTGCATTGGCTCCCGTGCTGGTCCGTCTCCGACATCGTGCCAGGAGAAAGAAGCGTCTGTGGTTAAAGCCCTGGGCGGAGAGAAGGCCGGCTTGGGTGGAGTCCAACAGACTTGCTCGTGGAACTTGCTGTGAAAGATGAGGGGAACTCGTACTTATATTTACTAGTAAATACCCGTTCCCTCTGGGAATGTGTGCCGCTGCATTGAACTCATGTTTCCGCTTCCTTTTCTTAAATCCCAGAAAGACGTGCTTTTAAAACCAGTATTTTTTATGATTAAACAGACAAATTTTCGTTCCAAGTAAATCGATTTTTCAGCTTTCCAATAAAGGATATGGGAAAATTTTATGACGGCAGGATTAAGCATAACACTCTCTAATGTGCTGTTGGAACATGTCTAAATGGATAGCGAGGAGAAACGCGGCATTCAGGGGCACCACTTGGTTGCAGAGCGACTCACAATAACTTTGCGTTTGTGGTCACGCATAACGCAGGACTCCAATTTCAACAAGCATTGACCAACTACACACACACACACACACACACACACAAACACACACACCTTACAGACCTTATATGTGTGTACACACACATATTCACATACCCAATTCAAAGGTAAAGACTTTGTCGTTAAAAGATTTTAGAACACAATGTACCTCAAATAGCACTATTTTGTTGTTTCTGAAGATCTGTTATCCATAGGGAAAAGGGCAGGTTCAAGCTCACTATATTGTACTTCCATAATACCTTTTTGGACTTCAAAGTTCACAAACTACAACAATTTTAAAAAATGCTGCAGATGACGTGACGCTATGGCCGGAAGCAACTGAAAGCTGAGGTTTAATTGATCAATCCATTGCGCCACATCGGCGATTGTCGTCGTTGTTAAGGATCGTCAACCGCCGCGCATTACACGATTATCAAAAACACGTTTTTGTGTCACGTCAGCTCGTGTGCCGCGGCCCTAGGAGATCCACCTGATTGGTGTTCCTGGATAGAATCTGAATTGTGCTTTACATGGGTTTGGTGGTTAAAAAAAAAAAAAAAAAATCCAGCCCGGCCATACTTGTTCCAATCTCTTAAAGAATATAGAGTGTGGTTGGCAATTATTGAGTGGGTGGCCATCAAAATGCTGGTTCCCTTTTTTTCTAATCAATTTATCGGATTAATCAGACGATCCGTTAGTCAGTGATGGATTAAATGTAAAAGCGCTATTCAACGACGTAACCCGAAGTGTTTCTTTTGAGTGAGCTTGCGGTTCTGCAATGTTATTTTGAATTGATGTTTTTTTTTTGTTTTTTTTTTCCTTTTGGCAATATTGGATGGGGATAGATCAATGAACTAGTTTTGCTGATTTCTTTTGTTAATCATTTTATGCAACTGAAGAAAACTTTGGGCCTGTAGTCATGTGCCGCTGCGTCTCCAGAAACCGTTTGTTTGTCCTCGTTTTGAATTGTCTTGAAGAATGTAACAAAGCTGAGCTCATTTGTGGAAACAAGGTAATGCTGAACAATATCGAGTTTGCATTTCTATTTTGGTTATTTCTGATATTAACACCATTTTATTTTGTCTACAAATGTTGGTGAGCACCATCAATGTGCAAAAGTACTTATAAAAATCACTGAAACTGATAATGTAACTCTTCTAATAAAACCATTTACTCGACTTTGACACTTAATTTATTCTATTTGAATCATTTTGTTAAATATTGCTCTGCACAATTTTTTCGGGGATAATTTTGGGTTTCCAGTCTGGGTACAAATCTCAGCAAGTGAAAAACCAAGTGGCCTTTTTGCCATCTTTTTTTTTTTTTGCAGCAGCAGCAGCAGCAGCAGATTAATGATAAGCTCACTTGAGCACAGGGTGGCACAACATTTCCACATTATTTTGGCAAAACTTGTATACTTTGTTTTAAATTTGAAGACATTTCCCACTTGTTCTTGATATATTCACATGATATACATATAAATAGTCAGACTCCACTGTTCACAGGGGATACGTTCCTGGAAAGTTCCGAATTGCGAAACCGTGAATGGCGAGGCATTGTTTCAATGTAAAAAGTGGGGATTGGTTCCCAAATCGAATCGTGAAAAACCGCGAATGCAGGCCGTGCTATTGTTTCAATGGGGAAAAGGGAGACAAGCTAATGGTGGGATATCCCACGAAGCAATGTTTACCGTCTGTTAGAATATCCTGTGAAGCATCCCACGAAGCAATGTTTACCATATAAACGGTTGGATATGACATGAAGCATTGTTTACCAGGTGAATGGTGGTATATCATGTGAAGCTCATCAGTGTGAATGGCGGGACATCCCATGAAGCTCGCTTGGCCGTGAAAACGTGAATGTAGAATGTAGAAGGCTGAAACGTGAATGTAGAAGCAGGTCATGCTCGAGGCTTGTAGATGTTTTTTGCGTATGTACAGCTGTTATGTGCGTGGTTGGTGAAAGATGGGTTTTATAACTGTCATGCTCGTGGCTCATTAATTTTTTTTTTTTTTTTTTGCGCTTGCAAAAAAAAACCGTGTGTTCGCGGGACACATGGCGGCGAATAAAGAAGCGGGTCTCAATCTATCAACCGCAAATACGCAGAACCCGCAAATAGCTGGGGTCCGACTGTATACGAGTATATCATACAATTTGCAACTAAGACGTGGAGATGGAGAGATATCTCACTGTCTCAGTTCCTTTACTTCATCCTGATATAAAATCATTCCAGGGCCTTGAGGAACAAGACAAATATGTGAAAGTCAAAATAGTCAGGTTCACTATGTTTTTTCGTTCAAAATCATGGTAGATTAGCAAACCTATACATTTTTGGAAACGTTATTACATGGAAAATCTGAAAATCAATGTTTACATTTGCCAATTCCGACCAATTCGATTCGACCAATTGACCAATTCCATTCGACCAATCGCTTTGATCGACCATTCGACCGATTCGATTCGATTCGATTCATCGAAATCGATTCGTTCCACCATTCGACCAATTCGATTTGCCAATCAATTTGACCGACCTTTGCTTGTGTGGAACGGACTGTGAAAACGATGCGGACTATATTGTCGGATACGACACACAGGACAGTGATGACGAACTCTAAATGGCATATTCTGTAATCGTGTATGTTTGATGCCATTGACTGCCTGTGTATATTTTGTCATTGACTGCCTGTGTAGATGTGAAGTTATACTGACTGCATGTGTATATATGATTTTGCTGACTGCCTGTGTATGTTTGGTGATATGAATTATTGTGACACATTTTGATGTTATTAACTGCCTGTACAAAATGATAACATGTATTTGATTATGCAACTTATCGCGAATATAAAGACAGTATTTTGCAATTCAAAACCTTTGATTCGTGTCTTACCATTCCCCATAGCACTAATTTGATACTTTCATTGGATTCCTTGTCCCTGAAAATATAGGTTTAGTATATTTTTAAAAGTTTTTAGGGTAATTAGAGGCAGAAATAGAACAAAATATGTATTTTACAGTGGCCGTTTTGAAAATCCAAAATGGCCGCCATACAGGTATCTCTCCAAATGTAAACATTGATTTTTAGTTTCCTTATGCTATAACCTTTCCAAAAATGTATAGGTTTGCTAATCTACCATGATTTTGAACGAAATATAATTTATTGACATCGTGAACCTGACTAAAACATGATCGGATAAATATCAGCAATGCCATTTTAATTGTCACATGTGAATCTGCTGTGCAATGAGAAAATGAGGCTGAACAAAAGGTGTATCGAAGCTTTTTCTCCGTGCTGCAGACGAAGCTTTCCTTGGTCAACTGGATGATGGAAGCTATTGGTGCCAAATACGACGACCACTCCTTTTTTGCATCATCAGATGAATAGGGCTGCTCCAACAGTTTCCGAGACTATTGGACACAATAATGGATGGGTCGGCACTCCGACACAGGATACTCGAATGGCTAATGCGTCCCAGTAAGCTAGTACTCATTTTGCCAACTTCAGGAGGATGACAGGCCGAGTCAACCCAGCTGGTGTTAATTCAACCAATGATAGGTGCTCAAACTCAAGACCCTGAGATCTTCAGCAATCCACTTTAACCATTAAGGCAACACCAGGCTTGGTGACAAATGCACTATGCAGTCATTTCTGACATAATGGCATGAGCACTAGCAGCCAATCAAGTTGCGTTTGAGCCACAGGTGTTAATGTATGCGAGTATGGGGTCTTACTGTAGTTTATCATACATGTGAATATAACACCTGAACCCGTCTTGAATACAAAGTGAAGCTTTGTAAACTGTTAACTGGTTTATCAATATAAAGTAGCATCGGTGTTGGGCGTAGGATATCGAATCTCAGCAGTCCAGTTTGTGTATTAAAATTTCTCCATCCAATTGCCAATTTAGTTTGCACAGGGGATTCAAAGTTCATGCTTGAACTGCAAGAACAAAAATACAAATAACTCCTTTCTGATCATGGTATTTTCATGACATGTATGGGTCATTTTGATATACTTCTTCCTTCGAGGCTATCCTAACTGCCCATCCAGGTTATTCTGGTGGACGATAAATTACAAACTTTCAGTTGATACTCTTCATATGACTCCTTGTACTACTGTGATTGCATCAAACCAGAGATCAGAAAATGTAACCGTCAATTGGGTTACATGGAGGAGGAATGGCGTGGGTTGATCCGAGATTGCCTTGTCAAACCGTAGTAGAGGGGTCAATATATGGTTGAACCCCCAAAAAATTGATACAAAAGGTTTTTCAATGGATTCTGGTACCATTGGGCATGCTAAATAACATACTAAAAATCTAGTAACATCTGACTTCCGGAAAGGGGTCATTTTCAAGATGGCGTCCAAGATGGCTGCCGGGAGCTTAAAATGGCCATATCTCAATTATTCAACCTAGAAAGGTGGTTTTGGTGTCTAACCCTAGGTTTTAGGGCCCAAGGAATCCAATTGAATCAATAAAATTACCATCAGTTAATTATTTATTGACAAGTCCAAGATGGCATCCATCATCTTCATTAAGGAACATTGTCACTGGTGTTGTGGCTCAGGAAGGTGTGAATGTGCATGAATATGAGTCTGTTGGATGCAAAATCATGCACAAAATGATTGGACAGTATGCATTCACATTCTCATTCAGTAGAAAGGATAAAGCCAGAACCCTTGGACAAACATCAGCTATAAAGGTCGCTCCTGATCGAACCATTGATTCTGCACTTCTTTTTCAACGTTTCCTGGTAGTCTCCCAAACTGGAGAGCTATCATTGCAAGAGGTTATGACATGAGTTATGAGCTCAGTCCTTTCCCTCCTGCCCTCTTTGAAGCCAGAAACGTCTTCCGAAAGGCTGATAAGCCACAACTAGCTCACGCGATCTGTGATCATGCAAGTGATGCCATCCTAGATTCTGTACCAGAAACGGAGATCCACGTCCTTGATGGAGGTTCACTCCTTCACAGAATACCATGGAAGAGTGGAGAAAGCTATGGTGAAATAGCGCAGTCGTATGCTGACCACCATCCAGCATTATGGTTCAGCTACGACCATTGTATTTGATGGCTATGAGGAAGGGCCGTCCATTAAAGACAACATGCATCAGAGAAGAGGACACAATATTCATCCCATTGTCAGCTTCACTGCTGAGACAAAGTTCTCAGGCAAGAAGGAGGAGGTCCTGTCAAGAGATATCAATAAACAGAGACTGATCGGGATGATAAGTGATGAACTGAGAAAGGTATTGCACTGTGGTCAATGCACCTGGAGATGCTGACGTAGATATAGTAAAGGCTGCAGTGGAGGCATCTCTTCTACACACCACTACACTGATTGGAGAAGATACTGATCTCCTTGTCTTACTCCTTTACTATGCGCAGGGAGACAGTAAGAGCCTTTATTTCAGATCAGACAAGTCCAAAGCTGATGGCAGTTTTAAAGTGTATGACATCAACCGTCTAAAATAAATCCTCGGACATGACGTGTTCTCAGATGATATTCATCCATGCCATGACTGGTTGTGACACGACTTTTCGGATTTTTAGTGTTGGCAAAAAGACTACTTCCCAGAAGCTTGTAAAAGGAGACCCTGTCCTTCGGTCTTGTGCCAACACATTCACCATCCCAAACCAGACCACAGAGGTGATCGATGACCTTGGATGCCGAGTAATGGCTATCCTCTTTGGTGGCAAGTGCAAAGATTCCCTTGCAACAATGCGATATAACACCTCCAGCAAGAAGGTTGTCTCTGCTTCGTCTTTTGTAACACCCGAACGTCTGCCCCCAACTGAATCTGCTACCAAACTTCACTGTCGTAGAGCGTACTACCAGATCATGGTGTGGATGGGAAAAGAAGAGGGTCTGGATGCCATGAAATGGGGGTGGAGCCTGCAGGATAATCAGTTTGTCCCACTTATGTCAAGAATGAACGCTGCTCCAGACAGTCTCTTTAAGGTCATTCATTGTAACTGCTCCACTGCCTGCAAGACACTCCGCTGCTCTTGTAGATGATATGGACTACCATGCACTACTGCCTGTGGACCGTGCCAACTTGAAGAATGACAATCCACATAAGTTTATTCCAGAGGAGTCGGAGGATGACGATGAATAGCGACTAACTGTATAAGACAACAAATGCCTAATGGGCTGGTAAACCTGGCTTACTGGATTACCTGATTACTTTGTGCTTATTTAAGTAATTTTGATGATTTCCTGGGTGCCTTAAACCTAGGTATACACACTGAAAATATCTCTCTAGGTTGACTACTATTCGACAGAGCCATTTTAGTGGATCAGGATGTCACCTTGGGATGCCATCTTGGACCTGTCAATAAATAATTAACTGATGGTAATTTTATTGATTCAATTGGATTCCTTGGGCCCTAAAACCTAGGGTTAGACACCAAAACCACCTTTCTAGGTTGAATAATAATTGAGATATGGCCATTTTAAGCTTCCGGCGGCCATCTTGGACGCCATCTTGAAAATGACCCCTTTCCGGAAGTCAGATGTTACTAGATTTTTAGTATGTTATTTAGCATGCCCAATGGTACCAGAATCCATTGAAAAACCTTTTGTATCAATTTTTTGGGGGTTAGGTGAGTTTTTTTCGTATATTGACCCTGGTGTTGGGCTAGCGGTTAGGGTGCCGGCTTTAGAATCCTAGGTTCGAATCCCGGTCGATCGCTGAATTAACGCCAGGGGGGTTGACTCAGCCTGTCATCCTTCCGAGGTCGGCTAATTGAGTACCAGTTCACTGGTAATTCCCTGTTTGTCGTTAAAGGCGGAAAAAAGGGTTGGCGTCAGGAAGGGCATCCGGCCGTAAAACATTGCTTCAAAAAGGGGACCGAAAAACAACAACCACGGTTCCCGAAAAAGGCCAACCCCCGCTTTGCGGGGAAAAATGGCCTCTAAAGGTGGTTATTTTTAAAAAAATATATTGACCCTACTACAGCCATCTCGGTGAAAGTGAATGGAGAGATTACAGGAGAGAGATATCATGGTTTTTTTTTTTGTTTTTTTTGTAGACTGAATCGAGGCTCGTGAAAGAGCTAACATTTATTTCACAAACAAATCAACCAGACAAACAAAACACACAAAAAGAGGGAGCGGAAGACAAGATGGGGAGAGAAGGGGGAGCACACAAACCACAACATTTGAGAGCAGGGAGAAGTGTGGAAGGGAGAGGGCTCGGGGGCAGGAGGCGTGGGAAGGGGGGAGGGGGGGGGGAAGAGGTATAAAACACAAGGGGACCGAAATTAGCGGGGGTAGAAAAGATCAAGGTTTTGGATGGGGGAGGATAAGAGATGGTGGTGAACAGCTGTTTTAAAGACCTGGAGGGTGGAGTGGGATTGAAGAGAGTGAGGGAGTTTGATCCAGAGGTGGGAGAAAAGAGGAATGAAGGAGTGGTGAGCAGAAAGTCTTGATTTTGGCAGTTTAACCATAAGAGGGTTGCAGGCAGATCTTGTGCGACCTGTAGGAATATTTGGGGGACAGAGCCCAGAGAGAGCTGGGGGGGGCAAGGCCAGAGAGGAGTCGGTAGAAGACGGAAAGACCACCAACCTGCCTGCGGTGAGTGAGTGAAAGGCCCTTGGAGTTAGCTTCATCGCGGGAGATTCCAATGATTCTGAACGCTTGGGTTTCAACAGCGTGAAGACGAGCTAGGTGTGAGGCAGGAGCACCAGACCAGAGGGGAGAGCAGTATTCCATAGAGCTGCGGATGAAAGCCTTGTATGTGGTGAGGAGCTCAGGTGTGCCAAGGAAGGACTTCGCACGACGGAGGCTGCCCAGTCGGCGACTGGCTTTGGAGGCCAGATTTGAAATGTGGTTTTCCCAGGAAAGATCATGGCAAATAGTGAGACCCAAAAGCTTGAGTGACAGAACTTCTTGGAGAGGATTATTCAGAAAGTGGATGGGAGGGTTTTCCAGTCGGTCTTTTCGGAGAGACATCGTAAGAGTGTGAGATTTATCAGGATTGAAAGACATGTTCCATTTGTTTGCCCACTCTGTGATTTTGTCCAGGTCTGCAGAGAGTGAGGAGGCTGCAGACTGCCGATCTGAGGGATGAGGAATGGAGCGACAGAGAGTAGAGTCGTCAGCAAAGAGATAGAAAGGATTTTCAAGAGAGTCAGAGAGATCATTGATGAAGACCAGAAAAAGCACAGGGCCCAGAACACTACCTTGGGGAACTCCATCCTGAACAGGAAGAGGAGATGAGAGAAACCCATTCAGGGCCACACGTTGACTACGACCAGAGAGGAAGTCCGCCAGCCATGCGTGGAGATTTCCATGGATACCAAAGGAGGAGAGTTTAGTGAGCAGAGCGGAGTGCCAGACCGTATCGAAGGCATGTGAAATGTCAAGGGAGACAGCTCTAATTTCCTGTTTGGTGCTGAGGCCCTCCATCCATTGTTGAGAAAGCAGAAGCAGCATGTCCAGAGTAGAGTGACCAGGTCTGAAACCTAATTGATGATCAGAGATCAAGCCATTGGAGAAGAGGAAAGATTTCATATCTGAAGCAATGATAGATTCCATGACTTTGCTGATAATTGGGAGAAGGCTGATTGGTCTGTAGTTGCTAGGATCTGTTTTTGCACCTTTTTTGTGCAAAGCGGTGATGTTGGCTGATTTCCAAGCAGATGGCAAATGACCTTGAGCAAAAGAGACAGTGAAGAGAACAGAAAGAGGGAGTGAAAGAGCGGAAGAACATGATTTTAGGACCCGTGGGCTGATGCCGTCAGGACCAGTTGCAGAATCAGAGTCGAGGGTTGAAAGAAACTTTTGCACCTTGTCAGGAGGAAAGGACACAGAGTCCAGGAGCAGCTGGGTACGACTGGGTACGGTGGGTACAGAGAGGGATGGGTTTGGGACACAATATTTAGAGGCAAACAGAGTTGAGGCATTCAGCTTTTTCATGTGCGGAGTCAGCCGTTAAGCTGTTTGAGGTGAGGGAGGGGATGGAGGGGGAACAAACACCAGAAACAGATTTGACCAGACGCCACCAGGATTTGGAAGAGGGAGACAGATAAGAGAGTTCGGTCTTTAGAACGGTGAGATATTGTTTCCTGGCTCTCCTGAGGGTGGACACACACTTGTTTCGGGCTTTGTGACAGGAAATGAGATTTCCTTCCGTTGGATTTGCTTTCTAGGAGACGAAAGCAAGTTGTGTCAGGGCAACAGCCTCACCACAAGATTCCGTGTACCATGGACGGGAGGAAGGGTATGACAACTGAAGACGAGATGGGATAAATCTGTGCATGAGAGAGAGCAATTTACTTTGAAAGAATTCCCAGGATGAGTTGATGTCAGAGGCGGTAGAGATGGGAGACCAGTCCAGATGATTGATGGCTCCTTGAAGACCGTGCCAGTTGGCCTGAGTGAAATGCCAGACTCGTCGACGCTGAGGAGGCTCTCTGAGAATGGTCAGAGAGATGTCCACTTTGACAAGCACATGATCAGATGAGCCGATTGGAGCAGAAGAAGAGCAGCAGACATTTTCAGGGAAGTTAGTCATAACCAAATCCAGAAGAGAAGATGCTCCGTTGACTGAGATCCGGGTCGGGAAATTGACAGATTGTGTCAGTCCCAGTGAGTCGCAGAAGTCCTTTGCTGAAGAGCCATGGCTGGTGAGAGAGGTACCCACACCCAGCCAACTGGCATGGTGACAATTGAAATCACCACATATGAGGAAGAGAGAGTTGGGATGGGTAGATAGAAGTTGGTCCATATTATCAGACAGCGAGATGTAGATGGAGTCATCACTGTTTGGTGGACGGTACAACACACATATGAACAAAAGGTGGGAGCTAAGGGGAAGCCGTAGCCAAAGGTATTCCTGGGGGTGAGGTGGAGAGAGGGCAGTGGAGGGCGAGTGAGGAAGAGAGTTTTTTATAAAGATAGCAACCCCACCTCCAGGACGAGGCTCAGGTCTATCATACCGGAGGAGGGAGTAACCTGGGAGAGCTACCAAGGCATCAGAGACATCATGAAGGAAGAAAGTTTCTGTTAAGCAGATCACATCTGGTTTGTCAGAAGCAACCTGTATGAAGAGATCAGTCAAGTTTGAGCGAAGGCCCCGGATGTTTGATGTCCATACCGTTAATGAAGAGGAAGGGGGAGCCTCGGGTACAGAACAGGGGGGGGGGGGGGGGGGAAGGGGTAGGGTAAGATGTGGAAGAGGAGGAAGAGGTAGGGAGAGCTGTTGAAGGTGTGTCAGAGATTTCAGAATAGCTTGGAGAAAAGGAAGAATGGGGCGGACAAAAGGTTTGATGGAGATTGGGTGAGGCACAGTGAGGTGTTATTTGAGGAGGGTGAAGAGCGAGGCAGAAGGTTGGGGGAGATGAAGGTGAAAGTTGGAAGGGGGAAGAAGCAGGGAGGATGCTTTGAGGAGGAGGGGTGAGAGGGGAGTCTAGGAGGGGAGGAGCGAGGGAGAGTCTCGGAGGGGAGGGGTGTGGGGGGAGTTTAGGAGGGGAGGGGTGAGATTGGATTTTGAAAAGTGTACGATTCATGGCCGCCCGCCCCATTATCTGCATCACAAATTTCATTTTCTTAACATTTATCGAATGTTGCAGTCAGTTTGGATGCAACTTTGCGCTCAAGTGTTTCATTTTTGTAGGAAGAAACTGGTTAACGGGGAACAGCCGTTTGAAAAAGACAACACACAGCTGGCCCATCTACATTTGCTTAACGATGTTAGTCTTTATTTTGCGATAAAAGCCATGTGGTCATATTCTGTTCCCCACACAGCAGAAGTTAGGGTTTTACAATCGCTTCTGAGTCTGTCTAGGCCCTACGCATAACTTTTTTACTATTTCAACTTTTGACATCAAATTTTCATCAAACCATTATGAGAACGAGCAACGTTACCCTCCCTATGGGCGGGGCTTCCTCCCTATGGGCGGGGCTTCAATTGGGAGGCCCAAATGAAAAGGCAAAACGTTAGAAATTGAAGGCTTTTTTATTTTAAACGATTTATATAAACATCCGTTAAATCATATCACACGCAAATCATCAAAATCTAAACAGTATTTGTAGAATGTCAATAAAAGCCACATCACTGTTCATATCGGTAAATATTATTCCATCGTTTGGAAAAACAGGAAAAATTTTCCTAATTGGAAAAACAATATGGGCTATTTTACTCCAGGGGTCCCAGGAATACCCACCCAAAATTTCGTTGCGATCGGTTCAGCCGTTTTTGCGGTACCTGGGAACGGACGGATGGACATTTGGTCAATTATAGTAAGATAATTATTATTTAGGTCAACACTCTGAACGGCAAAGTCACATTGAGTAGAATTAGGCCTTCCACACCCATTCACCTTAGGCTGGTTAAAAAAATTTCCTGTTTATCATCGCCGCCCGCCCCATAAAAGTCATCCGCCCCAAAATTTTTTTTTTTTTTTTTTTGCTCGCGAAGTCAGTAAAATCCGTTCCCACTCAGTGGAACAGGTTCGAATTTTGTATGTGCTCGCGTACTGTCTGAGCCAAGTTACATGTGCTCGAACTTCGCCGATCTCCAGGAGACCAATGAGGCAAACGTCTTCAATAATGTCGACGCCAAAGCCAATCTCACATGCAACGATGCGACAGAGAAGCCATAGTACACGGCTGGCTATGAAGATGTGTGCTATTTGTGTGGCTGTGTTGAGGAGCTGAGTACCACAGATGAGTCATATCCTATATGCAGTACCTGCAGTAAGAGTCGTACTGCCGAGAAGAGGCCCACTCGGAAGTTCAAGAAGTAGTTGGTATTCTGAAGGAGAAGCCAAATATCATCGGCAAACGGGAGAGCCTCACGTGATAATTATTGCTGAGAATTCCTAGTCAAAAATTAAACGAGTGCTGCACTACATGTAGTAGTAGGTGATGATAGATAGATACATCTATGAGTGCTGTAATAGCAGTAGCTGCTGATAGATACATCTATGAGTGCTGTAATAGCAGTAGCTGCTGATAGATATACATCTATGAGTGCTATAATAGCAGTAGCTGCTGATAGATAGATACATTTATGAGTGCTATAATAGCAGTAGCTGCTGATAGATAGATACATCTATGAGTGCTATAATAGCAGTAGCTGCTGATAGATATACATCTATGAGTGCTATAATATCAGTAGCTGCTGATAGATAGATACATTTATGAGTGCTATAATAGCAGTAGCTGCTGATAGATACGTCTATGAGTGCTGTAATAGCAGTAGCTGCTGATAGATATACATCTATGAGTGCTGTAATAGCAGTAGCTGCTGATAGATATACATCTATGAGTGCTATAATATCAGTAGCTGCTGATAGATAGATACATCTATGAGTGCTATAATAGCAGTAGCTGCTGATAGATAGATACATCTATGAGTGCTGTAATAGCAGTAGCTGCTGATAGATACATCTATGAGTGCTGTAATAGCAGTAGCTGCTGATAGATACATCTATGAGTGCTGTAATAGCAGTAGCTGCTGATAGATATACATCTATGAGTGCTATAATAGCAGTAGCTGCTGATAGATATACATCTATGAGTGCTGTAATAGCAGTAGCTGCTGATAGATATACATCTGTGAGTGCTGTAATAGCAGTAGCTGCTGATAGATATACATCTATGAGTGCTATAATAGCAGTAGCTGCTGATAGATATACATCTATGAGTGCTGTAATAGCAGTAGCTGCTGATAGATATCCATCTGAGTGCTATAATAGCAGTAGCTGCTGAAAGATAGATACATCTATGAGTGCTATAATAGCAGTAGCTGCTGATAGATAGATACATCTATGAGTGCTATAATAGCAGTAGCTGCTGATATATAGATACATCTGTGAGTGCTATAATAGCAGTAGCTGCTGATATATAGATACATCTATGAGTGTTATAATAGCAGTAGCTGCTGATAGATACATCTATGAGTGCTGTAATAGCAGTAGCTGCTGATAGATATACATCTATGAGTGCTATAATAGCAGTAGCTGCTGATAGATAGATACATCTATGAGTGCTATAATAGCAGTAGCTGCTGATAGATAGATACATCTATGAGTGCTATAATAGCAGTAGCTGCTGATATACAGATACATCTATGAGTGCTACAATAGCAGTAGCTGCTGACATATAGATACATCTATGAGTGCTATAATAGCAGTAGCTGCTGATAGATAGATACATCTATGAGAGCTATAATAGCAGTAGCTGCTGATAGATAGATACATTTATGAGTGCTATAATAGCAGTAGCTGCTGATAGATAGATACATCTATGAGTGCTATAATAGCAGTAGCTGCTGATAGATAGATACATTTATGAGTGCTATAATAGCAGTAGCTGCTGATAGATAGATACATCTATGAGTGCTATAATAGCAGTAGCTGCTGATAGATATACATCTATGAGTGCTATAATATCAGTAGCTGCTGATAGATAGATACATTTATGAGTGCTATAATAGCAGTAGCTGCTGATAGATACGTCTATGAGTGCTGTAATAGCAGTAGCTGCTGATAGATATACATCTATGAGTGCTGTAATAGCAGTAGCTGCTGATAGATATACATCTATGAGTGCTATAATATCAGTAGCTGCTGATAGATAGATACATCTATGAGTGCTATAATAGCAGTAGCTGCTGATAGATAGATACATCTATGAGTGCTGTAATAGCAGTAGCTGCTGATAGATACATCTATGAGTGCTGTAATAGCAGTAGCTGCTGATAGATACATCTATGAGTGCTGTAATAGCAGTAGCTGCTGATAGATATACATCTATGAGTGCTATAATAGCAGTAGCTGCTGATAGATATACATCTATGAGTGCTGTAATAGCAGTAGCTGCTGATAGATATACATCTGTGAGTGCTGTAATAGCAGTAGCTGCTGATAGATATACATCTATGAGTGCTATAATAGCAGTAGCTGCTGATAGATATCCATCTGAGTGCTATAATAGCAGTAGCTGCTGAAAGATAGATACATCTATGAGTGCTATAATAGCAGTAGCTGCTGATAGATAGATACATCTATGAGTGCTATAATAGCAGTAGCTGCTGATATATAGATACATCTGTGAGTGCTATAATAGCAGTAGCTGCTGATATATAGATACATCTATGAGTGTTATAATAGCAGTAGCTGCTGATAGATACATCTATGAGTGCTGTAATAGCAGTAGCTGCTGATAGATATACATCTATGAGTGCTATAATAGCAGTAGCTGCTGATAGATAGATACATCTATGAGTGCTATAATAGCAGTAGCTGCTGATAGATAGATACATCTATGAGTGCTATAATAGCAGTAGCTGCTGATATACAGATACATCTATGAGTGCTACAATAGCAGTAGCTGCTGACATATAGATACATCTATGAGTGCTATAATAGCAGTAGCTGCTGATAGATAGATACATCTATGAGAGCTATAATAGCAGTAGCTGCTGATATATAGATACATCTATGAGTGCTATAATAGCAGTAGCTGCTGATAGAGAGATACATCTATGAGTGCTATAATAGCAGTAGCTGCTGATATATAGATACATCTATGAGTGCTATAATAGCAGTAGCTGCTGATAGATAGATACATCTATGAGTGCTACAATAGCAGTAGCTGCTGATAGATAGATACGTCAATGAGTGCTATAATAGCAGTAGCTGCTGATAGTTAGATACATCTATGAGTGCTACAATAGCAGTAGCTGCTGATAGATACATCTATGAGCAGTAGCTGCTGATAGATAGATACATCTATGAGCAGTCGCTGCTGATAGATAGATACATATATGAGTGCTATAATATCAGTAGCTGCTGATAGATAGATACATCTATGAGTGCTATAATAGCAGTAACTGCTGATAGATAGATACATCTATGAGTGCTATAATAGCAGTAGCTGCTGATAGATAGATACATCTATGAGTGCTATAATAGCAGTATCTGCTGATATATAGATACATCTATGAGTGCTATAATAGCAGTAGCTGCTGATAGATAGATACATGTATGAGTGCTATAATAGCAGTAGCTGCTGATATATAGATACATCTATGAGTGCTATAATAGCAGTAGCTGCTGATAGATAGATACATCTATGAGTGCTACAATAGCAGTAGCTGCTGATAGATAGATACGTCTATGAGTGCTATAATAGCAGTAGCTGCTGATAGTTAGATACATCGATGAGTGCTACAATAGCAGTAGCTGCTGATATATAGATACATCTATGAGTGCTATAATAGCAGTAGCTGCTGATAGATAGATACATCTATGAGCAGTAGCTGCTGATAGATACATCTATGAGCAGTAGCTGCTGATAGATAGATACATCTATGAGCAGTAGCTGCTGATAGATAGATACATCGATGAGCAGTAGCTGCTGATAGATAGATACATATATGAGTGCTATAATATCAGTAGCTGCTGATAGATAGATACATCTATGAGTGCTATAATAGCAGTAGCTGCTGATAGATAGATACATCTATGAGTGCTATAATAGCAGTAGCTGCTGATAGATACATCTATGAGTGCTATAATAGCAGTAGCTGCTGATAGATAGATACATCTATGAGTGCTATAATAGCAGTAGCTGCTGATAGATAGATACATCTATGAGTGCTATAATAGTAGTAGCTGCTGATATATAGATACATCTATGAGTGCTATAATAGCAGTAGCTGCTGATATATAGATACATCTATGAGTGTTATCATAGCAGTAGCTGCTGATATATAGATACATCTATGAGTGCGATAATAGCAGTAGCTGCTGATATATAGATACATCTATGAGTGCTACAATAGCAGTAGCTGCTGATAGTTAGATACATCTATGAGTGCTATAATAGCAGTAGCTGCTGATAGATAGATACATCTATGAGCAGTAGCTGCTGATAGATAGATACATCTATCTATGAGCAGTAGCTGCTGATAGATAGATACATATATGAGTGCTATAATAGCAGTAGCTGCTGATAGATAGATACATCTATGAGTGCTATAATATCAGTAGCTGCTGATATATAGATACATCTATGAGTGCTATCATAGCAGTAGCTGCTGATATATAGATACATCTATGAGTGCTATAATAGCAGTAGCTGCTGATATATAGATACATCTATGAGTGTTATCATAGCAGTAGCTGCTGATATATAGATACATCTATGAGTGCGATAATAGCAGTAGCTGCTGATATATAGATACATCTATGAGTGCTACAATAGCAGTAGCTGCTGATAGTTAGATACATCTATGAGTGCTATAATAGCAGTAGCTGCTGATAGATAGATACATCTATGAGCAGTAGCTGCTGATAGATAGATACATCTATCTATGAGCAGTAGCTGCTGATAGATAGATACATATATGAGTGCTATAATAGCAGTAGCTGCTGATAGATAGATACATCTATGAGTGCTATAATATCAGTAGCTGCTGATATATAGATACATCTATGAGTGCTATCATAGCAGTAGCTGCTGATATATAGATACATCGATGAGTGCTATAATAGCAGTAGCTGCTGATATATAGATACATCTATGAGTGCTATAATAGCAGTAGCTGCTGATAGATACATCTATGAGTGCTATAATAGCAGTAGCTGCTGATAGATAGATACATCTATGAGTGCTATAATATCAGTAGCTGCTGATATATAGATACATCTATGAGTGCTATAATAGCAGTAGCTGCTGATATATAGATACATCGATGAGTGCTATAATAGCAGTAGCTGCTGATATATAGATACATCTATGAGTGCTATAATAGCAGTAGCTGCTGATATATAGATACATCTATGAGTGCTACAATAGCAGTAGCTGCTGATAGATAGATACGTCAATGAGTGCTATAATAGCAGTAGCTGCTGATAGTTAGATACATCTATGAGTGCTACAATAGCAGTAGCTGCTGATAGATACATCTATGAGCAGTAGCTGCTGATAGATAGATACATATATGAGTGCTATAATATCAGTAGCTGCTGATAGATAGATACATCTATGAGTGCTATAATAGCAGTAGCTGCTGATAGATAGATACATCTATGAGTGCTATAATAGCAGTAGCTGCTGATAGATAGATACATCTATGAGTGCTATAATATCAGTAGCTGCTGACAGATGGATACATCTATGAGCAGTAGCTGCTGATAGATAGATACATCTATGAGCAGTCGCTGCTGATAGATAGATACATATATGAGTGCTATAATATCAGTAGCTGCTGATAGATAGATACATCTATGAGTGCTATAATAGCAGTAACTGCTGATAGATAGATACATCTATGAGTGCTATAATAGCAGTAGCTGCTGATAGATAGATACATCTATGAGTGCTATAATAGCAGTATCTGCTGATATATAGATACATCTATGAGTGCTATAATAGCAGTAGCTGCTGATAGATAGATACATGTATGAGTGCTATAATAGCAGTAGCTGCTGATATATAGATACATCTATGAGTGCTATAATAGCAGTAGCTGCTGATAGATAGATACATCTATGAGTGCTACAATAGCAGTAGCTGCTGATAGATAGATACGTCTATGAGTGCTATAATAGCAGTAGCTGCTGATAGTTAGATACATCGATGAGTGCTACAATAGCAGTAGCTGCTGATATATAGATACATCTATGAGTGCTATAATAGCAGTAGCTGCTGATAGATAGATACATCTATGAGCAGTAGCTGCTGATAGATACATCTATGAGCAGTAGCTGCTGATAGATAGATACATCTATGAGCAGTAGCTGCTGATAGATAGATACATCGATGAGCAGTAGCTGCTGATAGATAGATACATATATGAGTGCTATAATATCAGTAGCTGCTGATAGATAGATACATCTATGAGTGCTATAATAGCAGTAGCTGCTGATAGATAGATACATCTATGAGTGCTATAATAGCAGTAGCTGCTGATAGATACATCTATGAGTGCTATAATAGCAGTAGCTGCTGATAGATAGATACATCTATGAGTGCTATAATAGCAGTAGCTGCTGATAGATAGATACATCTATGAGTGCTATAATAGTAGTAGCTGCTGATATATAGATACATCTATGAGTGCTATAATAGCAGTAGCTGCTGATATATAGATACATCTATGAGTGTTATCATAGCAGTAGCTGCTGATATATAGATACATCTATGAGTGCGATAATAGCAGTAGCTGCTGATATATAGATACATCTATGAGTGCTACAATAGCAGTAGCTGCTGATAGTTAGATACATCTATGAGTGCTATAATAGCAGTAGCTGCTGATAGATAGATACATCTATGAGCAGTAGCTGCTGATAGATAGATACATCTATCTATGAGCAGTAGCTGCTGATAGATAGATACATATATGAGTGCTATAATAGCAGTAGCTGCTGATAGCTAGATACATCTATGAGTGCTATAATATCAGTAGCTGCTGATATATAGATACATCTATGAGTGCTATCATAGCAGTAGCTGCTGATATATAGATACATCTATGAGTGCTATAATAGCAGTAGCTGCTGATATATAGATACATCTATGAGTGTTATCATAGCAGTAGCTGCTGATATATAGATACATCTATGAGTGCGATAATAGCAGTAGCTGCTGATATATAGATACATCTATGAGTGCTACAATAGCAGTAGCTGCTGATAGTTAGATACATCTATGAGTGCTATAATAGCAGTAGCTGCTGATAGATAGATACATCTATGAGCAGTAGCTGCTGATAGATAGATACATCTATCTATGAGCAGTAGCTGCTGATTGATAGATACATATATGAGTGCTATAATAGCAGTAGCTGCTGATAGATAGATACATCTATGAGTGCTATAATATCAGTAGCTGCTGATATATAGATACATCTATGAGTGCTATCATAGCAGTAGCTGCTGATATATAGATACATCGATGAGTGCTATAATAGCAGTAGCTGCTGATATATAGATACATCTATGAGTGCTATAATAGCAGTAGCTGCTGATAGATACATCTATGAGTGCTATAATAGCAGTAGCTGCTGATAGATAGATACATCTATGAGTGCTATAATATCAGTAGCTGCTGATATATAGATACATCTATGAGTGCTATAATAGCAGTAGCTGCTGATATATAGATACATCTATGAGTGCTATAATAGCAGTAGCTGCTGATAGATAGATACATCTATGAGAGCTATAATAGCAGTAGCTGCTGATATATAGATACATCTATGAGTGCTATAATAGCAGTAGCTGCTGATAGAGAGATACATCTATGAGTGCTATAATAGCAGCAGCTGCTGATATACAGATACATCTATGAGTGCTATAATAGCAGTAGCTGCTGATAGATAGATACATCTATGAGTGCTACAATAGCAGTAGCTGCTGATATATAGATACATCTATGAGTGCTATAATAGCAGTAGCTGCTGATAGATAGATACATACATGAGCAGTAACTGCTGATAGATAGATACATCTATGAGCAGTAGCTGCTGATAGATAGATACATCTATGAGTGCTATAATAGCAGTAGCTGCTGATAGATAGATACATCTATGAGTGCTATAATAGCAGTAGCTGCTGATAGATAGATACATCTATGAGTGCTATAATAGCAGTAGCTGCTGATAGTTAGATACATCTATGAGTGCTACAATAGCAGTAGCTGCTGATATATAGATACATCTATGAGTGCTATAATAGCAGTAGCTGCTGATAGATAGATACATCTATGAGTGCTATAATAGCAGTAGCTGCTGATAGATACATCCATGAGCAGTAGCTGCTGATAGATAGATACATATATGAGCAGTAGCTGCTGATAGATAGATACATCTATGAGCAGTAGCTGCTGATAGATAGATACATCTATGAGCAGTAGCTGCTGATAGATAGATACATCTATGAGTGCTATAATAGCAGTAGCTGCTGATAGATAGATACATTTATGAGTGCTATAATAGCAGTAGCTGCTGATAGATAGATACATCTATGAGTGCTATAATAGCAGGAGCTGCTGAAAGATAAGATACATCTATGAGTGCTATAATAGCAGTAGCTGCTGATAGTTAGATACATCTATGAGTGCTACAATAGCAGTAGCTGCTGATATATAGATACATCTATGAGTGCTATAATAGCAGTAGCTGCTGATAGATAGATACATCTCTGAGTGCTATAATAGCAGTAGCTGCTGATAGATACATCTATGAGCAGTAGCTGCTGATAGATAGATACATCTATGAGCAGTAGCTGCTGATAGATAGATACATCTATGAGCAGTAGCTGCTGATAGATAGATACATCTATGAGTGCTATAATATCAGTAGCTGCTAATATATAGATACATCTATGAGTGCTATAATATCAGTAGCTGCTGATAGATAGATACATCTATGAGTGCTATAATAGCAGTAGCTGCTGATATATAGATACATCTATGAGTGCTATAATAGCAGTAGCTGCTGATAGATAGATACATCTATGAGTGCTATAATAGCAGTAGCTGCTGATAGATAGATACATCTATGAGTGCTATAATAGCAGTAGCTGCTGATAGATAGATACATCTATGAGTGCTATAATAGCAGTATCTGCTGATATATAGATACATCTATGAGTGCTATCATAGCAGTAGCTGCTGATAGATAGATACATGTATGAGTGCTATAATAGCAGTAGCTGCTGATATATAGATACATCTATGAGTGCTATAATAGCAGTAGCTGCTGATAGATAGATACGTCTATGAGTGCTATAATAGCAGTAGCTGCTGATAGATAGATACATCTATGAGTGCTACAATAGCAGTAGCTGCTGATATATAGATACATCTATGAGCAGTAGCTGCTGATAGATACATCCTTGAGCAGTAGCTGCTGATAGATAGATACATCCATGAGCAGTAGCTGCTGATAGATAGATACATCTATGAGTAGTAGCTGCTGATAGATAGATACATCTATGAGCAGTAGCTGCTGATAGATAGATACATCTATGAGTGCTATAATAGCAGTAGCTGCTGATAGATAGATACATCTATGAGTGCTATAATAGCAGTAGCTGCTGATAGATAGATACATCTATGAGTGCTATAATAGCAGGAGCTGCTGATAGATAGATACATCTATGAGTGCTATAATAGCAGTAGCTGCTGATAGTTAGATACATCTATGAGTGCTACAATAGCAGTAGCTGCTGATATATAGATACATCTATGAGTGCTATAATAGCAGTAGCTGCTGATAGATAGATACATCTATGAGCAGTAGCTGCTGATAGATAGATACATCTATGAGTGCTATAATAGCAGTAGCTGCTGATAGATAGATACATCTATGAGCAGTAGCTGCTGATGGATAGATACATCTTTGAGCAGTAGCTGCTGATAGATACATCCATGAGCAGTAGCTGCTGATAGATAGATACATCTATGAGTAGTAGCTGCTGATAGATAGATACATCTATGAGCAGTAGCTGCTGATAGATAGATACATCTATGAGCAGTAGCTGCTGATAGATAGATACATCTATGAGTGCTATAATAGCAGTAGCTGCTGATAGATAGATACATTTATGAGTGCTATAATAGCAGTAGCTGCTGATAGATAGATACATCTATGAGTGCTATAATAGCAGTAGCTGCTGATAGATAGATACATCTATGAGTGCTATTATAGCAGTAGCTGCTGATAGATAGATACATCTATGAGTGCTATAATAGCAGTAGCTGCTGATAGATAGATACATCTATAAGTGCTATAATAGCAGTAGCTGCTGATAGATAGATACATCTATGAGTGCTCTAATAGCAGGAGCTGCTGATAGATATTCATCTATGAGTGCTGTAATAGCAGTAGCTGCTGATATATAGATACATCTATGAGTGCTATAATAGCAGTAGCTGCTGATATATAGATACATCTATGACTGCTATAATAGCAGTAGCTGCTGATAGATAGATACATCTATGAGTGCTATTATAGCAGTAGCTGCTGATAGATAGATACATCTATGAGTGCTATAATAGCAGTAGCTGCTGATAGATAGATACATCTATGAGTGCTATGATAGCAGTAGCTGCTGATAGATAGATACATCTATGAGTGCTATAATAGCAGTAGCTGCTGATAGATAGATACATCTATGAGTGCTATAATAGCAGTAGCTGCTGATAGATAGATGTATAAACGCGAATCAGACATCCTTTTGATGTGGTTTATGTCTTCTTCCATGTCTGCCAAACTGCTCAATATGCATGTACCGGTACCATGAAGTGATATTTCGTGGCGAGGAATTCTAGTCAAATATGTATGAATGTGATGGCAATAGCTGCTGATAGATACATGTATGGCAACAGGACATTATTCTTAAAAGCCGAAGTTTTTGGTCTTCCATTGTTATATGTATCAGCAAATATTAAAAGTAAACAGAACTCAATTTGACATAGGTTTCTTTATTTGAATCGTATCAGTGCGTACATACGAAGGTGTACTAGTTTAGAAATCATAACATGATTCATCATGTATGTCCGATCAAGTATATTTAAGAAAAAAAAACATTGTGCGTTGAATAATCCATTAAAATTTCACTGAAAAAAAACAAAACAAAAACCTCCCGCCCTACCCACTTCTTTGAAAAAAAGTGATGATAAACAGGAAAAAAAATTTAACCAGCCTTAGCACTGCACAAGATGGCAGATTTAAAAAACTTTTTAAAATCGCTTCCATGTTTATTTATTTACCATTGGGCTTCAATGTTTGTTTCGTGTCTATCAGAATGTTTTTCACCATTTGAGCTTTTGGCAAAGTTTTCAACAAACCTTTTATGAGAACATGGAAAACATGAAATAATAATAAAGTTCATAAAACATTTCCCCACACAGTCTGAAGAAACAAGGACATGGACATGGACTGTGAGCAGCAAATTTGATTGGGTGAGATGACATAAAATACCGTGTTATTTAGTTCAAGTAGTGTTAAACAGAAGGGTTGTGAAAGTGCCAAAAAGGCAATTTGTGTTCTGCAGTGTTCAAGTATATAATTTAATCTAAATAAAAGATTTTATAAGTTGTGGAATAAAAACACTTTTCTGGAAGTTCACCGCCGTTGACGCAGCGTCTATTACACCACCTTATTTAACATGTTACATTAGTTCTTCATGCCTGTTGTTTGTGTCCTTCATCTTAAAAACAGGTTTCCTGTTTGGAACGATTTTCAATTTTTTGTTTACTGCCAGAGGTTCACTGGCAATTTAAAATTCACTTTTTCCAAAAAAAATTAAAAAGTAAATCCTTTCCAAAAAAAAACAACAAATCACTGCGCATCTCGGATCAGGATAAATTCAGACAAAGTACTAATACATGGCAAGTTTTCCACCGATTCATGTTAAAATATAATTGAATTGAAATTAAAATACAAACCAATGTTTGTCGAGAAAGTGAACCTCAAGTCCTCTTTTTGCTTAAAGTGCATGGCACAAGTTCTTTTGCTTTTTTCCGTCAAATTTAGTTCAATAACAAAGGGGATGCAGATGGGCTTTGCATTTTCACATGCTTTCTAGTTTATTTTTGTCATAGGCTACACCGACAAGACTGGTATTGATGCTGCTTCCTTTGATTAATGTCTTAATTTTTAAAAAAATAAAAAAATAGGTAGCCAGAGAAGAGGAAACTTCCTCAATTGCCCTGATGAGTGCGGAGAGAAGCGATGTCATAGAGAAGATGTCGCTAGTACAGAGTGCTCTGGGAAGTGACCACTTCCCCCAATCTCAGTGACTTTGTGTGAAAGTTCATGTCTAGTGTTCCACATGTATCTGACTGCATGTGTATGATTTGTGTCACAAACAGTGATGCAACGAGCCTTGGTAAATCCCCCCCCCCCCCCCCCCCCAAAAAAAAACCGGAAAAGCTCAAGGAGGGATTTATACTGATATCACCAAGCCGGAAAGGGCAGAGAGAGATAATGTATTTTTACTTTAATTTAAATAAAGTTATACGATTTGAACCTGGGAATCCCATCATGATGAGCTAGCCATGTGCTCAGATGGGGACATCTTGCTCTTCCATTTAAAAAGGGGGAAAGAAAAGGACCATTTCACATACAGGTTTCCTAATCAATACTCGGTCCTTGGAGCTGTTTTGGAGCGATTCATTTTTGCTCTTATTTGGTAAAATTTTAAATATTGAGATCTGTACATTAGCATTTATTTGCCTTCAAACTTCAAATCACTTTCAAGACAACCTCACCTCCAGACCCCCACCCCTTCACACACACGCACCAAGAAAAAACAGTCTTGCAAACTTAAATGCTAACGGGTCGTATTCCAAGAAAGGCTAACATTTCCTTGATTCCATAACAGCCTTTATTGTGCGTGATGCAATGAAAACATAGCTTTTATTCCATGACATCGATGGGAAGTACAGCATCCAAACAAATGTCAAATACGAATGGTACCCAATATTTCACTTATGTACAAAGTATGTTACAGGTTCCCACTGTCCAACAAATCAAGCCAAAAGTAAAAACAGCCAGCCTCAACTAATGTGGGAATATCTTATTAACTTAAAAATGAAAACATTAGACCACAGTGGTATGTCTGCATATGGTAATATAAAAAGTGTTTTGAAGCTATACAACGTTTGTCTAATGGATATAAACATAAATCGGTGGATTCGAGATTAACTAATTACAGCTTCACTGGATTTATGGAATTTTAAAAGAATATCCTCATGCTTGCATTTTGGGAATGATTTCAAAACGGCTCAGAAGTCTCACCTTCAATTTCCTGCATCCTGAAAAACAGAGTTTGAAAGGGGTTGCATTTTATCCATTATACACGTTGTCCATAAAATCCTTGTGCAACTTTGAACCTTCATAAAACTTTTGATTGGTATGAACCACCTTTAGAGGCAATTTTTCCCCACAGAGCAGGGTTGGCCTTTTTCGGGCACCGTGGTACCTTTTTTGAAGCAATGTTTTATGGCCGGATGCCCTTCCTGCCACCAACCCTGTGAGTCGCCTCTTGCGACACACAGGGAATTACCAGTGAACTGGTACTCAATTTGCCAACCTCCGAAGGATGACAGGCTGTCAACCCCCTGGTGTTAATTCAGCGATCGAACGGGATTCGAACGGGATTCGAACCCAGGATCCTAGGATCCCAAGCCGGCACCCTAACCACTAAGCAAACACCAGATTGGTATATGAATGAATGAATGAATGATCGTTTTAAGGCCATTTTCCCCGCTAGAGCGGGGGTTAGCCTTGCGGGCCCCATGACAATCATGGTTCCCTGTTTGAGGCAATGTTTTTATGGCCTGATGCGCTTCCTGATGCCAACCCTTGGTCACGCTCTTCGATGCGCAGGGATACGGTGTACCTATTCTAAATCGGGGTACACACCGGGATCATTCATCCCAGCAAGCTGGTACTCAATTTGCCGACCTCGGAAGGATGACAGGCTGAGTCAACCCCCCTGGCGTTAATTTAGCGATCGACCGGGATTCGAACCCAGGATCCCAAGTCTGCACCCTAACCACTAAACCAACACCAGGTATATGAAAGCATAACTCATCAGGTTATGTTAATATTAATGTGAATGTTGTTATTGGTGTTGGTAAATCCACAATTACCCTGGGTTTATTGACGAATTAACATTTTCTGATGGGGCAACTTCTACATCAGCGATAAAAAGTCAACCACCACAATTACCGGAATTTGGTTCCCGATCTACGACGATTAAATCGTTCACACATCACCTTGTACCAGCAAGACTGTGCACCTTGCCACTGTGCTTCGAATGGGCGATGGTTCTTGAATGCCGTCTTCCCAGACATATGGATAGGTAGAGATGGACCAAATGGACCACATCGTTCATCTGACCTTGTCCCCATTGGTCTACATTTTATGGAGCCATGTAAAACTGTTGTTTACTCATCAAAACCACATTCTTTGGATAAACTTGGGGCTATGATAACAAATGACATTCATTCAATTAAATACCCAGCAGCAACTGGAGAACGATTTCAAATTGGAAAAATCGGATCGAACGATGTATGACGAAACATGGTGGTGATGTTGAGGCCTAAAAATTACAACCATTTTGAGTAAAAACTTTATGACTCATACTTTCATGCACCATTTACGGTTTATTTACATCAAATGTAAAGTTCAGAGTTGCACAAGGACTTTACAGACATCCTTCCTCATATTAGTGTACAAAAGGCCTTTACAACAAAAGATTAGGTAGAATATATTATATATAAAAATAAATAAAGCCTGACCAACCAAGTATAACTAAGCATCAAAACTTCATGCTGATTACAATAGTCCTGAGTATAAAACGAACAGCTGCCATAATCCACACACCATTCTAGCACTCGTCAATCTGTTATTCCCAAGGGAAACACAGGGAATGGATGTAAAAGCTGTGTTGAAATTTGACTATTCTTTGTCGTGTTCATGTAAATATCTAATACCTGTATCAAGTACTCGGATATCTAAGAGCCTATAATGTAAGCACATGGAAAGGTCATAAGAGATAAACATCAGCCTGGCGATCACAGTATGAGTGAAGAAGAAACACCCAAGTGTGCAGGAGGTAGACAGCTCTGTCGTAAATGTTCCAAAACATCGTTTTCCAATATTTTCCGTGCTTAACCTTCCGTCAATCTTCGGATGCAAGGGTCTTAAACTTTGACCAACACGGGTGTTCGAGATTATTTTTCTTCTTGAGCCAAAGGATTTAGCGCTCCCACTACACTGGAATCCCAACAATGACTAATAATCGGGCAACCAATTAAATTCCACCTGCGTTATAGTACACACAGGTATAGGCCTCATCGAGCACCAACATAATCCACCACCATACTTGCAAACTGTGCAGAAACCTTTTATCCAAAGTGTTTGGAAGATCCAATACGACATCTTATCCTGAGAGTTTATCATCATGGAGAAATGGCGCAAATCACGTAATTGTGTGTAGCAAATGGTAAGAAAGGCCAAACCATACCAAAGACTAACAGTTATTGTCCATAACAAATTACCATCACAATAACAAATAACCTTGTTATTGTCCATTAATTACCTTGGCCAAAGGTGGACCGAGGTTATGTTTTAAGTCCCGTCTGTATGTCTGCGAATAGGATATCTCAAAGTTATGGACGTATTCAGACGAAACTTAGTGGACAGGTTGGGCGTGACAAGCACGAATAGATTAGATGTTGGTGAAGATCCGGATGCAGATCCAGCCCATCAGTGGGATACAAAATGTAAACTGTTCAGCCTGGTAGATGTACGCGCTCTACCGAGCGCCGGTCTAGTTCCACATTATTTTTATTTTTTATTTTTTATTTTTCGCTTGCAAGAAGACTTTGAAGTAATATACACGATTATTTTCTCATGTCGTGTTTGGTCAATGTACTTCTGCATCAATTGGCTACCAATTGTTACTCAGCAACGAGCCTATTTGCATATTGAAAGCAAATTGGTACAGACACCACCACCAGTCCTACCTTGGGGTAATCAATGACTGTTCGTAATCTGCTGATTCCGTGCTACCCGCATCTTCTCAAAGCGGGCCTCCATCTCCTCGAGGACTTTTGGCGTGTAGCGCACAACGAGCTTCACAGAGCTCTCTGCCTGCTTTAGCAGCTCCACCGCCCGCTCGTGCTGCTCTCCCTCCACACTCTGAAAGGCCAACATCCCCAATAGTGCAAGCTTGACCGACACCAACAGAAGCAACCACAACCATAGCCGACCAATACCTTGCACCAGTCTGAACACAACAAAGAGAAATCATTTGACACGGTATTTTTCACGTTTAGATGTCGGGCCGTGATGCTTCCAACACACCAAGTTTGTGCAACAAAAATAATCTGCCTTTTCATTACTACATCACATCACCAGCTTTCCCATTGATGTTTCTCAGCAATCTGTAAATTCTAACATCCAATATGTTGTCTTAAATCAGCACAGACTTAACAAAAATCAGACTGCAGGTGGTTGTTCAAATCGACAGTTGACCTCCATCTCAGGCCATTCTCCATCCCTAATCATCTTTTATATCCTTATTAAGTCTCCCCAACCTCTCCCCCATCTATTTCCAAGTTACTACATTTCCTTCCGTCTTTTTCCTCCCTCATCCGTTCATCCCATTGTTGCATCCATGTGTTAGCCTAATGCCTCACTGCCAATACATTGCCTTCTCAACTCTATCACATCACTGTCACATAAGCCTGGATTTTATATTTAACAAGAAAGGTGGTGGAACCCTGGTGTTGGGCTAGCGGCTAGGGTGCCGGCTTAGGATCCTAGGATCCTGGGTTCGAATCCCGGTCGATCGCTGCATTAACGCCAGGGGGGTTGACTCAGCCTGTCATCCTTCCGAGGTCGGCTAATTGAGTACCAGTTCACTGGTAATTCCCTGTTTGTCGTTAAAGGCGGCAAAAAGGGTTGGCGTCAGGAAGGGCATCCGGCCGTAAAACATTGCTTCAAAAAGGGGAGCAAAAAACAACAACAACCACGGTTCCCGAAAAAGGCCAACCCCCGCTTTGCGGGGAAAAATGGCCTCTAAAGGTGGTTATTTATATTTATTATAAGAAAGGCCAATAAGAGATTGCAGACCCTTGCCAGTACGTGTTTTTAGTGCTATTGTGTTAAAACAAATATGGCGGCCGAACCACGCAACCTCACGAGTTCCTCTGAGTCGATGGATTCTTCGAAGACGTCATTATTTTTTTTCTTCATTTTATCCCCAATTAAGCTCAATAAATTTAATCTCGATCGATGAAGTTTTGTACTTGTTGAATTATGACGTCATAATGGAGGCCCCTATGACATCATCATTAACATGTTATTCCCAGTGGAGAGTTCTTTACAATGAGCCATGTCTCAATTTTTTTCTATGCAGCGCTTTCGGAGATAGAGGTGCAAAGTTTTTCGGTTTTCCCAAGATGGCGGCCAAACCACGTGACCTATGACGTCATAATTATCATTTTTAAAAAATCTACAGGACGAGGTGCACCTTTGTGAAAAATTCCTGTCAATCGGACCAACGGTTGCAGAGCAAATCATATTTCTTTTGTGTGGACAAACAGACAGACAGACAAACGGACTCAAATGTAATACCCTCTCCTCTAGTGAGGGCAAAAACCCTGCTAAAGCCGATTCATGAACATTTAGAGTGGTTCAGCCAATAGCAATGCAGAATACCATAAACAAATGGACATCGTTGCTTGGATTGTCATCATTCCTGAATAGCAATTGCCGATTCACCATCAGTGGTGTTGTGATCTGACCTCCATCAAGTCCCTCTTTACGAGCACTCCCATGTGAGGGATTGGAAGTTTTTCTCTGGAATAAAATTTCCCCCAAGGCCGTCTTATTACACTGTGCTATTGAGCAGATGCAATTATAACTACGAGCAACGGTACCCGCCCTACGGACGGGGCTTCAATTGGGAGGCCCAAATGAAAAGGCAAAATATCAGAAATTGAAGGCTTTTTTATTTTAAACGATTCATATAAACATCCGTTGAATCATATCACACGCAAATCATCAAAATCTAAACAGTACATGGCGCCCATTTTGAAAAAAGATTGAATTCTGCAAAACGGAAGCGGCCGCTACACGTCTTTCTCAGTCGCACGTTTATGTGTGAAGAGTGCGTGCCGAATCTGTAACACAGAAGCGGCCGCTACACCTGTTTCTCAGTCGCTTTGCACACGCTGCCATGTTACTTCGGAGCCGCACGTTATTATCGGAAGAGTTCGTCAGGAGTCGATCTACTCTCTCCTGGTACGTATAATTTCAACAAAAGCCACATCACTGTTCATATCGGTAAATATTATTCCATCGTGTTTGGGAAAATTGGAAAACTGGAAAACTTGGAAAAACAATATAGCGTATTTTACTCCAGGGGGTCCCAGGATTACACACCCAAAATATCGATGCGATCAGTTCAGCCGTTTTTGCGGTATCTTCGAACAGACAGACAGACGGACATTTGGTGAATTGCAGTAAGATGGCACTGCGACTGCCGATGACTGCACTGAACCAGAGGTCAGAAATTGTAATCTAGAATTTGGTTACATGGAGCAGTAATGGAGTGGGTTGGTCCGAGATCGCCTTGTCGAACCCGAGCCATCTCACAATGAAAGTAGTGGTGTCAGGTGTGACACCCATAAAATGTCCAATCTCCCTCATGTTATCGATGGAATTGCTGATACTGCCAATACGAATACAACATTGATTACTGGGCCTGCCAAGGATGGTTAGAAGAGGGAGGGTTGGGTGGTTAGAAGAGGGAGGGTTGGGTGGTTAGAAGAGGGAGGGTTGGGTGGGAAGCTAGGAGAACAGGGCAAGCTTTGGCTGATGCATAGCTGAAATTTCACCATCGTTTACAATTTCCAATGAACTCTAAAGTCCGGATCCCAAGTAATGTAGTTCATTTTTACAATGCACGAGTCTTCCCTGATGTATTCTTGTTATCTTCTTCTCTCCCGTCCTTTTGTTTTTCTTCTGCTTCATATTCATGAAATGATTATTTGCTTGTAGGCAACCCTACTTAGCAGCTGTCATTGTTTTAATTTGCTTGTCTTGTTAAATGAATGCTAACCTTCGCAAAATTTTCTTGGGGGGGGGGGGGGGGGGAAGAAGGGTACAACTGCCATCCTCGACAGTGAAATGCAATTCAGACCTGTTTCACAAAAATAACGACATGGGAAGTGGTAGGGTGTATCATTTTTACGGTATAATTTCAGGGGTGTATCATTTAAAACTAGTCACCTTCAACTTCAGCGATGTGCAAGGCCGTTGTTTATCCAATAAGCATGATCAAGCAGATGCTTTTAACCCTGAATTATTAATGGATTAACGAGCTGAATGCACCAACTGCAATGGATCTGTTCAATTGACAGAAATATCACCAATACCAACAGATATGATAGCACAGTAATATGACTATTCCAACATACATGATGCAATCATAATATATTTCCGAAAACTAGTTTTGAGTAGCTTACCATGCCATTAACAGATAGGAGCTGGTCACCCCTCTTAAGTCCCCCATGGCGATCTGCCACTCCTCCAGGGATGACTCGGGAGATGTAGATGGGCGAATTCTGCTCTTTGCCGCCCATTATGTTGAAGCCAAGACCCTCATCAGTCTTGGGAAGCTCCACCACCCTGGGGTGAGCATGGCCCTCACTCGCTGCAAATGCAGCAACGGTGGCCTGTCGGGCGATCACAACTAGATTAATACCCAACAATGCTGCAAGTGATGCACACGCAGACCATTCGTTATAAATGTCAAGATGCTATGCCGATTATATCAATAATTCAATCCGAACAGTAAATGTTCATCGATAGCCAAGTCCTCCGAAACACCTAAAATAGCCGTGCATAATGACAACGACATAAAATGTACTTCTATTACCGAAAACATGACTAACTAGAACGGCACTTGGTCGAGAGCAAACCTCCGCCTGGTGAACAGTTTACGTTTTGTATCTCAGAGTAGATCAGAAAATCACAATACGGAATTTATATAACTAGTACACCCGTTCACTACGGTAGTGCTAGGAAGGGTCATTCTTCTCTGGGATATATAGATTACAGTAGATCTAACGTCGGGCCTCAATAACATTGGGGTGCGGGAGGGGGGTGAGGGGAGGGCGAGGGTTGTTCATTTACCAAGTTTCTTGTAGAGCACTCGCCAAGTGACTTAAGCATTTGAGTAAGCACAACATTCAAAACCGTTAAGGAACGGCTGGCTTGGCAAGCGCCAGCTAGCTGCTTGGAAACTGAACACACCCCGGGTTTCCTCCCTTTCAGTTTTGTGTTAAACAGCATTAGCGACTGTTTAAAGAGGTAATCGTACATGTTTGTGGTTTATAATAATGTTGCAGTTTTGTGAATAAAGGCAACCCCCCCCTATAGTTAGTTACACCACAATATGTAGCCTCCTATAGTTAGTTATTTTTTTATTAAATGTAAAGCATAGACCTTTCCAGTGTTAGTATGCGTTGAGGCAGGCAGGATGATAGTAGGCCTCGTTGAAGCCGAAAGTGCCTCGTCATGGGACTAGGCCAGGCCCTGCAGGCCCGTAGGAGGAGCAGTGAGCAACCAATGGGAGCTAAAGGGAGTGGCTGAGGCAGTGGCCAATGAGAGCTGCAACCAATGGGAGATAAAGGGAGTGGCCGAGGGTGACCAATGAGGGGCTGTCACGTCACGTGACCCCAAGCGGCCAATTGAGACCCACGGAACATTCGGGTAGGGTTTCGGGGGGTTATAAAACACGGCCCAGAACCTGCTAGACTCTCTCTCTGATGCGTGCGCTGGGCTCCTGCTATACTCTCTCGCTTGGCTCCTGCATACTGCACGCTCCTCTGGTTCCTGGTACATGTGCGTCATCGATCGCCGTCCCTGCCACGATCATCTCCGGCTGTTGGTGCCCTGGGGCTTTCGTCCCCAAAGCCCATTCACACGACCGAGCCCATCCGAACGAGCTGCATGAAGCGGCTGCGCTTCTTGCGCATTACCCTCTTCCCCCCCCCCCCCCCTTCCCCAAACGAATGAGGGCCCTTGTCTGGGGCCATAGGTAAGGCCGTTAAGATTCTTCGCTTTGTCCATGTTCTGTATATATCGTGAATAAATCCTGTGTTTGGTACTTCCAACCTGGCCGTCATTGTCCTTTCCCATATTGACCGAGCATCGCCCCGAATTAAAACCGCTCGATCGGGTTCGATATCCTAAACGGCGCGGATCACGCGACGCACAACCGCTCGGGCGTCAAGAATCAGCGCGACTCGTGCGGGATTCAGTCCCCGTTCTCACGGCTGCGTGTGTCCGAAGGTATTCCGGTTGTGACCGTTAACCCTTCCATGCGCGGCTGCGGGTTCGGCGGCTGGAGTTGCCTAGCAACCCATCGACCACGAGTTTAGTAGTTGTGGTTGTGGGGAGCAGGGCTTAAACCCCCCTTAGTACGCCGACGAACCCGGGATCTGCAACAATATTTTTACTTCTGGCAAGGGCCGGTGCTCAAAAAAGGACAAAAACGGCATGATAAGCTATTTATACACGTTAACACGGTGTTTGTTAAAGGACAAAACACACCTTGGCGAGGGAGAGATATTATTAGTATTATATAATAGAAAATATTATTAATAACATGAATATTATGCAATTATCACTAGTTTTGTTATTGGAAGCGTCCTTGGAAAAATGCCCTGATGAAGCTAAGTTACCACGGATATACACCTCAATACGCATCCCCATTGGCGGGGAAAACCTCTTTGGGGTAGGGGGCAAATGGATTCGCTACAACCTTCATTGTGACCACCTTCACCCTCTTCTGGTGAAATTGCCAAAATCAAGACTCTCTGCTCACCTTCACTCCTCTTTACCCCCGCCTCTGGAACAAACTCCCTCGCTCTCTTCAATCCCACTCCTCCCTCGATGTCTTTAAAACAGCTGTTCACCACCATCTCTGATCTTCCCCTATCCAAAACCTTGATCTTTTCTACCCCCGTTAACTCACCCCAAAACCACTTTTTTTTTGAAAATACCGACTTTTTTTCTTTCCTGGAAGTTCCAGCAAATCCATGTGTTTTATACTTTACCACCCCCCTCCCCATCCCCCGCCCCCGCCTTCCCATGCCTCCTCCGCCAAAGCCCTCTCCCTCCCACAGATCTTCCGTTGTCTGTTCTCTGCTGTTGTACTTGTGTGCTTCCCTCTCTCTCTCCCCATATTGTCTCCCGCTCCCTTTTTTGTATGTTTTGTGTGTCCATTCGTTGTTCTTTTTTTTGTGATTGATGTTAGCTCTTACACGAGCCTCGATCTTGTATACCAAAAAAAATAAAAAAAATAAAAATTGTCGTCCTGTCACATTTGGTTGAGATTGGATACGTAACGATGAAATATATCACGGTCAAAAATCATCAAACACCAAATTGCGTATTTTAGAATGACGTAGAAACATTCTTCACCAAAATTGAATCGATTCTTCCTTGTCACACACACAACCTGTCCAACATGTTTCATCCAAATAAATCCACAACTTTTTGAGATATATTGTTCACAAACGGACAGACAGCAGACAAACAAACAAAGACAAACAGGCAGACGTCATGCAGAGCACGATACTTGCAAAATCCACCCTCCTACCCCCGCTCCCCCCCCCCCAAAAGATTGCATTATTGATCCAGCAAATTGTCCATTTCATCAATATTAAAATTGACGATGTTGATCAAAGCTCAGGTCAATAGGATGAAAAGTGATGAAAATTAATGATTTTAGAAGTTTGACATAGAGTTGACCTTTGACCTTTTGACCTCACAATTACATGGCTTCCCAATTCAGTGAGGCACTATACAAATGCTATAAAATTTTCAAGTCATTTGGATGAAAATTGATGATTTTGGAACTTTTACCTTTTGACCTCAAAAATAGTTGCTTTTCCAATTTAGTGACTCAATATGCAAATGCTGCTCAATTTTCAAGTCAATCGGATTAAAAATGGCGATTTTATAAATTTGACCTCCAGGTGACCTAACCTCAAAATCAACAGGCTTCTCAATTCTGACGACCTCTACAACTTGAAGTTTCATGACGATTGGTTTAGAATTGTGACTTGTAGGCCAGTGACAGAGACAGACAGACAAACAAACAGAATAACAAACGCAACCAACCAATATACTTGAAAAATCTTGGATTTTGCAAGCAACAAACAGACAGACAGGGATGAAAACATAACCTCCATCCACCTTTGGTGGCGGAAGTAACTAGAGCGGCGCTCGGTAGAGCGCAAACCTCCGCCAGGTTGAACAGTTTACATTTTGTATCCCACCAATATCCAGGATCTGGATCTGGACCTGAACCAAAAATCTAGTCGGCTTGTTCTCGTCACCCACCCAACTCATCTACCTTGTTTTGTCAAAAGTAGTCACATCTTTTTGAAATATCATGAGATACATTTTTCAAGTACAGTCACGTGAAAAAGTAAGTACACCACATGTAAAGTTTTGATTTTTTCAACATATTTCAACATACAGCTATTTGATCTTCATTTCAACAATATTGATAGATAAAGGTGATATAATGTAACAAATATCATGAAACATTTAGATTTGGTCGTCCATTGTATAATTTAAATAAACATAAATGCAAATTTCGCATGTGGAAAAAGTAAGTACACCCTTGGCTCTAATAGGTGGTATTGCCCCCTTTGGCAGAAACAACCTCAAGTAGGCGTTTCTTATAACTGTCTACCAGTCTCTGACATCGACTGGGAGAAATTTTTGCCCACTCCTCCATTCAGAATTATTTCAGCTGTGCGATGTTTGAGGGGTTTCTTGCATGCACAGCTCGTTTCAAATCCCCCCACAACATCTCGATGGGATTTAGATCCGGGATTTGACTTGGCCATTCCAGAACCCTCCATTTCTTTCTTTTCAGCCATTCCTTGGTGGATTTACTGGTATGTTTAGGGTCATTGTCATGTTGCAAGGTCCACCTTCGGTTGAGCTTCAACTTTCCGACAGATGGCCTCACATTATCCTCAAGCACCCTCTGGTACAATGAAGAATTCATAGTGGATTATATGATGGTGAGCTGCCCAGGCCCTGATGCAGCAAAGCTGCCCCAAACCATAATATTTCCACCACCATGCTTTACAGTTGGTATCAGGTTCTTGTGGTCAAATGCAGTCTTTGGTTTTCGCCAAACATGTCTTCTGGTACTGTGGCCAAATAGCTCCACCTTTGACTCATCTGTCCAGAGCACATTGTTCCAGAAGTGCTGGTATTTGCCTAGGTGTTCATTGGCAAACTTTAGTCTTGCCCTGATGTTCTTTCTGGACAGCAAAGGTTTCCTCCTGGCACACCTCACATGTAGATCAAATTTGTGCAGCCTCTTTCTAATGGTAGACTCGTGCACTTTGACATCAACAGTGGCAAGAGCTACCTGTCGGTCCCGTGATGACATTCTGGGGTTCTTAGAGACTTCTTTCAGCATCTTGCGGTCTGCTCTCGGGCTGAACTTGCTGGGGCGGCCTGGCCTGAACAAGTTGGCAGTTGTTTGGAATCTTCTCCACTTGCAGATGATCTTCCGGACAGTCGAATGATTGATTTCAAATTGTTTGGAGATCTTCTTAAATCCCTTCCCAGACTCGTAGACATCTATAACCTTCTTTCTGAAGGCCTCAGAGAGCTATTTTGATCTAGGCATGGTGACACCGCACACTTCAACAACAAAGAGCAAACCAAACTAAATGTGTGAGGTTTAAATAAGACAGGTTCCTCCAAGATCCTGTCCAACGATGTTCTCATCATTTGCACCTGAGCTGGTGCACCTGATTCTAATTTTAGGTATTTGAAGTAGTGATAAATGTAAGGGTGTACTTACTTTTTTCACATGCAAAATTTGCATTTATGTTTATTTAAATTATACAATCGACTACAAAATGTAAATGTTTCACGATATTTGTTATATTATATCACCTTTATCTATCAATATTGTTGAAATGCAGATCAAATAGCTGTATGTTGAAATATGTTGAAAAAGTCAAAACTTTACATGGGGTGTACTTACTTTTTCACGTGACGTGACGTGACGTCACGACACGTCAAGTCACGACACGCACACACACCAAAAGTATGTGGACACCCGAACATCGAACATCTCATTCCAAAATCATGGGCATTAATATGAGTTGGTCCCCCCCCTTTGCTGCTATAACAGCCTCCTCTCTTCTATGAAGGCTTTCCACGAGATGTTGGAACATTGCTGCAGGGATTTGTTTCCATTCAGCCACAAGAGCATCAGTGAGGTCAGGCACTGATGTTTGGCGATTATGTCTGGCTCGCAGTCGGCGTTCCAATTCATCCCAAAGGTGTTCGATGGGGTTGAGGTCAGGGCTCTGTGCAGGCCATCAAGTTCTTCCACACCGATCTCGACAAACCATTTCTGTATGGAGCTCGCTTTGTGCATGGGGGGCATTGTCAAGCTGAAACAGGAAATGGCCTTCCCCAAACTGTTGCCACAAAGTTGGAAGTGCACAATCGTCTAGATTCTAGAATGTCATTGTATGCTGTTGTGTTAATATTTCTCTTCACTGGAACTAAGGGGCCGAGTCCGAACCATGAAAAACAGCCCCAGACCATTATTCCTCCTCCACCACCAAACTTTACAGTTGGCACTATGCATTCTGGCAGGTAGCGTTCTCCTGGCATCTTCCAAACCCAGATTAGTCCGTCGGACTGCCAGATGGTGAAGCGTGATTCATCACTCCAGAGAACGCGTTTCCACTGCTCCAGAGTCCAATGGTTGCGAGCTTTACACCACTTCAGCCGACACCTGGCATTGGACAATGGACATGGTGATCCTAGGCGTGTGTGCTTGTGCTCGGCCATGGAAACCCATTTCATGAAGCTCCCGACGAACAGTTGTTGTGCTGACGTTGCTTCCGGAGGCAATTTGGAATGTGGAGGTGAGTGTTGCAACCAAGGACAGACGATTTTTATCCGCTACGCGCTTCAGCACTCGGCGGTCCCGTTCTGTGAGCTTGTGTGGCCTACCACTTGGCGGCCGAGCTGTTTTTTCTCTGAGACGTTTCGACTTCACAATAACAGCACTTAGTTGACCGGGGCAGCTCTAGCAGGGCAGAAATTTGACAAACTGACTTGTTGGAAAGGTGGCATCATATGTCAGTGCCACGTTGAAAGTCACTGAGCTCTTCAGTATGACCCATTCTACTGCCAATGCTTGTCTATGGGGATTGCATGGCTATGTGCTCGATTATATATACCTGTCAGCAAAGGGTGTGGCTGAAACAACCGAATCCACCAATTAGAAGGGGTGTCTGCATACTTTTGGTCATGTGGTGTAAATATAGTTTTTGGCCTGGTCTCTCAATGGTTAAGAATCACTTATGTAAATGAATAAAAATGGCATGTGGATTTGGATCTTCACCAAAATTGAATCCAATCACCCTCATCAGACACCTAACTTGTCCACCAAGTTTTGTCCAAATCTTTCCATAACTTTGAGATATCCTGCTCATAGAGAAACAGCAAGGGGTGAAACCATAACCTCCGTCCACCTTTGGTGGCGGAGGTATCAAGGATATCGGCTGGGTGTGCGAGCGACAAATTCGATTGGTCCTGATGACGTAAAATGCCATAACATTTTGTACAAGTCCTGCGAAACGGAAGGATTTTGAAAGGCCCACAAAGCCGATTTGGGTTCTCCAGTGTTCAAGTATATGACACAATTGAAATAAAATAAAGATTTTAAAGGGTGTAGAAAAAAAAAATTGCAGGCGTTTTCTGCAGTTGATGCAGCGTCTTCCACCACCTTATCTAACACGTTACATTCGTTACTTGTGCTGGATTTTTTTTTGTGTGTTTGTTTGTGTCCTTTATGACGTCCTGAAAAACATCAAGTTTCCTGTTTGGAATTATTTTAAATTTTGTTTAACTGACAGACAGGCAGACAGACAGAGTAAGAACATTATCTCACTCCTGTCTGTGCACATGCGATCGGGACAAATTCAGAGCCAAAGTACTGCTAAACTACAGGTTTGTTTTCCAATTCATGTTCAAAATACTATTTTTAAAGTGAAGTTGTTCCTCGTGTTACGTGCTCCTCCCCAAACCCCCTGGTCACGGTGTACCTCCGAGCCCCGAGAGGAGTCACGGCAGAAAGATGTGTTATTCTGTGTCAACGATCAATGGTGAAACCACACCAATTGTTACCAACAAACAAATATTGTATTAAGGTCACACAAGAATAACAGGACAACAACAATAGTAATCAAATGTACAACAGGGTGGAGCTTATTTTTGAACTTTTGAAATATGATCTTCTTACCTCTCAATTTGTTCCTATATAAGAAATAAAAATTCAGGCAAAATATGAGCACAATTGAACAATATTTAGGGGTAGCTCAATGATGGTAAAGTTTCTGATACCCCAAAGCTGCGGCCGCCCTTTTATTTCGCATACTACTGATAATAGATTAATTCTGTTGATAAATTAAGAACCCAATTTTAACTACTAAGTAAATTGACACTCTCTCCTATCATCATACAACATGCAATCATTGTGGTAAAATTAATTACTGGGAACACAGATAAAACCTTCAAGTTATAAAACTCTGTGCTCCATGAAATAAATAATTACAGTAGTAATATGTACATTGTACATACACAATATCTGTTATAATAAAAGAGTAAAATGTTCGTTGAGCTAGAGTCTGCTAGACAATAAATGCTAAAATGAGATGTAGTGCTGACCTGGGAACGCTTATCACCATAGTATCTAAAAGTAAACACTGTACATAGGTGTATCACAGAACACTATTTGAAAATAAAAACGAAGTTATCACAGGCTTTGCAGAGAATCAGACACAATGGGTGTATAAACATGGTATAATATTATCACAGATTATAGAAGCATAATCATTGTGGTTCAACTGGTTCATATCTATTATCCAACCAATCATCCGAATCCCATTGTTTTTCTGATAAATTGATAATGCAAATTTTCCATGAATTTATATTCCAGACATGTTCAGACTTGTTTACTGTTTGGACTCAATGGACTGACTATGCTGACTATGCTGACTAAGCAACAGCTGCAACACTGTTGCAGCAGTATGTTTGTGTAATTGCTTGAGGAATTGTGCTCACTGCTCAATTATTAATAGAACTGTTTGAATTTTCTTGATTCTTAATTTCTTAATGCTATGTTCTATTTCTTTCAGATTCATATCTGATTGAAAATGTCATCTGTGGAAAAAGCAATAAGATCTCAAACCAAGTTGTATCTCCTTGGCGACTGACTGAATTAAGTGGCAGCAAGTTGCCATCATTGCGTATGGCTCTTGGATTCTTCCTACATCACCATTTCGATCTGAAGGAGACCGTAAGACAATCGTCGGATGTTACCATCACGGAAATAGCTAACTTTTGGAAGAAAGCTAGAATCCCGATGAGAGCTCATCAAAACTGCCAAACCAAGCTTGAGCAGACATTTGAAGAATGGCGTCTTCTGAAAAAGAACAAAGCGCGAACGTCACCAACTCAACTCGCGAGAGAGTCGGCTTTTGTTTCCAGGCTTGAAGACCTTTTTGACGTCGCTCACGCTGATGCTCTGACCAATACGTCAGTATTACAAGAAGACAAGGATTTCTTGTTAGCCCAGCGAGAAAAGGGAAGAAGGGGGTCGCTGGCTGGAGTAGATGTAAAGCTTGCTGCGAAGGAGAAAACGGCGTCCAAAAGAGAGGAGGAAATGCTTGCCAGGCGATAGCGAATGGAGCAAATGAAACAGTTAGCAGCTTCTACAGCTGAACTGATTTCATCTGGTTCTGAATCTGAAAACAGCTCAGCAGAAGATAGTGAAAAGATGGAAACTGAGGACAATGCAAGTGAGGGAGCTGCTGGAGGCATCACATTTCAGACACGAAAAAGAAAGAGGGGGCAAAAAACTGTCGTTACTGAAGAACTCGCAGCCGCTCTAGATCGCACAAAAGTGTCAGACCGCAAAGCCGTTTTTGTTATAGCAGAAACTGCCAAAAGCTTGGGACAGAACATTGATGAACTTGCTCGAAACAGAGACTCAATTCGCCGACAAAGAGTACAACACCGAGTCCAGAGATCTGCAAATATAAAGGCGGAGTTTCAGGGTAACGTTCCCCTTGTTGTTCACTGGGACGGCAAACTGATCCTTGATCTAATTGGAAAAGAGAAGGTTGATCGCCTGCCAGTATTGGTTTCAGGGAAAGGAGTTTCTCAGCTACTCACAGTTGCCAAGCTTCCATCTGGAACAGGCGAGGCTCAGGCTGCTGCTGTCTTTGGAGCCATTGAAGACTGGGGCGTAGCCGACAGCATCCGAGCTATGCGTTTTGACACGACCAGCTCAAACACTGGTCGGATCGCTGGTGCCTGTGTCCTCCTAGAGCAGAACCTTGAGAAGGAGCTCTTGTCACTAGCTTGCAGGCATCACATTATGGAATTGATAATTGGTGGTGTTCCAAGTGTGTATGGGATTGGGAGCCAAATCTTCTCCCGAGGTTACACTCTTCAAACGCTTCCAGGAATACTGGGGATTCATAGACATGGCCAAGTATGAACCAGGGATTGCAGCTGATGACGTGGCAAGTCTAGTGGAAGACATAAAGCAAGGCACTATCGATTATGCCAACAAGCATCTTGAACAGAGTCAGCCGAGAGATGATTATAAAGAATTCTTGGAACTTGTGATTGTCTTTCTCGGTGCTGCTCCTGCCAGAGGAGTGCGATTCATGTCACCCAGAGCAATGCACCACGCCCGCTGGATGTCCAAAGTAATATACTGTCTCAAGATCTGGATGTTCAAGGCTCAATTCAAACTGACTCCTGCAGAAAAGAGAGGATTACGTGATGTGTGTGTATTCACAGTACGTGTCTACCTGACAGCCTGGATCTCTGCACCTCAAGCATCAGGTGCTCCTTACAGTGACCTGCTGCTGCTGAAGTCACTGCTTGAATACTCATAAATCCATCCAGCCATCTCAAAGTCAACATCACGCAAGTTTTCCAATCACGTGTGGTACTCGTCACAGGAACTTGTTAGCTTGGCTTTCTTCGACAGTCGGGTCAGTTCGGCAACCAAGAGACTGATGGTGAGTGCCATGAAGAATGAAGAAGACCAAGATCAGGATCATTCCAAGCGAATCACTGTTGCTCTTGATTCATTCAAGGACAAGAACTTGGAAGATTTCGTCACAGCAAGGTCAATGAAACTTCTGCGAATGATGGAACTTCCAGATGGATTTCTCGTGGTTGATCCGGACTTGTGGGATGACAGAGACGACTACAAGCAGGCTGCAGAAACAGTCAACTCTCTAAAAGTTGTCAATGACTACGCTGAACGTGGAGTAGCACTCATTCAGGAGTACAGTGGGTTGATAACCCGCGATGAAACTCAGCTGCAATTCCTGCTGCAAGTTGTCGAGGACCATCGCAGAATGTACCCTGATAGCAGAAAACATACACTGTCCGGGATGCCATGAAAATAATAAATTTGGGGTTTGCTGGACATTGTCAGACTGATACTATGAACTCTGTCAGAAACTGAACAAAGAATTCACTATTAACGTGTTCAAAAATAAATACTGTGTTCAAGTGTGTTGTTTAAAATAAATTAAGATATAGTCTGATATACTCGTAATTCGTTGAATTTTTATAATTTTCATAATCTTTGCGGCCCTTGAGCTACCCCTAAACATAATAATTTAGTGCTCAAACTTTTTATACAGTGTTTCTATATTATATGGAACAGATTAAGGGGGTAAGACTTTCAAAAATAAAAATCTAGGTTTTTAAAATTTTTTAAGCTCCACCGTAATGTACAACCAATATATATTTCCTATGATGGTACCATCAGGCTCGTACAATATAACTCACTGTGCTCCAAGTGAGCGAAAAGAAGAACCTTCCCAATGTCTATTCCGGCATCAAGCCAAAGTCGTATTCCGGCATCAAGCCAAAGTCGATCCACTCCAGTGATCGTCCGTACGATGTCGTATCGAGACCAGAATCCTGTTCGGATGACGGTCACAGTCACACGGCCAAAGCTGCGTAAAGGTGCCTTCAAGGCGACTGGGAAATCACACCCTCAGGTATGGACGTTCCACGGCTCCAAATTGGCGAACCGCAGATTTCGCACTCAAAAGCCGCGTTACACACGCACACCAGATTAACGTCTGAATGTGGGTAAAATGGTTGAAGCAAGATGAAAAACCTTGAGCGAAGCGCAAGTCCTGTGCGAGGTAAAATGGCCAACGGCCCGTTCTCGTGGCATAACGGCAATCCAACGATTCTCCTCGGAATCGACCGCAAAACCTGTCACGCAGGTTTATCTGTCACAGCGATGACAACTCTGTCGCAGGAATCCCTTTCCCGGGAAACCCAAAGTTCACTCGTGACTCTCGTTCGCCAACGTTCGCTCCAGACTTCAAAGCAGCTCGGCTTTCTTGTCGAACTCACTCGCTCCGCCTTCTCTCTCTCCTCTTCCTCGTCCTCCGGTTCCGGTTTCATTTAAAACATTAACTTTTTTACCTTTTGAAACTCGTAATCTCATTTTCCCTTAAACGACAACAATAATAGCACATGGAATCAAAAATGTTTACAGTGGATGAAAACCACAACAACGGAAGTGACGAATCCGTAACACTCGATCATAAACTGACATTTGTAGAAAGACAAAGTGAACCAATTGCTTAACCCTTCTCTTTGTGTGCGTGGGGAAATCTATCCCAACGACCGCAATGCCAGCTGGATGAGGGTTGGCTCTGCAACACCCAGCAATGGTACTGTTGCTCCGGCCTCTTCTCCACTTTGGGGGTCTAATCCAATCGATAAACTTCTCAACCCAGATCTCTGTCAACTGGGATATCTGCAACTGCCAAGCCCTCTCTCTCTCCTGGAACAACAGACTTCTTTTTTTTTCTTCTTTTTTTTTGTATACTGAATCGAGGCTCGTGAAAGAGCTGACATTTACTTCACAAACAAATCAACCAGACAAACAAAATATATAAAAAGAGGGAGCGGAAGACAGGAGAAGGGGAAGCACACAAACACTTGAGGGCACACAACATTTAAGAGCAGGGAGATGTGTGGGAGGGAGAGGGCTTGGGGGGAGGGGGGTGGCAGAAGTATCAAACACAAGGACACCAAGGACTTCCAGGACAGAAGTTGGTATTTCAAAAAAGTGGCATTGGGGTGAAATTAGCGGGGATAGAAAAGATCAATGTTTTGGATGAGGGAAGATAAGAGATGGTGGTGAACAGCTGTTTTAAAGACTTGGAGGGTGGAGTGGGATTGAAGAGAGTGAGGGAGTTTGTTCCAGAGGCGGGAGAAAAGAGGAATGAAGGAGTGAAGGTGAGCAGAGAGTCTTGATTTTGGCAGTTTAACCATAAGAGGGTTGCAGGCAGATCTTGTGCGACCTGTAGGAATATTTGCTGGACAGAGCCCAGAGAGAGCTGGGGTGGCAAGGCCAGAGAGGAGTCGGTAGAAGACGGAAAGACCACCAACCTGCCTGCGGTGAGTGAGTGAGAGGCCCTTGGAGTTAGCTTCATCGCGGGAGATTCCAATGATTCTGAATGCTTTGGTTTCAACAGCGTGAAGACGTGCTAGGTGTGAGGCAGGTGACCCAGCCCAGAGGGGAGAGCAGTATTCCATTGAGCTGCGGATGAAAGCCTTGTATGTGGTGAGGAGCTCAGGTGTGCCAAGGAAGGACTTCGCACGACGGAGGATGCCCAGTCGGCGACTGGCTTTGGAGGCCAGATTTGAAATGTGGTTTTCTCAGGAAAGATCATGGCAGATAGTGAGACCCAAAAGCTTGAGTGACAGAACTTCTTGGAGAGGATTATTCAGAGAAAGTGGATGGGAGGGTTGTCCAGTCGGTCTTTTCGGAGAGACATCGTAAGAGTGTGAGATTTGTCAGGATTGAAAGACATGTTCCACTTGTATGCCCAGTCTGTGATTTTGTCCAGGTCTGCAGAGAGTGAGGAGGCTGCAGACTGCCGATCTGAGGGATGAAGAATGGAGCGACAGGGAGTAGAGTCATCAGCAAAGAGATAGAGAGGATTTTCAAGAGAGTCAGAGAGATCATTGATGAAGACCAGAAAAAGCACAGGGCCCAGAACACTGCCTTGGGGAACTCCAGCCTGAACAGGAAGAGGAGATGAGAGAAACCCATTCAGGGCCACACGTTGACTACGACTAGAGAGGAAGTCCGCCAGCCATGCATGGAGATTTCCATGGATACCAAAAGAGGAGAGTTTGGTGAGCAGAGCGGGGTGCCAGACCGTATCGAAGGCACGTGATATGTCAAGGGAGACAGCTCTAATTTCCTGTTTGGCATTGAGGACCTCCATCCATTGTTGAGAAAGCAGAAGCAGCATGTCCAGAGTAGAGTGACCAGATCTGAAACCAAATTGATGATCAGAGATCAAGCCATTGGAGAAGAGGAAAGATTTCATATCTGAAGCAATGATTGATTCCATGACTTTGCTGATAATTGGGAGAAGGCTGATTGGTCTGGAGTTGCTGAGATCTGTTTTTGCACCTTTTTGTGCAAAGCGGTGATGTTGGCAGATTTCCAAGCAGATGGCAGATGACCTGGAGCAAAAGAGAGGGTGAAGAGAACAGAGAGAGGGAGTGAAAGAGCAGAAGAACAGGCTTTTAGGACCAGTGGGCTGATGCCGTCAGGTCCAGTTGCAGAATCAGAGTCGAGGGTTGACAGAAACTTTTCCACCTTGTCAGGAGGAAAGGACACAGAGTCCAGGAGCAGCTGGGTATGACTGGGTACGGTGGGTACAGAGAGGGATGGGTTTGGGACACAAGATTTAGAGGCAAACACAGAGTTGAGGCATTCAGCTTTTTCACGTGAGGAATCAGCCGTGTGGCCGTTTGAGGTGAGGGAGGGGATGGAGGGGGAACAAACACCAGAAACAGATTTGACCAGACACCACCAGGATTTGGAAGAGGGAGACAGATAAGAGAGTTCTGTCCTGAGAACGGAGAGATATTGTTTCCTGGCTCTCCTGAGGGTGGACACACACTTGTTTCGGGCTTTGTGAAAGGAAATGAGATTTCCTTCCGTTGGCCGACGCGACTTGGCATTTAATATGGAATATATTTTTTATTCTTGACTTGGGTTTACTTTCTGAACTCAGTATATCAATCTGGTGAGTTTCTTTTACGCTTCGTTGATTTCTTTGTCAAAAGAACCATGTCACTGATTGTCTGTCACAGCAAGAAGTCAATAACAGGATTATATCACAGGTGGCGTGACAAATTGTAAGGACAGGTACATTTGACGATTGGCTTCACAATCGGGTATATAAGGGTTGTTGGTTCTGTATTAGTGGAAAACAACTGCTGCACATCTACAAAAGTTATTGCCGCTTCCTCTGGAGATGGTCTGTCAACTTGACAATGCTGTTTGTCATGGAGTGGTGGCTTTACGAAATTCCGGCATGAAACAGCGTGCTATTGCTTGGCAGTATGGCATGAGGTACTTCATACTGACATAGTGACAAGGTCAGGTGTCAAAGATCCTGAAACGAAATGCTCAGAGGGGTGTCCCTACTCCAATACCGAGACCAGGACGTCCCCGCAGAATCACAAGGAGAGATGATCGCCAGCTGCACCGGTTAGTCTGCAATGGCCGTACCAAGTCAGCTAATCGGCTTAGGGCTGAGTGGCAGCAACTGACAAATGTGCCTGTATCCAGAAGGCTAGTCAACCAACGACTGGTTCAAGCAGGCTATCGTGCCAGGCGTCCCCTGAGAAAGCCACGCCTGACCAGACAACACAGCCAGCGCCGATTGCAATGGGCCAGAGAGCACCGTTAATGGCAGCCAGGACAATGGAATCACGTGATCTTCAGTGACAAGTCTAGATTTCTGGTCTATCGTCAAGATGGCCACGTCCGAGTAGGCAGACAAGTGCATGAAGCCTACAACGAAGATTGTATAGTGCCAAGAGTCCAAGCTGGAGGTGGTGGGGTGACCCTTTGGGCTGCTTTTCATGCAGGGGGCAAAACTGACCTGGTTGTTCTGAATGGAAACCTGAACCAGTTCAAGTACAGGGCCATTCTGGAAGAAACATTGCTTCCATTTGCTCATGCAGCCTTGAGGAAACTTTGTCTTCCAAGATGACAATGCATGGCCTCATCATGCTCGCATGATCCAACACTTTCTTGTTGACCGTGGTGTCGAGCATTTGGAGTGGCCTGCCATGTCCCCGGATATGAATCCGATTGAGAACTTGTGGGCAGAATTAACACGTCAAATCGACAACTTGGTCCAGCAGCCTACCTCTGTGCATGAATTGCAGCAGGCTATTGTCACTGCATGGCAAGCGATTCCTGTCCAAACCTTGACAAATCTCGTGAACAGCATGCCTCGACGTGTACGTGCTCTCCTGAATGCTCGTGGGGGTTACACGGAGTACTGAACTGTAATTTTACTGTCCGTAATCCCAGTCACGATTTAACTTTTGTTTTTGTTGAAATTTTTTTTGGCTCATGTGTAAAATAAAGAGCTAGTTCTGGAAAACGTACAGAAGTTTAACACAGTACTGTCCGTGAATTGATTTCGATATCAGTTTACATCACTTTCAAGGATCAATTTATTTGCTTTGAAATGTCAAATGTGGTTTTTGTTTCTTTTAACGGTCACATTAACAAAATCTAGAATAATTTCAACATAATTCCAATGAACTTTTGGTTCTAAGTCATCTTGAAAAGTAAGTTCACCCCCACAAAAAAATATTCCATATTAAATGCCAAGTCTGTAGTTGTTGATGTTTAGTATGCAGCCTGTGGCTTATGGTTGCATCATTTTTCTGGAAGTGTGTTTGTGCCACTGATGAAGTGCCCCAATTACCAGTGAGCTGGTACTCATTTTGCCGACCTTGGAAGGATGACAGGCCGAGTTAACCCCCCTGGCGTTAATTCAACGATCGACCAGGATTCAAACTCAGGATCCTAGGATCCCAAGCCAGCACCCTAACCGTTAAGCCAACACCAGGCTCCTGGACCTGGCAATGACCAACGTTCCATAAAACCTGTTAAAATCCAAATCTCCCTGGGTTTTGTTGTGGAACTACCACAGTGCCAGAGGGTCTGGATGTTCGCTCGAGGTGACTGGCAGGGACTGCAATCTGTCCTCGAACAAAATAATTGATTTTTCTATCTCCTCTGCATCTGATATGGACTCCATCTGGAAATAACTTCACAAAACCTGCTTTGTCTTACATAAGCTTATCCCCATTTTTCTGGAGCTTGGAGGTGCCATCTCTTGACCCTGGCACAATGAATCCTGTAGCAGGCGGTTGCTATAAAGCAGCATGCTTTCTCACCATAGAAGGCCAACATGACTGCAAGGCTTGTAACAAATGTTTTCATCTTGAGAAAACATCATCTGGCTAACCTTAAAGCTGAACCCAATAACCTGCCTCTCCCCAAAGCACTGGCGACACCTTTTTAAATCTCTTTCGTGTCTGCTCTTCTATCTCAATACAGACTCTGCTCGAAATAAGGCAGAATGTCTTCGCTCTGTGTTTGCCTTTAAAGCATGTGTGCTCAACCCATCTCTCCCTGTCCCCCACCTTGCCCCAAGTGCCTACGTCACTGAAAAGGTATAAAAGGTTCTCTATAGGCTTGAATAAGCCTCAAAGGTCCCATAGTGCCTGTCTTCTCAAATCCTGCAGTGCTGTCCGTGTTTTTCCACTGCCTTCTCTCTTCAGCCTCCTACTGTCTGCTAGGGAAATGACGAAGATCATTGCCAAAACGAGAAGGGTGCAAAGATCAATCTCCTCACTGACAGACCAGTAAGCAGACTCCCAATTTTAAAGAGAAGTCCATGTTCTGAAATCCTGTTCTGCTGCTCTTGCCATCTCCAGTCTGCCCACATCAATCCCAATAACAAGGAGTGGGAAAAACAGATCCTCTCAAATATAGGCCAATTAGCTTAAATTACAAGCAGTCATGGAATCTATCACTGCTGATCTCGTCTTTCCTAGTTTCAAATAGCTCATTCTCTGACAATTGGTTCCGATTCTGTCCCGGCCATTTGACTTTGGACATGCTGCCGATTCCCTCAGAAATGGATGGAGGCCCAAATTCTCAAAGAAGAGGATGGATAGTCTCCCGGGACATCTCAGATATTCAGTCTGCCAAGTCAAGCTCGCTGCCTGCAACGTGCAAAGCCAGCTTCAACCAGACTGACTTCCTCCATCAGTGGTCAACACATTGATATCAATAGAAATCCCTCCCCTCAGCTCCTAACACCTTCTAGCGGAAGCTAGAGTACAACAAGGCAGTATCTTGGGCCCAGTCTTGTTCCTCATCTCCATAAACGATGACTCCAGTGCTCCGGAACCCCTCCTTTTGTAGTTGGATCAACTCGGTCATCTATTTCCACTATGTTCCTCATTTTTATCTCGACCTTTTGTTTTTGATTATTAAACCACCTGTCCTCCATTCCAGCTCCTACTCTCAGCCTGAAGACTCCCCCACCAGCTCTTCAAGGATGTCCATGTAATTTGTGCATGCTGCTGCTTATTCTTTCTCCACAATAGTGGAGGCCCTTAATCTTAGGGTGGTTGCTCTGGAAATATCTAAGGATTCCAATAAATCTTGCACCCCACTCTGCTTATCAAGTTTTCAGCCTGTCAGATCTGATGAATTGTACAATACTCTATCCAGAGCTTTGGTGCTGCCGAAGCAGTTTCTTGGCACGGTTATTATGCTGGATGTATGCCAGCAGTCAGTCAGGGCAGGAATTTGGAATTAGTTCATGGGCTTACTCTTCACGAAGAACACCGTGGGATCTTTAACGTCCTCCAACAAATACCGGCCGATGGAATACCAAGTTTAAAATCTATCCAAGGGAAGGCGCACACAATGCCCCTGCCCTGCGAGACACCAGGATGGCAGTTTAACGGGGTCAGGATTCAAACTTAGGCTAGACAGCTCAGACGTGAGCTTGCATACCTCTATCTCGGCAGCCCTGTCTGTGGTATCTAGGGCACCATAATATGTGGCTTGCCAAGAATGGTTTGTCATACACGTATGGTACAGTACTCCATCCCACTGATAGGAACACACCAGCTATGCCACTCCCTGCTGATCAGGAATAGATTAGATATTGGTTCTGACAAAAGGAACATGCCTTTTAATCCGATCAATTCTCAAAATCTCACTCCGTCGTTCTGGAAAGATCGTCAAACCAACCCATGTATCTTTATGCATGGTCAGCAATTGAAAAGTTCAGGATCTTCAACTCATATCCCTCAACCTCAGCTATGACCTCTCTTGGGCTGACTATATGGCAAAGCTAGCCTCCAAAGCCGGCCACAGAAAGGATATACTCCATCATTGTTTGAAAAATCAGAAGTACTTCCAGCCCATGTATGGCCTTTGACCCATATCTCAATTAAGTACTACTCTTCCCTATGCGCTGGCACCCCAGCATCACATCTGTCTCTCCGATAATCTGTGGAATCTAAAGCTCTCGACATTATTTCAGATTCCCAAGATGAGGCCAAAGCACAATGCTCCCACACCACAAGCAAGTCGGTGGTCTCCCATATTTGGTACAACCTCATCAGTTCTAACTCCTTCTGCACTCAGACCCTCACCAGATCCTCCAGGACCCATATGGAAGCCCTTTCACGTGAAACTCTCAAAAATCCTGGCTTATGGCCCACCTCGACTCTCTCGTTCCTCTTTTCTCCTGTTTGTCGAACCAGCTTCCTGACGACGTTCAATTCCACCCTTGCTTCTAGTGCTTCAACATTTAAGTTGACACATCATACTGGCAGTATCTTTCGTGAAGAGTAGGCAAGTTATCACCATCACCCTGGGCAAACTCCAAATCTGTTCTAGTTGTGCCAGAGGGCCCAGTGCCAGAGGAGCCTGCAGGCAGTTCTTGGAACAAAAAAAAAATTTCGACCAAACTTCCTTCTCTGCCAATCCCACAAGAATATGTGATTCATATTGAAGTAATACTAGTGGAGATCATGGTCAAGATTTCTCCTTCCGCTCTTTCAACCATCCAAACCTCCAAGGCTCGTCAAGAATGCACACTTCTTCCATCAAACCCCTTCCTTGTTAAACTTACAAATCCAGACTTGCTGCTAACCTCGACTCCTTTGTTCGTCTTTTCTTCTGCTTGTGGAACCACATTCCCGAGGGATGAAAACAATGGGAAACAATCAAGATGGCAGTGCGTCTCCATCTCTACCCATTATCTTTTTATCTTCCATTAACCCTCCACCATCCAAGCACTCTTACACTATAACTACCATGTTTTTCTTCCATTTATTACCTTACCTGTCTGCTCTTTCATGAGCTTAAATTATTTGTAAAATAAAAATGTATTGCATCATTTCCTGTTGGCCAATGACTGCCTAAGCTGCCCGCCAACTTTACGGAATGCAGTTGGGCATTTGATCAAATGTTTTATGAGGTAAAGTTTCGTGTGCAGATTGATGGAAACAAATCGAGTTGTTGAACTTACAAATAACACGGACAAGTCATTATCTCTCGTATACAACTCTATCAATCTTCTTTTGTATGCAGCCCAAGGCTGCGGGGTAGCATCATTGGCTGAGGATGTGCTGCCGATGCAGTGCCCCCCTGTATGTTCGAGCACGAACTTGTAATTTGTTCAGGGTGCTGGCGATAGCTTGCCTACTCTTCATGAAGAACACCGTGGGGTCGGTGAACACTAATGCCAGCAGATGGGTAGCCCAGTACAACGTCCATCTGAGGGACGGCACACACATTGATGAATCGCCCAGTCTGTGAAACACTGATGACAGTTTATTGCTGGGTCGAGATTCAAAACCAGGCTAGACAGCTTAGAGGTGAGTGTGCGTACTTCTTGGCCATCCTGTCAGCTCAGATATCAATTAAAGTATGTTTTAATTTGAACAGCAAGGATAAAGTAGACAAATATTTAACAAAGGATTAACGATTCCTTAAGTTCATCCGTTTTCCACAACCATTGGTTAGATATGTCATTTAGTCCCGATGTAAGGGTTTTTCTACAGTCACATGATTAGAGACCAGAAAGCACTTCAATTAAACAGACAAAAAAAAAAAAACCATGAAGCTCCTCCATAAGAAAAACTCACAGATGCTGAAGATCCATTACAATATCGAGGCCACAATCCAACTTCAATTCAAATAAATCCTTTTATACAAGCAGAAGTGCATTGGGTGTAACTATGACAACAATCTATTGAAACAGACAAATTATATCCTTGTATAAAACAGTGAAACAGAGCACGAGTCTCAAAACACAGCGCAAGGACTTGAAAGAGGGTGGTACCTTCGCAGTTGCATTTGCCCTGACTTCTGGACTCCCACTGATGTCCACCGTCTCATAGACATGCTCGTACACCTGCAGGACAAAAAATATTATTGCTATTATAATAACTAGAACGGCACTCAGTAGAGAGCATACATCTCCGCCTGGTTGGCCATATCACTCAATGGTGAAGAATCACTTAAAAAATTATACAAGCTGGATCCGGATCTTCACCAAAATTGAATCGATTCTTCCTCGTCACACACACAACCTGTCCAACAAGTTTCGTCCAAATCCATCCATAACTTTGAGATATCCTGCTATGTATCGTTTTTCGCCCCATCTCCCAATGGTGAATAATCACTTGAAAAATTAAATAATTCTCATATCCGAATCCATATTCAGATCTTCACCAAAATCGAATCGTCCTTGTCAGATACCCAACCTCTCCACCAAGGTTTGTCCAAATCAGTCCACAACTTTTTTGAGATATTTTGTTCAGAAATGGACAAACGGTGAAGGGGTGAAAACATAACCTCCATCCACCTTTGGTGGCGGAGGTAATAAGACATGACATTACACACAAGTAATGGAGCGAAACTTTGATTTGTGATTTTAAATCCAGATCATTCAATTCAGCAGAGAGGAAGATTGGGAAGGGAGGGGAGGTAGAACGATACGAGGTGGTCGTTTGAAACAACCTTGAAGGAATACAGCGACGTGCACGTGCACACAACAAATAATGGCTTTGCCGACAGACAAATGCAACTAGAACGGCACTCGGTAGAGTGCATACCTCCACCAGGCTAAACGGTTTACGTTTTGTATCCCACTGATAATCCAGATCTGGATTCGGACCTGAATCAAAATCGAATCGGCTTGTTTTTGTCACCTACCCAACTCATCCACTACGTTTTGTCATACCTCGTCCACAACTTTTGAAATATCATGTATTATCGTTTTGGGCTCCAAAACTCAATGGTGAAGAATCACTTGAAAAAAATTTAATCATCATATCCGGATCCTCACCAAAATCGAAGCAATTCTTCCGTGTCACACATCCAACCGGTCCACTAAGTTTTGTCAGAAGCCGTCCACAACTTTAAGAGATCGTGCTCACAGACAAACAAACAGGGGTGAAAACATAACCTCCATCCATCTACGGTGGCAGACGAAAATAGGCCAGATAATGCCCCCAAATCCACTTATTCCTTCATTCTCGTGCCATGGAAGTCATTTAGGCCAAGTCTTTCACATAGTGGCTGGCCATGCCTGACTTTAGACTGAAATTGGAAGGAATCCAGATGTGGCCAAAGTGCCAGTGATATTTCACCTACTCTTTACGAAAGACAGTTAGATCCTTAAACCAAATACACACTGCCACCAAACCGCGCAAATGTGAGCGCGCATACGTCGAGGCCATCCTGCCAGCCATAGCTGCTGTCCCCAAACAGGTTTCCCTTGTCTCGTCTTGTCAAAGTAATCTCTTTGAGCAGCTCACTCTGGAAGCCATACTGGGTTGGTACGAGGATAACATCAATGATCGATGGTGCAAGTGAAGAAGTGATGAATTAAAAGAGAGCAGCGAGTAAAACCCAATGAAATACATATATAGAGTTAAAAACAAGCAAACCAAAAAAATATACAAAACAAAACAAACCAAAAAAATATACGAAACGAAACGAAACGAAACAACGAACGCACGCACGCACGCACGCACGCACACTTGCCATTGCTTGAATGATGTGCTTTATATTTTACATCATCCTCAAGCCACCATGTGGCTTGCATCATTCTAACGACTTGTAGAGCTAACTCTTTGGAAGACTGTAATGGATGGTATAATATTGACCGCCGTTCACTGGAGCCGATTCCAGATCCTCAGTTCTTGGGAAGAATGAATACTTTCCTGCATACATTTCATTCTATTTCGATGTACCATACTCTCGACAGCACGTCGGTGCTGACGAAACAGTTTCTTGCTCAGGGTTGTACTGGCTGGTTTGCCATTGCCTTCCCAGCGTTGTTTTGTCCCTGCTCTAGCCTTTTAAACTCTTGAGCGCCAACCTAGGAAGCAACATGGACCATTTTAAAAGTCCATGGAATGATTCGGATGGGGTTTGAATAACGACCTCCCAGACTCAGAGCAGACTCTCTTAACCATTAAGCCACCGAGTCTGGTCCTGCATAGGTTCAATAACTTGGCCGAGGGAGCGAAGCGAGGTCAAGGTGGTTTATTCCTGATATGGGAAGCACCGTGCAATCCCCATGCCTGCAGAAACCAGATTTTGAAACGCCGGACACATTGTCCATCCAATCGTCATATAATTTTGTTCAAAACTTCTCCTTGGGTAGGCGCTCCTATGTTGAAAGTCTTGTCAAATGCTCGAGCGGTCGCAGAGAAAACGAATTTAAAAGCGAATGAAGGTGAAAAAGTGAGGACCTCGGCAGACGCTCTGCAACGAGGTCAAGGATGGTTGTGGACGCCGATTACTAGTAATTATTCCAACAGTAAATTAAATGGGGATAAATACTTGCTCTCAGACTCTCCACAAATGATAAATAGAATGGACAAAGGAAATGCCAAATGGAAAAAGAAAAAGAAATTTTAAAATGATATATTGTTGCGGTTGTGGAAATTGGCCCCCTGGGAGGACATTCATGAACACGTAGGAATTTCCCAGACACTTTTTTTTTTGTGTGTGTGTGTGTGTGTGTGTGTGTGTGTGTAGGTAGATGTTTGCCCTTCGTCCAGGGGATTGGGGATGAGAGAGGGGGAGGGGGGATTTCTTGTGATATTCGCCTGTTTCATCCCCGGTGTGATCTTCCCCTTCTCAACCCACTTTCAACCTTCTCAATCCACTCCAACAACCTCAATCCATGAATCCCTTTCAATCCAATCCCACAATCCATTGGTCCTCTTAGACATGAAATCCTTTGTCTGTCCTTCAATCCATTTGTTCTTCCGTCCCTCACCATTCCGACCCCTCACTATTATTCACAATCAACTAACTGTTCATCTGTCCATCCATCCCGTACCCAGTCTCCAAGGCGGCACCACCAACCTCCGCCAAATCTCATATGCGCTACCAAATCCCTCGCCATTAGAAATAATTAATCCTCTGGACCGGTCGAATTACCTTCCCACATTCTTCCTTCCCTGCACTTCCACATCCATCACACAGGACAATGCACACAGTGTTTCAAACACACAGTGCAGCAGAACATTGGAGTGTGCGAAGCAGTGACAAGATTGCTGATGACTGCTGCGCCATTCGAGTGTTTGCATGCACAGCAAGGAACCATTTGAGTATTCAAGCATGGGGAGGGGCGAGGCGCCCTTAGCCGCAGGAACATCACGATGCGGGTTTTTTTTTCTTCCACCAACCAATCACTGCACCAGCCCAGTAGGACACGCACCAATGGGAAAAGGATGCCCAGCGTCAAAGGATGCTCGCGTGAACTTTGCTCCCTCAAAGCCATGCCCGGCATGGCACGTGTAAAGATCAGGATGCAGTTAGGATTGGGGCTGTTGTGTGTGTGTGTGTGTGCGTGCGTGCGTGTGCGTGTGTGTGCGTGTGTGCCGGGGACGTGTCAGGAAGAAAACTTCCTGCTTGAAGGATCGCCTGATGGGACGAACTGCACTAGGTCAAGGACGAATGGCACTAGGTCAAATGGCACAAGGTCAAATGGCACAAGGTCCAGAATGAACTGCCGTGGGTCCAGGACAAGCCGCACTGCGAGGTCCAGAGTGAAGTGAGGGGAATGCGAGGTGAGGGCACAGTGATGCCACAAGGTCCTTCACGTACCAATTAGCTGCAAATACACTCGGGCTATATTTTCTTGCTTTCTCCAAGAACCACTAACCGTCTACTATGGACAAACAAAGAGAATTAACCTTCTAAGAATCTAAGGAGTTGTTAATGACTGCTCTCCGTCCCCACGTTGTCGAGGCATTCTTTGCACCTCACACTCTTCCTCGAAGCCTACACTATCGCTACGCGCACTATCAACACTACACCGCCCATCCTCTCCGTTCATTCCCCCCTAGCCCACCCCCCCCTTCACATATTTGGGCTGAGATAGCCCCGCCTGTTTGTGAGTTAAAGGAGTCGTCGTCCCCATACTCCATTGTGCTTCTTTCTCCTCACATTTTCTCATCTCCTTCCCAGTTGAACGATGGTGCCATGTCTTTTGTGCAAGCAAGTCTGTATAAGGGGGGAAACATACGTGCTAGAGTTAGGTCTACTATCCTGTGCCTTCTGACTTTGCTTGCTTGCAAATATTGTAAATACGTGCTTGGACGAGTGTATGTTTGTGTGTATAAAAGATTGTTGTTTGTTGCTTATTGATGAACATCTTTCAAATCCACTTAATTCTTCTTTCATTAGTCTGGCATAGCGTGTACATAATATATAGATGGGAAGTTTTTGCCCCACCAATTAACAAACGCTGCACTCACGGTTCTGCTCGGCCATAAGAAGTACTTGGGTGCATGTCGAGGGAGCCGTTTCCTAGTCCAATTAATTAAATTAATAAAATAAGGTAACACGACTAAGGATGTGCGTACCCTGGTATATGTAATTAGCTCAACCGGCGTCTGCGGGGAGTTATCCGTGGCTGGCGGTCTTAGGGTTAGAGGGCGAGTGGCAGGTCCGGCGACCATCCCATGCACCTCGGCCATACTCAAACCCCGACCCATAACAATATTATGCATGTACACATGGAAATAATTACAGAAACACAGAAAAGGTAAACAAGATACATGAGTTTGTTAGAAACAGTTGTTCATTGCATCTAGAAAGAAAAGGCAGTATCGTTTTGTACAAATAGATAATTGCATAAAACCTAAAAAAGTTTTAATTTATCATTCAAGTAAAACTATCTTTGAAGCGAGGCCTTGATTCATATTGGCCCAGCATCAACACGGAGGAAAAACATTTTCTAATTACAAAGCTCAAAAATGCTTTTGACCGAACCATCAACAACAAAAGCGCTAGAAGCATAAAGTTGAAATTTGTTGAAATTTTGTCAAAGAAAGCAGATTATATATCTTCTATCTATAATTCCAGTAATCTCTGTCTGTACGTTTGTACGTTTGTACGTCTGTACGTCTGTTTGTCTGTGACCGCTGTTTCTCGACAACCACGGGTCCGATATACTTTTAACTTGCCAGGTATATTGCTAGGGACCCGAGGATGTGCCTTTTCAAGGTTTCATATTAATCGGACAATTACTTACCGAGCTATGTCCAAAAAACGATTCAACCAATCAGAGAGCAGCGAACGATCGCGTGTGCCGAACGTGGCGGACACACTCTGCCTCGGATGGCACATTTGAGAGCGTATTCATTTATTTCACGTTTGCAAACTATGTTGGCGTTAAACTATGTTTTAAAACTAATAAAACCGAATTTGCGATTCATTCGCTTTCCTGCGCGTTTGTGCACGCGATGGCGATTTCTTTACCAAACTCCGGAAGCCGTTCGCTTTGGACCAAACCATTGCATGTAAATAGAGGGGGGGGGATTGTCACCGTACTCGCAAGCCGTTCGCTTTGGACCAAACCATTTCATGTAAATAGAGGGGGGGGATATAATTTTAGATATAGATATAGTACGGGCAATGCCCTAGTTTTTTAAAATCCATTATCCTTATGAATCGGCTGCAGTTTAGGCTGGCAGGATGGCCTAGCAGTACGAACACACCTCTAAGCTGTCTAGCCTAGGTTTGAACCACGACCCAGCTATAAACTGTCATCCCGGTGTTTCATCAATGTGTGCCGCCCCTCTGATGGACATTAGAGATCCCATGGTGTCCTCTACAAAGAGTAGGTGATCTATCGCCAGCATCCTGAACAAATTCCAAATTCCTGCAATGACCTACAAAGTGTCACTAAACCATGACGGCTACCACCGCATCGCATCAGCAGCACACCGGCATCCTCAGCCAATAATGCTTCGACGATGACAATAAGGAGGCTGAGGAGGAGAGATTAGAAGCTTAGAAAAAGCTGTTGTTTTGTCTTTTGAAAGCTGAACAACTTGCTGGGATTTATATAACCAACGTGCACACATTGCAGAGCGAGTGACAAAGTGTAAATTGGCAATGTACTGAATTTGTGATACAGATGCACACACACACACAGTACCTCCCGAATAGCAGTACAGAATTCGCTCTGCAGAACTCGCTGCAATGCCTGAAGCTTTTCCACTGGGACGTCTCCACTCTTCTGCAGTTTATCCAGCAGCTCGATGGCTCGGGTGACGTCTGTGGACACAGTCACGTCTCGCCAGGCCATGGCGACAAGCCTGCTCAGAACCGCGTATAAACCAGTATAAACCATGATGGCTACCACCGCAGGTCTGGACAACTATTGGAGGTGCAACTGTTAAAGTTTTTGGGGATCATAAAAATATAAAACTAATGATATTATGTAAAAGGTGGGCATGTCAAATGCTGCCAATAGAAAATAAATAAATAAATATAAACGAGCTATTTTGAAAGATGAAAATTTACGGGGTGGGTGGCTTTCAGCTTTCCTTTGAAAATTTTTTTTTTTTGAAACCACATATAATTACAATTATTTATCATAGCACATATCTATCTTCTATCTATAATTCCAGTAATCTCTGTGTGTGTGTGTGTGTATGTCTGTGTGTCTGTGTGTTTGTCTGTGACCGCTGTTTCTCGACAACTACCGGTCCGATATACTTGAAACTTGCCAGGTATATTGCTGGGGACCCGAGGATGTGCCTTTTCAAGGTTTGAAATTAATCGGAGAAGTAGTTACCGAGCTATGGCGATTTAGCCGTTCGCCGTTCGCTTTGGCTTTGCGAATGGACCAAACCATTCATGTAAATAGAGGGGGGGGTTCTGTGGTCGTTGCGAATGGACCAAACCATTCACATCGAATCATCGAATCACATCGAATGGACCAAACCGTTCGCTTTGGACCAAACCATTTCATGTAAATAGAGGGGGGGGTTCTGTGGTCGTTGCGAATGGACCAAACCATTTCATGTAAATAGAGGGGGGGGTTCTGTGGTCGTTACTGCCACGTGGTTTCAAAGTTTTTTTTTGTTGTTGTTGTTTGCACGCATGCTTTTTTGCACGCACGTAAGGGCACCCACGTACGGGCACGTCCTAGTAATTAGAATTACAATTACTCAAACCTCAACTTTGGAGAAAACAATTGAAACGGGGAAAGAAAGTTGGAAATGCACACAAAACATTGGGAGCTTGAGAGAGACAGACAGACAGAGACAGAGACAGAGAGAGAGACACAACAATTCGGGAACCAACAAACACAGCCTGCCCAGTGCCGGTACACAGTCGCACCCCTACACCCCGTCCCTCCAAACACCATGTACTATGAATGAATGGCCGCTGTGTGTGTGTGTGTGTGTTTTTGTGGGGGTTCTACTGGAGGTTTCTAATGTGGAATGTGATGCATTAAAATTATCGCCATGACCTCCCGAGTTGATTCGGCTAATTAACTAGAAAGAATCCGGAAGAATTCCCATGTTTTAAATCCACGTCATGTTAAGGTGTATTGAGCAGCTTAATAGGTCCTTCCACGGCCTGACATTCTAATTGCAATATATATATATATATATATGAATAATAAAACAAATATTAATTAATATTAACCAATAATAATAATCGTATAATTTTGCAATAATAATCACGAACGTATAATAATCCCCCGCTCCCGCCCCATTCCATGCATATCTGGGATTGCGGGGGAAAAGCAAGCTTATAGTTATGCTGAAGCAGTACAGCAGGCAGGTATATGCTACAAGATCGTGAAGACCAATTAAAACTTGGTCCAATGGACCAACGAGCCCAATAGTTATGTAAATGACTACTCCCTCGCCCTGCAACATCACCACTCCAAACAGCGAACGCATTCACCGCCTCTACCAAACCGCTCTGACCATCAACCGCTTGTACCTTCACCAAACCGCTCTGACCATCATTCATCAACCGCTTGTACCTTCACCAAACCAGTCGGAATGCCATCAGGCATCACTCCCTGTACACTGTACAGTCTACAACCACAACCACAACAACCACAACAACCACCACCACCACCACCACCACCACCACCACCACCACCACCACCACCACCACACCGCTCAAGAAATCACCCTCACCCCGACTACCTAACCGCCCACATCCTCATCGCTACGACGCGCTCAATGTCAATATCACACCAACGCCAAATCCTTTACCGATTTACTGTAAATATTAACGATCAAGTATAACGAGACCAACGACTAACTACGCCGACTCGTTTGGCAGCCGATAACCTGGCACGTTTTGATACACGAAACACCGGCCACGATCGACCATCACACAACCCAACCCACCTCTATCCAGGTGAAGAGACTCCATTGCTGTAGTCGCCATGCCCTGCCCCTCCCTCCATACGTATTTCATCCATTGGTTGAACGCCCGTATGACGTAAAACGCACAGCGACCTCAGTTCTACGTTCATCGCATAGTGCATGTGACGTCATCGCGCAAACTCCGCGTGTGACGTAAGACGCAGCGTTCTTTTGACGCGGTCGTAAACTTGCATTTGCTGTTACGAACGAGTGGATTGCTTGGTTTTGCGCTTGAAACGTATCGCATTGTGCCACACTCAAACTGTTGTTGTTGTTGTTGTTTTTACTATCCTCATCCTTGCGAACGAGACAGAACTACATGCAATATTTAAAAAAATAAAAGACAGAGAGACATTGACAACATCGCAGGTTTACGCAGTAACATGTTTCATTAGAAAACGAGATGGTATTCAAAGAATATACTTGGACAACTCAGTCTTACTAATTTGTAATTGCATCTACTAGTAGTAGTACTATCTAGGGCCTATCTAAACTTCTGAGGTAAATGTGTATAAATTGTACTTTGAAAAGAAAAGTCTGTTATTATGTTATAGAGTATATTCATCAGCCTTTACAAAATAGCTTATATAATATATTATCGTTCTCGAGTGGCTGACAAAGACACCAGAATAGATCGCTTAATTATAAATCAGGAGATCGTTAAACTTAAAACGCCAAGTTGGACTTCTTCTTCTTCGCTTGGTTTCATAAGCTGAACAAGGCTGAGGCGATTACAATGATTCTAATTTCGAATGGTTTTCGATGTACACTCAATATGCGCTATATCAAATGTTCATGTAACATGTGGTAGTTTCAATTTCCTCTGTTGAACAGTTTTTGATGTACTTAATATGCGCTTAATATGCCTTAATATGCGCTTGTGGCGGTTACCTTATGTGATTACCTTATTTGGGCATAATACACGTGCACGGGCCTGTTGGACCTGGACTTGTGGTTGTGCGAATGTGCGGACGTGACGCACGCGCGGTTGCCGGAGCCACGCCCTCCGAAGAGGGCTTATGGCTTTATATAAGCATGCTGACTTCCGTTCGAGTTTAGAGTGCTGGATCTTGCTGTTACAATAAACCATCTTCGAACCCTACGAATGGCCTCGTTCTCTCGCCTTCCGCGACTCCTAAACGCTAGTCTTAATATGCGCTATATCAAATGGTCGTGTAACATGTGGTAAAATTTTGATTTCCTCAGTTGAATGGTTTTCAATGTACGCTCAATATGCGATATATCAAATGGTCGTGTAACATGTGGTAAAGTTTCAATTTCCTCCGTTGAACGGTTTTTGATGTACGCTTAATATGCGCTATATCAAATGGTCGTGTAACATGTGGTAAAATGTTGATTTCCTCAGTTGAATGGTTTTCAATGTACGCTCAATATGCGCTATATCAAATGGTCGTGTAACATGTGGTAAAATTTCAATTTCCTCCGTTGAATGGTTTTCGATGTACGCTCAATATGCGCTATATGAAATGGTCGTGTAACATGTGGTAAAGTTTCAATTTCCTCCGTTGAACGGTTTTTGATGTACGCTTAATATGCGCTATATCAAATGGTCGTGTAACATGTGGTAAAATTTTGATTTCCTCAGTTGAATGGTTTTCAATGTACGCTCAATATGCGCTATATCAAATGGTCGTGTAACATGTGGTAAAATTTCAATTTCCTCCGTTGAATGGTTTTCGATGTACGCTCAATATGCGCTATATCAAATGGTCGTGTAACATGTGGTAAAATTTTGATTTCCTCAGTTGAACGGTTTTTGATGCACGCTTATTATGCGCTATATCAAATGGTCATGTAACATGTGGTAAACATTTTATTTCCTCCGTTGAATGGTTTTTGATTGAATGGTTTTGAATTTTGAATTATTTTAAAAAAAAAGCAAAAAATTGAATTAAAAATATTTTTTGTTTTTTTTATCTTAAGGATTGAAAAATTAAAAAATTTCCTTTTACATTGAAAAATAAAATAATAAAATAATAAAAATTGCAAATTTAAATTTAATTTTTAAAAAACATTTGAAAAGAAAATAATTGAAAAAATAAATTTTGTAATAATTTAAAATGGAATTTTTTAAAAATTTTTCTTTTAATTTTTGAAAAATGGATTGAATGGTAAGGAATGTTTTTTGATGCACACTTAATATGCCATATATCAAATGGTCATGTGGTGTAACATGTGGTAATGTTTCAATTTCCTCAGTTTGATGGTATTTGATGTACGCTCAATATGTGCCGTATCAAATGGTCGTGTAACATGTGGTGAAGTTTTAATTTCCTCCGTTCAACGGTTTTTGATGTACACTCAATATGCGCTATATAATGGTCGTGTAACATGTGGTAAAGTTTTTATTTCCTTCGTTCAATGGTTTTTGACGTACGCTCAATATGCGCTAAATTGTTAGCTCTTTCACGAGTCTCAATTCAGTATACAAAAAAAAAAAAAAAAATCAAATGGTCGTGTAACATGTGGTAAAGTTTTAATTTCCTCCGTTGAATGGTTTTTGATGCATGCTTGATATGCACTATATCAAATGGTCATGTAACATGTGGTAAAGTTTCAATTTCCTCAGTTGAACGGTTTTCAATGTACTCAATACATATGTGCTATATCAAATGGCCATGTAACATGTGGTAAAGTTTTAATTTCTGCCGTTGAAGGGTTTTCGATGTACTCTCAATACATATGTGCTATATCAAATAGTCAGGTAACATGTGGTAAAATTTCAATTTCCTCCGTTGAATGGTTTTTGATGCATGCTTGATATGCACTATATCAAATGGTCATGTAACATGTGGTAAAGTTTCAATTTCCTCAGTTGAACGGTTTTCGATGTACTCAATACATATGTGCTATATCAAATGGTCATGTAACATGTGGTAAAGCTTCAATTTCCTCTGTTGAACGGTTTTTTATGTACACTCTTAACAAAATGCAGACACCTACATATGTACTGTACTCCGATGCGTAACCCCGCTTTTCGCTTTGCGAGCGCGTGGTAAATGTTATTCAAACTACAGTGACCCAGTCGCAACCAGCTATCTGTATTTAACACAATGGGTGGGGGCGGAGTGACGTCACTTCCGCTTAGTAACGGCGTCACGTGCCCTAGAGCGATGAAAACGATCATGCCGCGCGCTTGCAGTGTGTGTGCTTTGTGTTTGCAGACTTGCGCAGGAAAGTGCTAGATTTTGTGTTGCAACGGTTTAACTTACAACTTTCGTCACATACAGGGTGTCTCAAAATAGATGGAACCCATTAACATGATAATAATTTATTACTCAGACAAGACACTCCAAAAAAGATTACATTTCCTGGAAGCTGATATGATAACAATTAAAAAACTGAAGATTTGAGGTCTCTAGCTCAAAGGATACATTTATTAGAGCACATGTTCCAAATGACCGCCTTTGCCGACGAGCGAAGTTGTCAATCACCCTGACACACTCTTCCTTCCTGATGGCACGAATCTTCTGGGTGATGGCCACTTTCAGTTCAGAAATGGATTGAGGACGATTCACATACACGTGGTCCTTCAAGAACCCCCAGAGATAAAAATCTGGGGGGTTCAGATCCGGTGAATGCGGAGACCACTCGGGTTTGCGGCGCCTGCTGATCAGCCGATCAGGGAATCGGTGGTCCAGCCACTCCATCGTGATGTTGGCTGTATGTGGAGTTGCCCCATCTTGTTGGAACCATTGCACATCTCGATTCACGCCACAACGTCTCCCAAGTCCCCTCCAGAACTTGTTGAGCACCACAATGTAACGCTCCTTTGTGACAGTGACTGCCTCCTCGTCTGCGTCATCAAACCAAAACGGGCCGATTATGCCATGTTTTGAGATGGCCACCCAGGCCGTGCATTTCACAGAGTGCACGGGCCTCTGAAGCACCTCGTCTGGGGCTTGTGTGCCCCAGAACACATTGTTCTTGCTATTGACATGCCCACAGAGCAAGAAGTGTGCTTCGTCGCTGAACCAAACATCATCAAGAAAGTCAGGATCCTCTTCGATCTTGTTCTCGAACCACCGGCACATCACAACACATTTTGCCATGTCAGCTGGTGTGAGTTTATGCTTGATCTGGATCTTGTATGGGTACAGTTGAAGATCCTTGATCAAGATTCTTTGCACTGACGCACGTGAAAGACCCAGCTCTTGGCTACGTCTTCGGATGGACTTTTTCGGGCTCCTTCCGACAGAATGTCTCACCGCATTCACATTGTCAGGAGATCTTGCAGTCAGCTTCCTGCCAGAACTGTGTGTTTCTGCCTTCTTGTTACCTTCGCAAAAGCGGAAGGTTATGTTTTGATCGCTGTGTATTTATTTGTATGTCTGTGTGTGTGTGTGTGTGTATGTTATTCGCATAACTCAAAAAGTATTCAACCGAATTGCATGAAATTTGGTGGGATGATTGGTTATTATACGGGACACATTTGATTAGATTTTGGGAGCAATCGGGTCAAAGGTCAAGGTCACGAAAAGGTCAAAATCGTATTTTTACCATAGCGCGGTCAATTTTTATCCAATTGGCATGCAACTAATGCCAAAATGTTCAGAATTCAATGCCCGATCTTGTGATATACGACATGACCCAGTGAAGACATTACCCTTGTTAGCGGTTGGGGGTCAAAGGTCAGGGGGGTCACGACCTTGCAAAATGTGCGTTTTTTGTCATAACTCGGTCAATTCTTATCCGATTTGCATGAAATCAGCACCAAACTGTTCACTGTTCTGTTCCCTACACTCCCATGCCAAGTACAGAACAGTAGCTGCGGCGAAGGTATGCGCTCTACCGAGTGCCCGTTCTAGTTGAGGTTGTTTACTGATCCAGTGGCTTGAAATTTGTGTGCCCAACGATAAATTTGGTTTTTCTGGGGATAGTTGTTGAAGTTGAACTTCCTGCGAAATTTTGCTTGCCGATTTGAATGATTTCGTCTCCAAATAAGTAGTGACGCAAAATATTTTTTCCTCCTTTGTCCAAGGCATTTTGATTGATAATAATTATTAGTTGTTATGGTCTCCTCTCTTCAAATCTGAAAAAAAAGAACAAGAATATTAATATTGGCAGATTTATTAGCAGTGACATGGGTTCCACGTATTTTGAGACACCCTGTACTACTGGCCACTTATATCAGCATGTCTTACAACTATTTTGACAATCTTCCAAGCGAAGCTAAAGAGAGATACGAGACCAAATTATCGGCAATTGGCCTTGCAATTTGTCCGTACCGGTTACCGGCAAGTGCGTGGATCAACGACCCGACGGCCTGGCCGGATGTTCAGTTCGTGGATGTGTACATGTACCTCACGAGCACGCCAGGTATGAAAGTACATCCGGGTACTTTCGCCCTCTGACACCTGACAACCAAACGGCCGATGAAAGCAAACACGCGTAGCAATGCGTGCGTATGTAGCGGTTACCGGAAGCATTACACAATCCCCTTGCTTGCACCAGCCGATGACGTAACCGGCGGGCGGTCACTTGCTCAGGCTCGTCCGGACTTGCCCGGACCTGCCTTGCCCGGGCGGACACTTGGTTTGCATACCACGCCCCGTTGAGAGGCGTGGCTTACCGATTTGCATACCACGCCCCGCCTGAGAGGCGTGGCTTTTGTGTGGTGAACTTTGGTTATAAATTGCCGCCCGTTCTATCGGGCTTTTCAGTGCTTTTGAGTTGAGCAAGAAATAAATAGCTCAGTGAAACTTCGTTCCTGGTGTCGTCCATTTTGTCCGGCTTTATCGTGAGAGCATAGCTCCACAATTGGTGACCCCTTTTCAAGAACATGGCGATGGAGTCATCTGTAGCTTTGAAGCTCCCTGGCTTTTGGTGCAGTGGGCCATGCAAGTGCAGTGGGCGACAGCTTATAGCAATAGCTATACAACTTATATACAACAACAACTTATAGCTTACAGCAATATGCTTATAAGTCACTGGAGGCCCATCGGTACTTCACTGCTGGCTTCGTGCAGACAGTACATCATGTCAAGTCTGCAACAGGGTTGATTATCTTGAAAGCTGATGTACGTCCATCACAGCAGGCTAATGACCCTTCGCATCGCCCATGGCTAGCCACAAACAGTGACGGAGTAGTGCAAGCTGCCCACTGCACTTGCATGGCTGGGTAAGTTTAAATATAAACTATTACTTTTAACTTCAGTTAGTATTTTCATTACATCACAGCTACTGAAAATATAAGTAAGTAACTGTTGTGTGTATCGCGCATGTATAAACATGTGCACACGCATTGCTACGCGTGTTTGCTTTCATCGGCCGTTCGGTTGTCAGGTGTCAGAGGGTGAAAGTACCCGGATGTACTTTCATACCTGGTGTGCTCGTGAGGTACATGTACACATCCGCGAACTGAACATCCGGCCAGGCCGTCGGGTCATTGATCCACGCACTTGCCGGTAACCGGTACGGACAAATTGCAAGGCCAATTGCCAATAATTTGGTCTCGTATCTCTCTTTGGCTTCGCTTGGAAGATTGTCAAAATAGTTGTAAGACATGTTGATATAAGTGGCCAGTAGTATGTGACGAAAGTCGTAAGTTAAAGCGTTGCAACAACACAAAATCTAGCACTTTCCTGCGCAAGTCTGCAAACACAAAGCACACACACTGCAAGCGTGATTGTTTTCATCGCTCTAGGGCACGTGACGCCGTTACTAAGCGGAAGTGACGTCACTCCGCCCCCACCTATAGATGATCAATCCTGATTGGCTTGGCAAACCGCAAACGCCATCTTGCTACTCCAGGAAGAACGTATCTTGTTCATATAATACGTACTATGGGGTTCACACATGGGGACACCATTCAAGTGGATTTAAGCGCTGTCTTACATTAAAAGGAGCTCAATCATTGAAAATTTGTGTGCAGCATGTGTGGCTGCAGGTGTAGTAAGTTCAGGAATCTCCTTCAATCAAGTGGTTTATTAAAGACAATACCAAGCTCTCACAGAGCACACGGCCATCATGACGAGCCGCCATCAACCACCGAAGCCACGCCCCTAGACGTCACTACGCAGTACGTAGTACCAATCACAACATCTCCCTTTCATTGAAATTATTATGTTTGTATGCAACAAAACACTACTAAACTAAATCAAAATAATAAACACAATCAGACACAACTTGACCCACACATAGATGGGATATGGGGTTACTGTTATAACTCTTAACCAAAATGTAATTACTGCTCAGTATGATTAGCTAAAACAGAGAAAACACAGAATCATTCCAATCAACGGATTGTCTCTGCACTAACATTACAAGGGCTGATTTCTGGTGGTCGTTATTCACTATCACAATATCTCAATGGTTTTCGAATCACACGGCCTGATCTGGTCGAGTAGGCCTACGGAGAGTTGTCCGGCCTTGTTGTCTCAGCACTCTCGTCATCCTTGGAGCTGGAGCAGCCGTTAGTTTGCATTGCTGAAGCGTCGTTGTTGAAATGTACGTGTCGAGCAGTTGGTAGACTTTGATGTGTTGGTTGGGTCGGTTCGTCCTTCCACTTGGCGCCACAATCGGGTGGATGAAGTTCACGCAAGTGTGCCCTGGTTCTTCGAAGATGCGCCCCGTTAGGCGTCTGTACTATATACGAGCGGGGTTCATTACAGCGGGCCACAACTTTCCCGGGGTACCATTGGTGCGTGTCCTTGTTCAGAATCCGAACCCGATGACCAATAGCCAATTCAGGTAATTGCGGCCCAGCCGTTCTGTTGTATTGCTTCGCCATCTGGTCTCCACATTCCTTCAATCGTTCACTGGCTACCACACATATCACTGGCTACCTTTGTCCATGGTACCGCTGGTATCTAATGAGCTATCATAGCCTCACGCCTTTGTTCTGGTTGGTTCTCTTAACATGCCTTACATGTTCTGACAACTCTCTCAATGTCCAGATATATACTTGTCCAGTAAACACATTCGCGTGCTAGACGTTTTGTCTTTTCGATCCCCATGTGCGCCTCATGGAGCTGGTCGAGGATATCCTTACGTAGCTGCTCTGGAATTAGTACCTGTCGACCTTTGAAGAGAGCACCGTCACAAATACCAATTTCATCACGGTATGGCCAGAACGGACGCAGGTCCACAGGCAGGTCTGTAATCCTAGCAGGCCGCCCGCAATGAACAACCTGCTGCAATGCTCGAAAGGTTCTATCAGCCTTTCCACACTCTCTGAGTTGGTCCTGTTTCCTCGAGCTGAAATCAATGAGGTCAAAGCGATGATGATCATCCACATCATCAAGCTCGATACCATCTACACGTGTGTCCAACTGCAGTTCCTGATTGTTCTCTGGGTTCGGTAGCCTCGACAGCGGGTCTGATAGCATCATCTCACGGCCGGCCTTATACTCCAGATCAAAATCGTCGCCTGGATTTTCACAAGAAGGCGCTGAAGCCGTGGAGGGGCGCTTGTAAGTGGTTTGTTGATGATTATGACCAATGGTTTGTGGTCTGTGTATACCTTGAAGCATTTCCCAAACACGTAAGTATGGAACTTCTGTATGCCAGCAACAAGGGCCAGGGTTTCCCGTTCAATGTTTGAATATGCAGACTGAGTGGGTGTCAGAGTTTGTGACGCAAAAGCAACAGGCTTGTCATCCTGCAAAAGGCATGCAACCAGTCCCTTCTGTGACGCATCTACTTCCAAAACTGTCTCCTTGTCATGATGATAGTATGTTAGACAGGCGTCTGCATCAACACTCTGTTTCAGTTGCTCAAATGCAAACTGATGGTCTTCCTGCCACATGAATGGCACTCCATTCTTCAGTAAATCTCAGAGGGTTGCCACTTTATCCGCAAAGTGGGGAATATGTGGTGACAGATAGTTCATCAGTCCAATGAATCGGCTCAAGTCTTCCTTACCTGCAGTGACGGCATCTTCCGGATGTCGCAGATCTTCCCAGGATCAGGTGAGATTCCTTGTTTGCTGTAGATCAAGCCGAAGAAGTTGATACGGTCGGTCTTGATGATACATTTCAAAGAGTTGAAAACCAGACCCTCTCTTCGTGCTACTTTCATCAGGTTCAGAAGATTACGATCATTCTCCTCTTCAGTTCGTCCTGATACTGCCACATCGGGGATACCAATACAGCCTGGTGCTTGCTCGATTATGCGGTCCATGGCTTGCTGGAACAGATCCTGGCTTTTTTTTTTGTATACAGCATCGAGGCTCGTGATAGAGCTAACATTTATTTCACAAACAAATCAAACAGACAAACAAAATATATAAAAAGGGAGCGGTAGACAAGATGGGGAGAGAAGGGGAAGTACACAAACACAACATTTGAGAGCAGGGACATCGGGAGATGTGTGGGAGGGAGAGGGCTCAGGGGAGGAGGCGTGGGAAGGGGGAGGGGGTGGGAGAAGTACAAAACACAAGGACACCAAGGACTTCCAGGACAGAAGTTGGTATTTCAAAAAAGTGGATTTGGGGTGAAATTAGCGGGGGTAGAAAAGATCAAGGTTTTGGATGGGGGAAGATAAGAGATGGTGGTGAACAGCTGTTTTAAAGACCTGGAGGGAGGAGTGGGATTGAAGAGAGTGAGGGAGTTTGTTTCAGAGGCGGGAGAAAAGAGGAGTGAAGGTGAGCAGAGAGTCTTGATTTTGGCAGTTTAACCATAAGAGGGTTGCAGGGAGATCTTGTGCGACCTGTAGGAATATTTGGGGGACAGAGCCCAGAGAGAGCTGGGGGGGGGGGCGCAAGGCCGGAGAGGAGTCGGTAGAAGACGGAAAGATCACCAACCTGCCTGTGATGAGTGAGTGAAAGGCCCTTGGAGTTAGCTTCATCGAGGGAGATTCCAATGATTCTGAACGCTTTGGTTTCAACAGCCTGAAGACGAGATAGGTGTGAGGCAGGAGCACCAGCCCAGAGGGGAGAGCAGTATTCCATTGAGCTGTGGATGAAAGCCCTGTATGTGGTGAGGAGCTCAGGTGTGCCAAGGAAGGACTTCACACGACGGAGGATGCCCAGTCGGCGACTGGCTTTGGAGGCCAGATTTGAAATGTGGTTTCCCAGGAAAGATCATGGCAGATAGTGAGACCCAAAAGCTTGAGTGACAGAACTTCTTGGAGAGGATTATTCAGAAAGTGGATGGGAGGGTTGTCCAGTCGGTCTTTTCGGAGAGACATCGTAAGAGTGAGATTTGTCAGGATTGAAAGACATGTTCCACTTGTTTGCCCAGTCTGATTTTGTCCAGGTCTGCAGAGAGTGAGGAGGCTGCAGACTGCCAATCTGAGGGATGAGGAATGGAGCGACAGAGAGTAGAGTCATCAGCAAAGAGATAGAGAGGATTTTCAAGAGAGTCAGAGAGATCATTGATGAAGACCAGAAAAAGCACAGGACCCAGAACACTGCCTTGGGGAACTCCAGCCTTAACAGGAAGAGGAGTTGAGAGAAACCCATTCAGGGCCACACGTTGACTACGACTAGAGAGGAAGTCCGCCAGCCATGTGTGGAGATTTCCATCGATACCAAATGAGGAGAGTTTGGTGAGCAGAGCGGGGTGCCAGACCGTATCGAAGGCACGTGATATGTCAAGGGAGACGGTTCTAATTTCCTGTTTGGCATTGAGGACCTCAATCCATTGTTGAGAAAGCAGAACCAGCATGTCCAGAGTAGAGTGACCAGGTCTGAAACCAAATTGATGATCAGAGATCAAGCCATTGGAGAAGAGGAGAGATTTCATATCCAAAGCAATGATGGATTCCATGACTTTGCTGATAATTGGGAGAAGGCTGATTGGTCTGTAGTTGCTAGGATCTGTTTTTGCACCTTTTTGTGCAAAGCGGTGATGTTGGCTGATTTCCAAGCAGATGGCAGATGACCTTGAGCAAAAGAGAGGGTGAAGAGAACATAGAGAGGGAGTGACAGAGCGGAAGAACAGGATTTTAGGACCCGTGGGCTGATGCCGTCAGGTCCAGTTGCAGAATCAGAGTCGAGGGTTGACAGAAACTTTTCCACCTCGTCAGGAGGAAAGGACACAGAGTCCAGGAGCAGCTGGGTACGACTGGGTACGGTGGGTACAGAGAGGGATGGGTTTGGGACACAAGATTTAGAGGCAAACACAGAGTTGAGGCATTCACCTTTTTCACGTGCGGAGTCAGCCGTGTAGCCGTTTGAGGTGAGGGAGGGGATGGAGGAGGAACAAACACCAGAAACAGATTTGACCAGACGCCACCAGGATTTGGAAGAGGGGGACAGATAAGAGAGTTCGGTCTTGAGAACGGAGAGATATTGTTTCTTGGCTCTCCTGAGGGTGGACACACACTTGTTTCGGGCTTTGTGAAAGGAAATGATATTTCCTTCCATTGGATTTGCTTTCCAGAAGACGAAGGCAAGTTGTTTCTGGGCAACAGCCTCACCACAAGAATCCGTGTACCATGGACGGGAGGAAGGGTATGACAACTGAAGACGAGATGGGATAAATCTGTGCATGAGAGAGAGCAATTTTCTTTGGAAGAATTCCCAGGATGAGTTGATGTCAGAGGCGGTAGAGATGGGAGACCAGTCCAAATGATTGATGGCTGCTTGAAGACCGTGCCAGTTGGCCTGAGTGAAATGCCAGACTCATCGACGCTGAGGAGGCTCTCTGAGAATGGTCAGAGAGATGTCCACTTTGACAAGCACATGATCAGATGAGCCGATTGGAGCAGAAGAAGAGCAGCAGACATTTTCAGGGAAGTTAGTCATAACCAAGTCCAGAAGAGAAGATGCTCCGTTGACTGAGATCCGGGTCGGGAAATTGACAGATTGTGTCAGTCCCAGTGAGTCACAGAAGTCCTTTGCTGAGGAGCCATGGCTGGTGAGAGAGGTACCCACACTTGCCAACTGGCATGGTGACAATAATTGAAATCACCACATATGAGGAAGAGAGAGTTGGGATGGGTAGATAGAAGATGGTCCATATTATCAGACAGCGAGATGTAGATGGAGTCATCACTGTTTGGTGGACTGTACACATAACCCAAAAGCTGACACATAACACATAAGGCAATCTCTTGAAGCACCAGTGCCCAAAAGGTGTGCGGAATGTGGTCAAATCCTGGCTTTCCTCATCCAGATGCACAGCCCAATAGCCAGCCCGAGCATCTAATTTTGAGAATATAGAGGCGTCAGCAAATTCTGGGTTCAGCTCGTCTAATGTCGGTATTTTATGTGGACACCTCTTCAGCCAAGAGTTCAGGCATTTCGGATTGAGACATAATCTTAAGCTCCCATCTTTCTTTACACTATTACAGATGGAAGAGCACCAAACCGTATGATAGTCCACTTTCCTGATGATACCCTGTCTTTCCATTTTCATTAGTTCCTCCTTCAACTTCCCTTTGATGTGAACACTACACTTCCTTGGTGCGTCAATCGATGCCTTTGCATCAGGCTTTAGATGAAGCCTCACTTTTCCTTTAAAATTCCCAATGCAGTCAAACCTGTCCGGGAACAGCCTTTTCAAATCATCCACGGAATTCACCTTGTAGGCCAGTTCCTCGTGGCGCGTTGGTTTCGCAATCCTTGATGCTGGAGGTGCAGCCTTCAGCAATGTCCTCCGTTGCCCAGCAATGCTGTTTATGGTGACGATGTTGAGCCATTCACACGCTGGTAGTCCAAGTACTGCAGGTCCAGGTACTTCAACCACATAAAACCTGTACTTGAACCAATCTGAATCTTTATATCGACACAAGAGCTTGAGGATTCCGTGACACTTGATCTCACTGCCATTGTAAGCAGTGAGCTTGGTCCCACCAAGTGGAGTCAGTTTTGACATCCATTTGTTTCCATACATGTCCTTCACAATATGCATTGGCAAAGTATTCCCTGACGCACCTGTATCCACTTTCAACTGCAGTTTGTATACACCTTTCATGTCAGGGCATACAATGTGCAACAATGTGTACACTTCATCCCTCGTCTCCTTCCTACTCAGTGTGGATACCCTGATCACGTGAAACGGCTTGGTGTGTTCATATGCGTCAGTGTCACTTTCGTCAGTGTCACTTTCGTAACTGTCTTCATCGCCTTCAGTAAAATACCCCGACATTTCATTCACTGAGGTCCCATTATTGTTACTTCCCCGAAGCATACCTCTCAACTTGCTTCTGCTGACTCGACGGCCTCTTCCACCCATTGCAGGACGGCGGCTCCAATCGTATCCATCAGCATATCTCGTGCTTCGTTTGGGATTTTCACAACAACGGGCCCAGTGTCCCAGTTCACCACAGTACTTACAATAATCATTGTATGCTGGGCAGTTCCGTGGTGGATGTGATAGTCCACACTTTTTGCACTTTTGTCGATGTGTCATGGCATTCACAGACGATGAAGGCCCTTCCATCTTCTGGATGGCCTGCTTTCCGATTACCATTGACTTCGTAATTGCGTCCCTCAATTAAAACCAGGTCCATGTCGTACCTGCCGTCGGCCGGTGGGTTCCTCAGGACCGACACGATGCGGGCGGCCGTGCCGGGCCCGAGGGAGGCGACCACGTGGCAGTACATGGTCTCGTCCACCGTGATGCCTCGAAGTCGGAACTGGGCTTCTGCCTGCAGGAACCAAACTTCAGCTTGAGTCTCCCAGAACTCGGGGAGTTTGATTGTTACCGCGTTGGTTGCCATTGCTGTGGCGGGTTCGGGTGGTCAGCGACGGCTGACCAGAACGTCGGAGTGTCACCAATGAAGCGCGGTGCTACGCGCGCTACTTGTTTAGCAAGGAGGAAGCGGACAACGCGGTAAGTTAAATGAGTCTTTATTGCAAGAGCTCCACTGTAGCACTGAGGAGCTCGGGGCTGCAAGCCCCATGTATATCCCGAGGCCACGCCTACCCCTCAGGCGTGGCCAACACCCACTTGGTGCGCGGAATGATGCCATCACGCCAGTGAGCTTTCGTGTCCGCCACAATCCAACACTTTCTTGCTGACCGTGGTGTAGAGCATATGGAGTGGCCTGCCATGTCCCTGGATATGAATCCGATAGAGAACTTGTGGGCAGAATTAACGTGTCAAATCGACCACTTGGACCAGCAGCCTGCCTCTGTGCATGAATTGCAGCAGGCTATTGTCACTGCATGGCAAGCGATTCCTGTCCAAACCTTGGCAAATCTCGTGAACAGCATACCTCAACGTGTACATGCTCTCCTGAATGCTCGTGGGGGTTACACGAAGTACTGAACTGTAATTTTACTGTCCGTAATCCCAGTCGTAATTTAACTTTTGTTTTTGTTAAAAAAATTTTTGCCTAATGTGCAAAATAAAGAGATACTTCTGGAAAACGTACAGAAGTTTAACACAGTACTGTCCATGAATTGAGTTCGATATCAGTTTACATCACTTTCAAGGATCAATTTATTTGTTTCAAAATGTCAAATGTGGTTTTTGTTTCTTTTAAAGGTCACATTAACAAAATCTAGAATAATTTCAACATAATTCCAATGAACTTCTGGTTCTAAGACATCTTGAAAAGTAAGTTCACCCCCAGAAAAAAAATAATCCATATTAAATGCCAAGTCTGTATATATACACACGTGTTTGTGCACAGGGCCACAGCCATAAAGGTTCCAGTAACAAAGTATGGATCTTCCCTGGCTGGAATGTTTGGTCAATCTGAACCTTAACAAACAGTGAATGAATTGCTCAATAACAAGACAAAATTAATGAATCACAACATCCAGTCAATTATTTATCAGGTAACTAACTTCCTATGCGGAAGAATACAAATGGGTTGAATGTGACTCGTGTGAAGAACAGTCTGATCCGAATTTATACGGTAGGTACCAATATGGTGACATTGTAGTCCATTGGTTTCAGTTAACATTTGTGACACATCACTTTAAACATCTCTGGATCCAGATGAGGAAATCAATGCCATGGAATAAAAAGGAAAATTGATTGTGTTACCGTTTCATATTATTATCCATCATATTAGTATTGACGCCTGCATTGCATATTGTATGTAAAAAAATGTCCGAAGGAAGCGGTGCAGTTTGGCATTTTTAATATTAAATAGGCAAAGGCTAGAAACGAACGATACCTATTAGAATTACTTTTAGAACCCATTAGGACACCCCCTAGAAGTCCATAGAATCACCCTTTAGAATTACCCTGAAGAGCCCCTTAGAATACCCCCCTAGAACTACCTTAGAATTACCCTTTAGAACCCCTTAGAACACCCCCTGGAACTCCATAGAATTACGCTTTAGATTTACCCTGTAGCGCCTCTTAGAACACCTCCGAGAACTCCATAGAATTACCCTTTAGAACCACTTAGAACACCCCCTAGAACTCCATAGAATTACCCTTTAGAACCCCTTAGAACAACCCCTGGAACTCCATAGAATTACCCTTTAGAACCCCTTAGAACAACCCCTGGAACTCCATAGAATTACCATTTAGATTTACCCTGTAGAGCCCCTTAAAACACCCCCTAAAACTCCATAGAATTACCCTTTAGATTTACCCTGTAAAGCCTCTTAGAAAACCTCTGAGAACTCCATAGAATTACCCTTTAGATTTACCCTGTAGAGTCCTTTAAAACACCCCCTATAACTCCATAGAATTACCCTTTAGAATTACCCTGTATAGCCCCTTAGAACTTCATAGAATTACGCTTTAAAACCCCTTAGAACACCCCTTAGAACTCTATAGAATCACCCTTGAGAACCCTCTATGATTACTCTTTAGAAACCTCTATCATTACCATTTATAACACTTTAAAATTACCCTTTAGAATTACCTTTATAACTCACAAGTATTGGGGATGCATCTTCATGGTGGTTGTACCCCGAACGCAAGTCGGGGGCTTTATCTTCCCCATTCTTCCCTGCTGCCCAGATTCGTCAGGGCAGCACGGTCATGGTCAGAGTGCTTGTTGTTGTTTTGTATGCAGCCAATGGCTGCTTGTTGCATCATCTGTCTAGAAGCGTGTTTGTGGCGCTGATGCAGTGCCCCAATTAACAGTGAGCTGGTACTCAATTTGCCAACCTCGGAAGGATGACAGTCTGTGAGTCAACCCCTCTGGCGTTGATTCAATGATCGACCGGGATTCAAACTCAGGAACTCAGGATCCCAAGCCAGCACCCTAACCGCTAAGCCAACACCAGGCTGATCAGAGTGCTGATCTGTCGCCATGGATCTATATCGATCTATATATATATATATATATATATATATATATATATATATATATATATATATATATATATATATATATATATATATATATATATATATATATATATATCTATCTCTCTCTCTCTCTTCCTCTCTCCTCTCTCCTCTCTCCTCTCTCCTCTCTCCTCTCTCCTCTCTCTCTCTCGCTGGCCGTTTGTATGCTGGTTGTACTGTCATGGCGTCTTCTTGTGGAGGCCTGTGAGTGCTCTGTGTTGTTGCTCCATTCCCCACCCCCCCGTTTCCCCCTCTGTGTCCTTGTGCCTGTTCGTGGAGTCTTCCTGGTGATTCCCATATACGTTGAGATGGGAGAGGGAGCCGGAGAGCACAGGGTGATCGCTGGTAAAGGTTCGCCGTTTTTGGGCGTCGCCCGATCGGTGTTTGCTCCTTCATCTTAAACCTCTATTTTCCTTTTTTTCCTTTCGTTTATCTTTCCTTCAGTTTGTTTTGTTGCCTCCCTTTTCCGAAGTTAGGGGAATCGGAGAGGTCTGATTGCTTCCCATTCCCGGAGTTCGGGTAGGGAAGATTATATTATATATTCACCCTCCCCGAGTTGGGGAGGGGTTGTAAGTGCAGCTGTTCCAGCATGGCAGCTGCACTATCTCGATTTACGGCCTTTCAGAGCCTGACCCGTAAGCACGGGTTCTTTTGTGTACCTCCGGAACGTGAGGTTAGTGTCGAGGACGTTGTCCTCGCAACCGGTCGTGTTGTCGGGATCGACAAGGTTGTTGCCGCTTCTCGGATGAACAAGCGGATCGTTATTTTTTTTGTCCGACGTGGATTGTGTCCCACAAATTGTCGAACAGGGTTTGACAATCGATCCAGATTTATTTGTTATGATTTCCCCACTAGATAGCCCAGCGATAAAAGTCGTGATATCCAATTGCCCCCCATTTGTATCCGACGATGTACTAATTAAAGAGTTGTCCCGATACGGTACCATCGTGTCTCGTATCTCCATGATTCCCTTCGGGTCACGAAACAACGATTTAAGGCACGTGGTTTCATTCCGGCGGCAAGTGTTTATGATTTTAAAAAATTCCCAGAAGGATTTAAACCTTATAATAAAATTAAAACATCAACAGAACGAATATACAGTGTACGTGTCCACCAACGTTCTAAAATGTTTTGGCTGCGGACAATTTGGGCATGTTAAGCATGACTGCCCCCGAAAAGAGAATTCTCCACAAGTACAACCTCCCCTCCGAACCTGGAATAAGCAACCCCCCCACCTTCCCACCACCGATCCAAACCCTTCCACCACCGACCCAAGCCTTCCCACCACCGAACCAAGCCTTCCCGCCGCCGACCCAAGCCCTCCCACCACCGAACCAAACCTTCCCACCACCGAACCAAGCCTTCCCGCCGCCGACCCAAGCCCTCCCACCACCGACCCGAACCTTCCCACCATCGACCTAAGCCTTACCACCACTGATCCCAATCTGTCTACCACCGACCCAAGCCCTCCTACCACCGATCCCCCCCCCCCCCCGCCGTACCCCCTTCCCCTCCCCTTGAAACAGGGGCCCCTCCCTCTACTGAAGGATCTAATTGCAGCCATCTCCTGTTAACGATAGACCTCACCCCACAGGCGACATCGTCCAATCACAGCTTGTTGCCTGCTATAACTGATCCTACCTCTCTCGCCGTGGTAGCCGATGGGAATCCCCTCCCGATGATCACGTCCTCCCTCCCCCCAAACCCTTGCAATCTCTTCCCACTAACCAGGACGAGTTTCAATTAGTCTGCCAAAAAGGAAAAAGACATCTGCAAACAACAGATGAAAACGGTCATCTCTTTAAAAAACCTACAACTGAAAACTGACAGCCCCTCCTCTCTGCCCTAGATTTGTCCCTCGTCACAGAAAATCGTTTCTCTGTATTGGAGGACATAGATGTGGATGAATCCTCGCCCTTGTCTACTGACCTAGAAACTGATATGGTTGAACCGCAAAAATTAGTACCCCCCCCCCTCCCCCGAAGATGGCTCATTTCTCTCCCTCCCCGTCCCCTCCCTCTATGGACTATGCCCCATCTGATAACGTGGAGGGATGTGATGACGGTGAGGAGATAAATGATGAAAACCAGTGTGACACACCATCTGAGCCATCTGATATAGATGACTCTGTTAGTGAATGTGGTAGCCTTAAGGAAGAAGAAACTCCTCCAATCCCTCCCTCCGAGATAAAAAGGTTTCTTAAGGACACATTCCGAAAAAGGAATGTTGTTATAGAAACCTTTTTTCCGGAGCTACCTGATTTTATACTTTCCGCTAGATTGATGGTAAAACGGCCCCACGTTTTTAATTTCAATTCCTCCCAACGTCACCGTTTAAAGAAGTGGTTGCAAAAAGCTAAGAATGAACTGCTATCAAAAAATTGAGTGGTGGTCACTCCTCCTTATAGCTGTAATGAGTTTTTCCATTTGTAGCTTGAATATTAACGGAGGATGTAGCTCTGTCCGTAAAGTGCAAGTAAGGGATTTTTTATTACAGAAGAAAGTTGACATTGCCCTCTTACAAGAGACCCATGCCAACGACTGCTGTGTCGCAGAGTGGTGTAGGCTCTTCCCCGGCCTGTCCTTTTTTAGTAACGGTGACTCCCGCAAAGGCGGTGTCGCAATAATTCTTAGCCCCTCCTTTTCGCCTTCATCGCTTAAATTCGACGAAATACACAAGGGATCCCTAGTATCCCTAGAATTCCACTACTGTGGAAAATTCTATACTATTTTTAATATCTATGCCCCAAGTACACCTGTAGCTCGGCGAGGGTTTTTTAATGACCTTGGGACACACCTAACGTCCCTCGACAGCCAAAACGCCCTAAAAACCCAAGACAATCATGTTTGTATTGGTGGAGATTTTAATTGCACCCTCCAACCCCAACTAGACAGGAACAGTGCAGAGCCCCATCCTGCCTCCACAATCCCTCTCACCAAATTTTTAAAACAAATGAATTTGACAGATATATGGCGGGTACAGCACCCATCAATCAGGCAATACACATGGTGTCGATGCATTCAGGGTAATATTGTACTTGCTTGCTTGGACAAGTTTTATATTAATCCTCCACTTGAACGCATCGTTCTGTCATCCAAAATTTGCCCATCAGGATTCTCGGACCACAGCGCAACATTTCTCAAAATTTCTGCCCCCTGCCCGAAACACAAGAGTGCTTTTTGGAAATTTAATAACAACTTACTTGATGATAGTACCTTTAAGGACATTTTTCCGGAAATTTGGAATATTCTAGTTGCCTCCCAAGGGAATTTCTCAAACCTCAGACAATGGTGGGATAATGCCAAAACGCACATCAGACTATTCTGCCAACAATATCGTGCGTATGGTGTTCAAGAGGAAAGAAAAACCACAACCTTACTTGAAGATGAAATCCTGGAATTACAGGAACAGCTTCAGGGAACTGCAAGTGTGAGCTACCAGGAAATGAGGCAACAAATTCATGGAAAAACGGCCTTACTGAATTCCATATCCGAAAGGCGAGCACAAAATGCTTTATTGCGCCTGAAGATGAGGTACATACACGACCTTGATGCTCCAACCAAATTCTTCTTCAGCCTTCAAAGGGGGGCCTCTTCGTCAATGATTACACGCTTGCTCCATGATGGGGAACTCCTTTATGAAGATGACAGAATCAGGGAATGTGCCCGGAAACATTTTAAACAATGGTTTATGCGGCATGACATTAACCAGGATGCAATATCGGAACTTGTTTCTAACCTTCCAACATTGGCGGAGGATCAGAAGCAGCAGTTGGAGGATCCTCTTAGGTTACCTGAGCTCACCGCTGCCTTGAAGGCCTTGGAACCTGATAAAGCCCCTGGACTGAATGGGCTGACTGAACTGGATGGGCTGACTAGCGAATTTTTCCAGTTTTTTTGGGACGCCATTGGACCTCACCTACTGCGGGTATTGAATGAATGTTTAGAGGATGGACAACTGCCGTGGAGTTGCCGGAGAGCAGTCACCACCTTAATTCCTAAGAAAGCGGTCACCCAACTTATAGAGAACTGGCGTCCTATTTCTGTTTTATGTACGGATTATAAAATTTTAGCCAAAGCCTTGTCTAATCGAATGAAACCTTTTATGAATGTACTAATAGGAGAACATCAATCCTTTTGTATTCCTGGACGTACTATTTTTAATAATATCTTTCTTATCCGTGATACCATTCGGTTTTGTAACAACTTTAATATGAATGTTGGTCTGTTTTTCATTGACCAAGGAAAAGCCTTTGACTGTATTGACCACATGTACCTTTTTAGAGTTTTAGAGAATTTTGGGTTTGGACCTATTTTTATCTCGTACGTTAAACTTTTGTATTGTAATATATCCAGTGTTCTTAAAATTAATCAAGTATTGTGTAGCCCCATTGCTGTACAACGGGGAGTACGGCAAGGTTGCCCGCTATCTGGACTTTTATACTCTCTTGCCATCGAACCTCTTCTGCTCCAATTACGTACGCACATTTCTGGCTTCACTGGATCAATTCTTACCACACCGCTAAAAGTCTCTGCCTATGCAGATGATGTCTGTATTTATATAAAAAATAGTGCTGACGTCACTGCGGTGGCTCAGGCACTAAAGACATATTGTCAGGCTTGTTCAGGCCAGGTGAACTGGAAGAAGAGTGAAGCCCTTTGGATAGGACCTGGAGATTGCCCACCAATTGTCCTACCAGGAGGAGTGAACTGGCAGAAAAGTGGCATTAAATACCTCGGTATTTTCCTAGGAGACAACACCTTTGAGGAGCAGAACTGGGTGGGATTACCGGACAAGGTAATGGCAAAACTGGCCCGCTGGAAAGGACTTCTTTCTCAACTTTCGTACCGTGGAAGAACTCTCGTCATTAACAATCTTGTCGCCTCTATGCTATGGCATAAGATGATATGCCTACAACCGCTCGGGAGCCTTCTTATTACACTGCAAAAGAGCATTGTCGACTTTTTCTGGAGCGGGAAACACTGGCTCCAACCCCCCGTGGCATACTTACCACTCACTGAAGGTGGCCAAGGTCTTATTGATATCCGCAGCCGGATTATGGTCTTCCGGCTTCATATCGTGCGCCAACTTGTATATGGAGATGAAGCCCTACTCTGGAGGCCTCTGGCTAACTGCATATTGCAGCTTACATGCAAGCTGGGTTACGACCGAGAACTTTTCTTGATGAACCCTCATCAAATCGATTCATCCTTGCTGCCCACCTTTTACCAAGGGGTGATGAACGCCTGGCAAGCCCTGTCCTTTTCCCGTGAAATGGCAACATACAACATGGAAATGTTGTTGAATGAGCCCCTATGCTACAACCCCTTCCTGGAAAACAGCTTGAATAATAGGGGACTCGTTCAACGTTTTGTTGATGCCAAGCTGCTGCGAGTGAAAGACCTCATGACAGAGTCTGGGAGCTGCCGGCTGAGTGCTGCCGCTGTGGCACAAAAAACCGGAATAAAATCTGTCAGGATCATCTCTTGGTTCCTTCAAGGGATATCCACAACGTATCGTAATACCTGCGAGGAACTTGGCCCTTCCCCCGAGGAAACAGCGGGTGACTTCCCCAAACTCCTAGTCTTCAGCCCGCCACTTAATCTGTCCCCTGGCCTGAACAGCCCTGATGATACTGCATTATCCCTTCCCGCCTTTCCAAAGAAAACTGTACAACGCGTACGTTAAAATTTTATACGCAAAAACATTTTCTGAGCACCCGAGGCTTCAATGGCGGGATGTTTTACCCCCAATACCCCCCAATTGGCCCAATTGGCGAAGTTTTTATCTCTTGCCTACTCCAAAGTATGTTGGAGATATTCAATGGAAACTTGTACACTGGATTTTACCTTATAATGTTTTACTGAACCGGTTTTCTACTGCTAACTCTAATCTATGCCCTTTCTGTGCATCCATTGAAACCCTATCGCATATATACCTTGAGTGTGAACGATTGCAACCTCTTTTTACATTCCTTCAGGAATGCTTTGTGAAGCTTGGTTCCCTCTTCAATCACAATGTTTTTATTTATGGTGTTCTCGGACCGTCTTCCCTTAGAAATGTGGTTTTAATGAATTTTTTAATTGGCCAGGCCAAGTTTGCAATTTATAAATCCAGGAAGAAAAAAATGGGAAACGCTTGCTTCTGACTCGTCATATGATGTACTGCTCACCTTTAAGGCTCTTGTAAATGCAAGACTAAAGCTAGAGTACCGGTTTTTTTAAATGAACAAGAATTTAACATGTTTTAAAGAAAAGTGGGTTTTTAATCATGTCATATGCACACTTGATGATGATGATTTGATAATAACCTTTCCTTGAGACTATTTTTATTGTGTTTTGTTTCTTTATGACTGAACATAACTGATTTTTTGTACTCTTGTAATAAAAGGAAGAAACAGTCAGTCTCTCTATCTCTCTATCTCTATCTCTATCTCTTTCCCTCTCTATCTCTTTCCCTCTCTATCTCTCCAACTCTGTCGTGGCTCTGACTTCGTGAAGGCGGGGGTACACCATCCTGGATATTGTCCGTGGCTATACAACAACAACAACAACAACAACAACAACAACCATTATAACTATTTAGAATTACCTTTATAACCCTTTAGAATCACCCATTATAATTACCCTTTCGAATTACACTTTGCACTCACGCTTTAGAATTACCCTTTATAATTACCCTTTAGAATTACCCTTTAGAATTACCTGTTGGAATTACCCTTTAGAATCACCCTTTAGAATTACGTGTTTGAATTACCCTTTGGAATTACCTGTTAGAATTACCCTTTACAATCACCCTTTTGAATTATCTGTTAGAATCACCCTTTAGAATTAACCTTTAGAATCACCCATTATAATTACCCTTTAGAATTACACTTTGCACTCACGCTTTAGAATTACCCTTCATAATTACCCATCCGATTTACAATTTCGAATTACCCTTTTGAATTACCCTTTAGAATTACCCTTTAGAATTACCCTTTAGAATTACCAGTTGGAATTACCCTTTAGAATTACCCTTTAGAATTACCTGTTAGAATTACCCTTTAGAATTACCCTTTAGAATCACCCTTTAGAATTACACTTTGCACTCACGCTTTAGAATTACCCTTTATAATTACCCATCCGATTTACCCATTCGAATTACCCTTTCGAATTACCCTTTAGAATTACCCTTTAGAATTACCCTTTAGAATTACCCTTTAGTATTACCCTTTAGAATCACCCTTGAGAATCACCCTTGAGAATTACCCTTTAGAATTACCCTTTAGAATTACCCTTTAGAATTACCCTTTAGAATTACCCTTTAGAATTACCCTTTAGAATTACCCTTTAGAATTACCTGTTAGAATTACCTGTTAGAATTACCCTTTAGAATTACCCTTGAGAACTACCCATTATAATTACACTTTTGAATTACCCTTTTGAATTACCCTTTAGAATTACCCTTTAGAATTACCTGTTAGAATTGCCCTTTAGAATTACCCTTTAGAATTACCCTTTCAAATTACCCTTTCGAATTACCTGTTAGAATTACCTGTTAGAATTACCTGTTAGAATTACCCTTTAGAATTACCCTTTAGAATTACCCTTTAGAATTACCTGTTAGAATTACCCTTTAGAATTACCCTTTAGAATTACCCTTTAGAATTACCCTTTAGAATTACCCTTTAGAATTACCCTTTAGAATTACCCTTTAGAATTACCTGTTAGAATTACCCTTTAGAATTACCCTTTAGAATTACCCTTTAGAATTACCTGTTAGAATTACCTGTTAGAATTACCCTTTAGAATTACCCTTTAGAATTACCCTTTAGAATTACCCTTTAGAATTACCCTTTAGAATTACCCTTTAGAATTACCCTTTAGAATTACCCTTTTGAATTACCCTTTAAAATTACCTGTTGGAATTACCATTTAGAATTACCCTTTAGAATTACCCTTTAGAATTACCCTTTTGAATTACCCTTTAAAATTACCTGTTGGAATTACCATTTAGAATTACCCTTTAGAATTACCCTTTTGAATTACCCTTTAAAATTACCCTTTTGAATTACCCTTTAGATTTACCCTTTATAATTACCCTTTGGAATTACCTGTTAGAATTACCCTTTAGAATTACCCTTTAGAATTACCCTTTAGAATTACCCTTTAGAATTACCCTTTAGAATTACCCTTTAGAATTACCCTTTTGAATTACCCTTTAGATTTACCCTTTATAATTACCCTTTGGAATTACCTGTTAGAATTACCCTTTAGAATTACCCTTTAGAATTACCCTTCAGAATTACCCTTTGGAATTACCCTTCAGAATTACCCTTTAGAATTACCCTTTTGAATTACCCTTTAAAATTACCCTTTTGAATTACCCTTTAGATTTACCCTTTATAATTACCCTTTGGAATTACCTGTTAGAATTACCCTTTAGAATTACCCTTAAGAATCACCCTTCAGAATTACCTGTTAGAATTACCCTTTAGAATTACCCTTTAGAATTACCCTTAAGAATCACCCTTTAGAATTACCCTTTAGAATTACCCTTTTGAATTACCCTTTAAAATTACCCTTTAGAATTACCCTTTTGAATTACCCTTTAGATTTACCCTTTATAATTACCCTTTGGAATTACCTGTTAGAATTACCCTTAAGAATCACCCTTCAGAATTACCTGTTAGAATTACCCTTTAGAATTACCCTTAAGAATCACCCTTCAGAATTAACCTTTAAAATTACCCTTTTGAATTACCTTTTAGAATTACCCTCTATAATTTAGTATCTTTTGCCTCAACAGTTGCTGAGAAATAGTTAGGCAGTTAAGAGGAAGCATCGTTCATTTTTTCAGGAAAGCACCAAATTTGGCACAGATGTAGTATGGACCTATACAAGTGTTTTCCTGAGGGGCGCCAAAAAATTCAGAAAATTCAAAAAATCCAAAAGAATGTCCTGGATGCCGTGAAAAAGGGGAGAAAACGGGTATTGATTCGAACTGTAGATTCTGATATTGTTGTCTTGGCAATAGCACACTACTTTACCTACCAGTCACATGGTGTGGAGGAACTCTGGATTGCCATTGGCACTGGTAAAAGCTACCGCTACCTCGCCATCCATAAAATTGCCACCGGCCTTGGCCGCAGGAAGTCCGAGTCTAGAAAGATATGTTGCCATCCTCTATGACCGGACTACCGAGATAAAGACAGTGAATGACATGTGCCGACACTTGTTCACGAAGAAGGCAAGAACAATTGATCACATTCCCCCAACAGCAGACACCTTCGAACAACACCTAAAACGTGCATGTTTTCAGGCTGGACACGTATGGAGTCAGGCACGTGTGCCCTACCCAGAACGTCCATCACCAGCTGATTGGGGCTGGATGAAAACAGGGACTTCTTGGACACCAATTTGGACCACAATACCACTGATACAGGAGGCATGTTCAGAGCTTACAAGCTGCCATTGTAAGTCGGCCTGTAAAGGCAACTGTAAATGCTCCAGGGCAAATCTCCCCTGCACATCACTGTGTGACTGCGATTGACAGTGCTTGTAGTACTACGTGTCTGTGCGAGAGCCTCCATCTTTCAAGTGCCCACAATATTTTAAGTTAAAACTGCAACTGTGTGTAACTTTGATTTATTAATACCATTCCATTGTTATCAGAGACCACTAAAACAATGTGTATCACTTGGAATTGAAATTTTACCTAAAATACTATGAGATTCAAGGAAAATGGAAACACCATGGCGGCCATCTTGAAATTAAAGATGATGGATGCCAATGTTTATGCAATTGATCCCATTGGATTCAGAGACCATGAAAACATGGGGTAAGACACTGGAACTGTGGTGTTATCGCTCATAGTAGCCGGCGAAGCCGGTGTTGTGAATAAACGCGTATGTATTATGTTGAAAACCAGATTATGTTGGATCCCTTGGCTTGAGAATTCCGAAGCTGTGACGCACCAAATCGCTCAATGGAGGCCGCCATCTTGCGGATGCGGAAGTATGCATAACAAATTGAAAAACGTTCAATAGGAGTTTGTTTCACCCGTCTTTGTTTGATTCACAATCTTATGCACCTCTAATTTGTAATTAAAATACTTTAAGGACCAACCTCGGCCTGCACGGGCCTGGTTATCTTCAACGAAAATCGTCACCAAACACCGGAACCAAGGAGATGCGAGCATTTGAAAAAATATTTCAGAAACCAAATCACTCAATGGAGGCCGCCATCGTCCGGATGCGGAAGTTTGCATTAAAAAAATGAGAAAACGTTCAATAGGAGTTTGTTTCATCCGTCTTTGTTTGATTCACCATCTGATGCACCTCTAATGTGTAATTAAAATACTTTAAAACCAACCTCGTTATCTTCAACGAAAATCGTCACCAAACACCGGAACCAATGAGATTCGAGCATTTCAAAAATTATTTCAAAAAAGCTTATTACGCGTTTGGGAGGGTGAAAACTGCGTCAAATATTCTAAAATTGACGAAGAACTATTTTTTAGAAATCTCGCGGCCGTAGGGGATAGTTTTTCACGGCCGGAAATATCCGAAGTTGAGACGGAATTCACCGAATTAATCGAGAAGTAAATTTTATCAATTTAAATTTTAATCTCAGCCAGAATGCAAATGGTGTCATTTTGAACTAGGTACGGTACCTACTACATCTACCTACTACCAACTACCTAACCTACTGATGCCATAGTGATGGGTAAAATAGTGGCAAGAGGCTTTGGCTTCGCCGGCTCATTGCGGCTTTGCAGTCGGGTACTAGTGTAGAGGTTATTGAGGGAAATAGGTCACAGAGGGCGGTCATGCTGAAATTCAATATGGCGGCCACCAGGGGTTCTGAATTTTTGGGCGCCCCTCAGGAAAACAATTGTATCGGTCCATACTACATCTGTGTCAAATTTGGTGCTTTCCTGAAAAAATGAACGATACGCCCTATTTTTCGGTTTTAACCGCCTAAGTAGAAGGATGTACTACAGACGAGGAAGTTGAAATTGATAATATTGTTGACAAGTGTTGTATCAATAAGTATAATTCGGAGTTCTATTTTAAATGTTCCATTGACTAATATCCCACTGGCTTTGGATTCGCACAGCAAGGCACGAAAACTCATTTTGTCAAGATTAGAACCAGATTGATCAGGAATCCAAACTCCAGTGGTGTTGAGTAATCATGGAGATAAATGAGATGCTGCTTACTTTCTGCTGTTTAATTAATAATCCCACAAAAAGTATCATCTCCTTCTTCCTCTCCCTAACACATAAAAACAAGTATTTTAATTTGTTACTAATGCTGATTTTTTTTTTTTAATGGTCTTAAGCTCATAGAGGATCTGGTACATATATGGCATACAAGATGAAGACATTGGTAGACACAAATGTTACAGCATACTTTTGCAGGAGTTGCAAGGATATTGTGAGACAATGGAGAAACATATGGTACGTGAACATAGATCCCCTGAATTGTGAAACTAAAACGGTACTTGGTAGAGCACATACCTCCACCAGACAGAACGGTTTACGTTTTCTATCCCACTGATAGGCCGGATCTGGATCTGGAGCTGAACCAAAATCTAATCGACTTGTTATTGTCACCTAACCAACTCATCCACCAAGTTTTGTCATAAGTCGTCCACAACTTTTTGAAATATCATGTTATCTATCGTATCATGCTACGATCAAAAGTTCAGGTGGGACTGCAAAAGGATAACCGACAGGTTGTCCTTTTTTGGTCTTCATTTGTGAGTTTGACCCTTGCTGGTTTGCTTGTGTCATTAACTGCTCGTCCCTTAACGCACCTTCTTCGTACTTATCACCAATGGTAAACTGAACTCTTCACGTGCACTTTCAAAGAACTTACACCATCATGTAATATGAGTTGCTGTAAATGGAGAGCACTGAACAACAGTTCACACGAAGTGTTGCCTGAAAATGAATTTGATTTGAACGGTTGGCTTGTAAGGTTTCAAAGCTTGAAAGGCAACTGAAAATAAGCTGCGAAACAGGATACGCAAGAAGGCATACAAACCCTGGTTGTTTGGAGGAATTTAAGACTTGATGCATTGACAACAATGAATAAAGTGCACGCCACATTAACGTGGTACAAAACACAACACGACATATCATTCAACACTGCAGAGCCTTGTGAAGAAATGTGTTCAGGCAACCCCCCTTACCAAACAGGTCACAGAGTGTGACCCCGTCATAGATTAAAAACATTTTAATAATCTATCATATTGTTGCGGATATGAGGATTGTATTTTTTTGATTGTGTTGTATTGTATTGTAAATTGTTATGAATTATTGCTTTATTCTGAGCCCTCCTTGCTCCAGTCTGTTGTATAAAGGTCAAAGGGCGTTCCGGTAGTTAATTCCATAAAGCATACATTGAAGGACACTATAATACCCTTGTTCAGTAGTTTATTTCCTTATTCTGTGTATTAGGTTAAGGCCTTGTCTTCCATTAAAATGACACTCCATTGCACCAAGTGAAATAGATAGATCCCCTTTCATTCCCATTCCCAAAAACCGCAATTGCCAACTGTTCCCTCCGCGACTCCATTCGCCACGAGGTAGGCTCGGAGAAGAAGGGCGTGTCTCCACCTCGTCATAGAGGGGAGGAGTGAGCCAGCCCCGAACAACCAACCAAGCACAAGGGGTTTGGTTTGAGAGGGCGGAGGAAGAGCGATCGAGGAGGTTCGCGAAGGTTGAGGGGCGGGGCCTATATAACCCGCCGCGGGACGCTCCCCAAGCAGATGAGCTTTTACAGAGATGAGTTCTGAGTTCTGCAAAGAGACGAGCTTCAGAGAGAAGTGCACAAGGAGGGAAGAGAAGCAAAAAGGAAGCCTTTAACAGAAGTGCGCAAGGAGGGAAGATAAGCGAGAAGGAAGCCTTTAACACAAGTGCGCGAGAGAAGCGCGGGGAAGCCTTGAGAGAAGTGCACGACGTCACCCTGCTCGCTCCCAGCCTGACGAGGCCCGGTTTGCTGTGCGCCCTGCAAAGCCTTCCAGCTTGTGGTCCGAGCTGAACCTTCCTCCCGGTCCAGCCAATCGTTCCTGCCTCCATTCCCCATTCGCGTGAGTTTGTTCTGTTTGTTCTGTCCTGGGTATTTAATTAAGTTTGTATAAGCTGGTGTTGGGACCTGGTGTTGGGAGAACCCTGGTGTTGGGCTAGCGGCTAGGGTGCCGGCTTAGGATCCTAGGATCCTGGGTTCGAAATCCCGGTCGATTGCTGAATTAACGCCAGGGGGGTTGACTCAGCCTGTCATCCTTCCGAGGTCGGCAAATTGAGTACCAGTTCACTGGTAATTCCCTGTTTGTCGTTAAAGGCGGCAAAAATGGTTGGCGTCAGGAAGGGCATCCGGCCGTAAAACATTGCTTCAAAAAGGGGACCAAAAAACAACAACAACCACGGTGCCTGAAAAAGGCCAACCCCCGCTTGCGGGGAAAAATGGCCTCTAAAGGTGGTTATATCTAAGGGTGGTAAGCTAGTAATTTTAACTGTGTCACCTGCTTTTTCCATGTTCCCTGTATATAATTTTGACTGCTCCTTTTGCTTGTGTGTGTAAATAATAAATCCCGTTACTCTTCTGTACATCTTCTTCTTCCTCTTTACATTCGGTTGTTTTAGAGGTTTCCACATTGAATATCTGTGGCGCGATCTGGCCAACGTTCGGGAATCGGGTGAATCGGGGAAACTGTTCGGCCGCGGTGCCTCCGCTCGGCAAACCAACATCCTTAACCGCGGACCGTAACAATATCATACGACAACATTAAACACACAACAGGCATTTTAAGGCCATTTTCCCTGCTATAGCGGGGGTTAACCATGCGGTCCCCATGACAATCTTCTCCATTTTTCCGTATTTTCTACATCTCCCCTTGTTAACCCCCTTGCCTGCATTTCTTCTTCCACCACCTTTAGCCAAGTCTTTCTCGGTCTTCCCCGTCCTCTACTTCCTTCTACATTCATTTCCATCACTCTTCTCAACCAGTCACTTTCATCCTTCCTCAACACATGACCAAACCATCTCAACCTGTTCCTCTTCACAGAATCTATCACAGGCTCTATTCCCATCATCTTTTGCAATTCATCATTTGTCTTCCTCTCTCTCAACGATACTCCACACATCCACCGAACCATTCGCATTTCCACCCTTTCCAGCCTTCGTTGCTGCTCTACGTTCATTACCCATGTCTCGCTCCCATAAATCATAACACTTCTCACACATGCAGCATACACCTTTCCCTTCAGCTTCAACGACACTCCCCTCCTTGTCAGCACGCCACTCAGTTCCCGAAACTTCTTCCATGCACATCTCACTCCAGCAACCATTGCCAAGTCTGATCCACCTTCTCCATTCAGCATGATTCCGAGGTCGCAAAATGCTTTCACACCTTCCAGCTTCACTCCGTCTCCAAGATCCAACTCAACATTTTCTCCATCTGCAGCTCCCTCTGTGCACACCTTACACTTGAATGTAGCTGCCACACTGGTTAATGACCCTCTCAGACCACTACATTTTTGATGAACCCACTCATCGCACATTGTACATTGAATTGGGTTCACTCCGACACCCTTCCTGCACACAGCACACAGCCACTTCCCAGTTCTTTCCACCTCCCCACATGCTTTACCACTTGCCATCACCTTTGTCTTTCCGATATTCACCATCAGACCTTTTGTCTCCATACATTCCTTCCACTTGTTCATCTTCTCCTTCAGTCCATCCATACTTTCCACAAACAACACCAGATCATCTGCATACAACAACTCCCACTGTAAACCCTCCTCTACATTCTGAGCCAGCACCTCCATCACAGCTACAAATAGTAGTGGACTTTGTACCGACCCCTGATGCAGTCCCACCTTCACCTCAAACTCACCACTGTTCCAGTCCTTCGTCCTTACAGCTGTGCGCCCTCTTTCGTACATTGCCATCACTACTCTGATCAACCAGTTGTTATACTAAATACTCAATTCATATCATACTAAAACAAGCATTGAGTATTGCACTGCAATACATGTCCCCTACCGGCAGTCTGTCGTCCGGAAAACTGTTGGGGAAATTACCAAGGGTTATTTACCCACAGGTTCTGAATCTTTCCCAATCGCTAATTACCTCAGGACAGGCTCACCTGTGATTCGCACTCGGGACTTCGATTTATACTCCTTGCAGACAGGTCAGCAGAAGCACGAGAAAATAAGTTGTTGATAAAGAACCTTTCGAGTCGCTAAATATCAGTAATTTATTATATTTTCCGGTTCACGATCAATGATTCATGTGTATATATATATGTTGCTCGGCTTGGCTCCACCCCTCTCGAAAGCACGCGCTGTGTCGCGCTGTTGACGTTCGCAGACGAGGCTGAGGGCGCGCGGTGCGGCTTGAGGAGAACTCTGGAATAAACAAGAGATATCCTTTAAAAATATATATTTTCGTTTAATTAATGATATCTGCCAAACCACGTGCCCTATCGCAAATTCAAAAGTACATTTTAGTAGACTGACATGCAGAACAGATCTGTGAAGTTTCCCCTTGATTGGATCAAAAATGAGGGAGGAGCTCGCTTTTAAAGGTTCATGCTTAAAAACGTCATAACTCTGAAACCATGTGATGCATGACGTCATGCTCGTTGACTTTTTTGTTCGTCATGGGTATGTGATTCTACCTGCAAAGTTTGGCCTCGATCTGTTCAGCTGCTGCAGAGAAAAAGTTTTTTTTTCGTGTTTTCACGAAAAACAATATGGCGGCCGAAGCACGTGACCCGTGACGTCATAATTACCATTAAAATATTGTACAGACCGAGTCCCCCCTACGGTGAAAATTTGATCTCAATCGGTCCTATTATTGCAGAGAAAATCTTTTTTTAAAGGAAATTAAAACTTAAAATGGCACTGAGTTAATGATCATCAGAATTGTCAGAATTCCCAAAGTTCAAAGTGCCATAACTTTGTTAAAAATGATCGAAACGTCGTGAAGTTCGAACTTGACCTGTAACTTATCATGAGGAAACCATATGCCAAGTTTGAAATCATTAGCATTAAGCGTTTAGCAAAAAAAGTCCGGAAAACTGCTCTTTGCGTGACGGACTGACGGACGGAGGGACGGCGTGCAAACCTCTTGTCCCCTCCGGTGTGCACCGGTAGGGGACTAATAAGGCAATTTTCTCTGTGAATGCATGTGTGTGTGTGTGTGTGTATATATATATATATATATATATATATATATATATATATATAGCTATTTCCACAATAAATGGTCATTTTGACAGACCCTACTTTGAAGTGTATTCTTGACTGGATATGTTGGTCGAAGAATGTGAGCTAAATTCTGTTTGAGAGCACATGTAATAAAGTTATAATGGAAAAAAAATCATCGCCGAGTCGTGCCTCGTTTCATTTGTGTGGGAGTGTAAATACTAATGAACAAGCATTGAGTATTGCGCTGCAATACATGTCCCCTACCAAAGTTCAAAGTGCCATAACTTTGTCAAAAATGATCGAATATGCAAATTTATGCACGGTTGATGCTGGTTTTCAAACTTGATCTGAGGTATGCTGAGACACGTGTGTCACGCCTCGCCTCGTTGATAAGCCCGCAAGGTCGCTCCGTGGAGCGACCTGCACGTATTGCACTGTGTGAATTATATAAATTATTACCAACTCAGTCTGAGGTACTAGCGATTCAGGAGATATCCATTTTTTTATGGCACATTGGAGAAGCCAATGCAAGGTTTCTTCTTCCTCAGCTTGTCACAACTCTGTCGAATGCGATCTAGTTAAAAAAGTCAGAATTTGACCAAATCTGTTTTATTCGTTTGTTAATATACCTCAGCTATTGACAAATCTTAAATTAGAATTTTATTTGAGGTTAAAATGACTGCGACAGGTCGTGTCCAACGATGCTTTCAGTCTGTACATGTGATAAATAATATTAAATCCGCACACTTGCCGCCTCTTCTTCTTCACGAAATAACAACTTATAGCTTCCAGACCGTACATCCAATCTTGAAATTTTGCACACTTGTTACTCCATGACTTCTACTAAAGTATGAAGTTTCATGTCGATCAATAAAGCGATTCAAGAGATATCCATTTTAAAAATATTTTCGTTTAATTAACGATATCTGCCAAACCACGTGAGCTATCGCAAATTCCAAAAGGACATTTTAGTAGACTGACATGCGGAACAGATCTGTGAAGTTTCCCCTCGATTGGATCAAAAATGAGGGAGGGGCTCGGTTTTAAATGTTCATGCTTAAAAACGTCATAACTCTGAAACCATGTGATGCATGACGTCATGCTCGCTGACTTTTTTCTTCGACATGGGTATGCGATTCTGCCTGCAGAGTTTGGCCTCGATCTGTTCAGCCGTTGCAGAGAAAAAGGGGTTTTCGTGTTTTCACGAAAAACAATATGGCGCCCGAACCACATGACCTGTGACGTCATGATTACCATTAAAATATTCTACAGACCGAGTCCCTCCTATGGTGAAAATTTGATCTCAATCGGTCCTATTATTGCAGAGAAAATCTTTTTAAAAGGAAATTAAAACTTAAAATGGCACTGAGTTAAGGATCATCAGAATTATCAGAATTCCCAAAGTTCAAAGTGCCATAACTTTGTCAAAAATGATCAAAACGTCGTGAAGTTCGAACTTGATCTGTAACTTATCATGAGGACACGATGTGCCAAGTTTGAAATCATTAGCATTAAGCGTTTAGAAAAAAAGTCCGGAGAACTGTTCTTTGCGTGACGGACTGACGGAGGGACGGCGTGCAAACCTATAGTCCCCTCCGGTGTACACCGGTAGGGGACTAATAAAATGTTACTAATTCGTAAGTGTGTTGTCCGTCAAATTGTTACGTGGGTAATATGTCATTCCCAAATCGGTAAGCATGGTGAGCACCGCTGCACAATCCATTGAAACACGGTTTCTTAGCAGACCTCGCTTACCCACTACCAGCATCACAAAACAATCGCTAGTTCCATGGGAATCTCGGCACTACGATCTGTCCAATGTGTTACATGGGTAAGCAATTACGTGAGTAATGTTACTGAGTTTTATTGATGGCTTAAATTAAAATGGGAAGTGGTAAAAACATCCAAAAACATTGCTCTCGTTTCATACCAGTCCTCTTCAACCACGACAAATATGCTGCATTCCCAAATTCACTACATCTCATTAAAAAAATCCCTACCCATACTACGAAAAGAGACGGTTTCCATCCTCACCACATCGGTAATCTCGCCACGTAACGGACGACGGAACAGGCGATTTACAAAGTCGGCCTTATTTGACATTTGTGAACGGAAGGTATAAGCACCCCTGCATATTTTGTTGCAAGCATAAAATGTGTACATCTTCCGACTATTTTACAACTCTGCTGTCTTACTCACGCAATATTTTTACGGACTTGCGTTACGTGGGTAATGAAGTTTTGCGGTCTCTCCCAACAAAAACTATGAAACAGAAATAGATTGAACTCTAACTGAATTGAAAGAACTGACCGTAGTGTTCAACAATAACGAAAATAATTATCACCCAGATTTCAAACAGGGCCAACCTGAGAGACATGAACATGATGTACAATACAACAGTACACAAAAAGTGCTTTCTGTATCACACTCTTTCATACAATACACTCCCACACAAATGAAACGAGGCACTACTCGGCGATGATTTTATTTCCATTATAACTTTATTACATGTGCTCTCAAACAGAATTTAGCTCACATTCTTCGACCAACATATCCAGTCAAGAATACACTTCAAAGTAGGGTCCGTCAAAATGACCATTTATTGTGGAAATAGGTGTGTGTGTGTGTATATATATATATATATATATGTATATATATTGTTGCGAATATGGAATTTGGCCTCCATATCCGCTTGTAAATATTCCCCTATTTTCTCCGATACTCCCCAACTCTCCCTTACCCCATTCCCTAGTCCCATTGTCTGTAAACAACACCCATTAGAGCCGATCTTCCCCTTCATTCCCCCATTAAATGTCGTGCCCAGGTCCCCCGCACCACACGTAGACAATTATAGGACATCTTGCTAGTTATTCTTAATCTATGTCAGTTAAGGACTTGTTTCCATTAATTATGACTCTTCGTTGCACCAGAATGTGATGATATGGCACCAGTAGGAGTTTAGGACCTTCCCATACCTCCCCGCATCTCTTCCCATCATCTCAAGCTCCAACAACAACCACAACAACAGCGGCTTTGCGTCCTCACTCCGGCTCGGTTGGCCGCCATTGAACATGTGCTCGACGGGGTTACCCAGAAGGGGGCTCCCTGTCGGCCCCTCGTCAAGGGCGGAGCCGGTAACCCCCGCACCCAATGAGAAGCCATGGGCCGATGCCATCTGGGGCGGCGCTAACGAGCCGAGGGCGTGTCACTCCCCGCCGGATATACGCGGCCCCGCGCCGGACGTGACGTAAGATGCGCCCCGAGCTTGGAAGGACAAGACGCCACCCTCCCGAGCGCTGAGCGACCTCCCCGGCATCTCCACCAAAGTCGCGACCCACGAGCGCTGAGCGACCTCCCCGCATCTGCTGGACACCACCGTACGTGATTCTGTCCCGGAGCCAGGTGCACCTGAGCCATCGACTGCCGCTTTCCTTGCCATCAAATCCCGTGTGAGTCAGCGTTGTCCCGTTTATCTGTGGTCTGTCTAGGGTTAATATAAGGTTGTGTCTAAGTGCCCACCTTCCTATGTTTCCCTCTTGTCCCTGTAATCTAACCTTTTCCGCCTTAATATAACCTCCTCCGGAGGTCTTGAGAACTGAACCCCTGGTGTCGTATTGTGTCATTATAACCCAGCCGGGTGTCTTCTCTTTCCTATTGAGCCAGCGTAGCGCGATTAGTCAACATTCGGGCACAATCGGGTAACTTGTACGGATACGGCGGCCATCCCGCTCGGCCCACCATACCATCAAAGTCGTATCTGTAACAATTGGTGTCGGGAGTGAGATTCGAGGCCCGACCAAATTTTGAAGAAAAAAAAAAAACGAATAGAGGAAAAAAAAAAAATTTGGTCAAAATTTGGAGCGGCCGAAATTTGTATTTGTTTTACGAAACTCGAATTTTGCAAGTCGCGCTATGGCGGATCAAGACGGCTGGGGTCCGGTAGGGGAGAGTGAAGCAGGGTCGATCCAGGACCAAAATGAGGGACAGGAGGAGAGCGAAGCAGTGAGGGCGGCAGGTTCGCAAAATAGCGTGGTCGCGCACGTGGGTGTAGCGGCACCAAATTTAGCCGCGGCCGTGGTCGCGGTAGCCGAACCCGAGATGCCAATGAATTGGAACCTGTTTATGAAACAGATGATGGCCTTTATGGTAAAAACAGACGATAATTTCAAAGGGATGGGAAACCAAATGGGGGTAATGAGGGACGAAGCGAGGGGTACCAGTGAGGGGTTAGACAATAATTTTGAGGAGTTAGACAAGAAATTTGGGAGGTTAGACAATAATTTTGAGGAGTTAGACAAGAAATTTGGGAGGTTAGACAATAATTTTGAGGAGTTAGACAAGAAATTTGGGAGGTTAGACAATAATTTTGAGGGGTTAGACAACGGGATAAAAGAAGTGAAAAATGGGTTAATGGGGGTAGAAAATAGAATGGCTGCCCAGGAGAATCAGATAGAGGGAGTGAAAAATGGGTTAGATGGGTTAGAAAACAGTATGGAAGGCAAATTGAGGGACATGAGGGACCAAGCGGAAAGGGAAGTTAACCAAATGGGGCAGCAGATAGAGGGGGTCAGAATGGGGGTAGAAACCAAACTGGATGCTCACAGGGAGGAAATGGAGCAGATGAGGGTGGCATCTGGGCAGGAGATGCAAGTGATGGGAGAGGAGATCAGAAGAGGAGTGAGTGAGGAGGTCGGAGGAGTGCGCGAGGAGGTGAGGCACTGTAAGGAGCACATGGAAAAGGAGGTGAGAAAGGGGACTGTAAAGTTACAAGGGGGCATAGAGGACCTGACGCAGGAGGTGGAACAGCTGACGGAGGGACAAAAAGGACTAACGGAGCAGGTTCAAAAGAACACAGCGGTAATAGGAGGTTTAAAAGCGACACAGAAAGAACTAAAAGATGACTTGATAGCGACGAAGAGGGAATGTCAGATGGTACGTGAGGGACTGACAACGAGGTTGGACGAGGTGATAGAGGTAATGGAGACGAAGGACCGGCAGGTGAGGACGCACATGGAAACGGTCAAGGTAGCCTTGGAGGACGAGCTTGAGGAGACGTACCGGGGAATAAGAGAAGTGAAGCACAAATTAGAAGAAGTGGAAGAAGGGATGAGCGAAATTAAGAAGCGACGGAGAGGGGATAAGAAAGAAATAAAAGAGGAGATAAAAGAATTGGTCCAAAGTCTGTGTTTGGATCGTGATGATGTGCTCATTAACCGGATGAGGGATTCGCAGGTGATGGAGGAGAAGCGAAGAGGAAGAGGACCCGGTGTAAGTGGTGACCAATATGGTCGTGCGTATGAAGCGCCAGGGGATTTAATAAGCTTGGGGGTCGAGATAGACCCGGGTGTTCGTGAGAGGCCGTTGGTGAAGTGTGTGACAGGTCTGGTGTGCGAAAGAGGAGGTGTGCGAGAAAGTCCGACTCTGGGGTGTGTGAGGAAAAAGTGCACGCCGAGGAGTGAGTGTGCTGGCGAGAGTGAGTCGGTCGTAGCGTGTGTGCGAGGGAGCACGTGGAAGCGCGGTGTGGTGAGTGTTGCAGAGGGTGTGACGGGAGAGTGTGCGCAGGAGTGTGCGCGAGAAAGGTGTGTGACGGACAGGTGCATGAGGAAAGAGTGCGCTGTCAGAAGTAAGGAAGAGTGTCCACCTGTGGTGAGTGTTACAGAGGGTGTAACGGGAGAGTGTGCGCGAGAAAGGTGTGTGACGGACAGGTGCACGAGGAAAGAGTGCGCTGTCAAGAGTAAGGGTGAGTGCGCTGTCAGGAATGGAGGTGAAAGTAGTGAGAGTGACATGGAGCGTGAGTTAGTTGTGACAGGTGAGCGAGGATGTACACCTGGAATAGAAGGATGCACACCTGGAATGGTAGAGCGTGAGTGGGAATGCACGCTGGAGTTGGTGGTGAGGCACGTGGTTGGGTGTGCGAATGAGAGCACACCTGTGATTGTCACAGAGGAGGTGACTGAGGAGGGGGCGCGAAGAGGTGTATTGGTGAGGTGTGCGAGCAACGAATGTGTGCCACAGTGTTCGGTGGTCAGGTGTGTGACCAAGGCTGTGAGTGGAATGAGAGTACCTGGGTGTGTAAGGAAAGGTACGACGAGGAGCATGGAGACGGCTGGATGTGTGAGCAAGGAACAGGCTGCGGGGTGTAAGCGTCCAGGTGAAGCATCGACGTTAGACGGGGTAGAGTTTAGAACGACTTATAGCCGAATCGGGCCCTCGGTGCGTGCCGGGCCTCGCTTTGAACGGCCGCGTCCGTGCTCCACTAGGCGGAGCGGGCGGCTGGATAGGAAGGGTCGTCATGGCGACCACGTTTTGTTGAGACGTGCCGGCAGGTCGAGATCGGGACATTGGATGGCTCCACGCCGAGGTGATGCGTGGGATCTCGGCCCGGGTAAGCCCCCGTCCCTGCCCCGAATGCCGGACGCATCCAGCCGCAGGCACAAAACAACCAGCATCCATTGCTTGGCTTTACGAAGCCGGGCTTTGGACAGGGATTGGCGCACCGAGAGGTATTAGTGAGTAGACTGGGTGATGAGGTTAGTGTTTTGGACCCAAAATTAGAGAAAAACAAAATTTGATGATTGGCAAGGGATTGGCAGTAGTGATTGGCAGATGATGGGCAGTGATTGGCCAAATTTTTGATTTGTTGAAATTTGATGTGCAAAATTGGTAGTGAGAGACCCCCGATGTGGTGGGATGGCATCCCTGCCACCCTTCCCATGTGTGGGGCAAAGGAGCAATAGCTTATGGGGTGTATGGCAGTGAAAACTAGCCCGGGTGGGTTAGGATATGGTGTGTAGGGATCTAGCGAAGATGACCTTAGGTAACGTTAAGTTTAGTTAGTGACTGATACCTGTAGTGGGGACGCAGGTAGATTAGAGTGGATGATAATGACGAGGGAGCGCAATAGTTTAAAGGGACGACTGGGAAGCGCAAGTTTCAGAAGGGAGTAGTTAGCTGGGATGATGCCGTGTGAGTGAGAATTGAACAGGTGTGATTGCACAGGTGTGCAATTGGACAGGTGTGTGGAGCAGTGTATGAGTAGTGAGTGTGTGGATCAGCGCGAATGCGCTTGGGGAGAGAAGGGTGCAGGTGGCACCAGGTGTGAGAGCACAGGGTGCAAGTACAGGTGTGTGGAGAGAGTTGGAGTAAGTGGTATGGAGTGGTGTGCGTGGTGCGAAGGTGTGGATGGGGGAAGAGTGGACCCCTTTCACGAGTACCCGGGGCGGGTAGTGTAAGTGTTAGGTAGAGGGTACAGGAAAATTGTGGTTGGATATTGGCATTTGTGGTGCGGTTGCAGAATGGTGTTGTGAATGGGTGCATTAGTGTTGTGGAAATGGCTGGGCGTGTAGCCTGTTAGTGTGTGTAGTTGGTTGGGCACTCCACCACTGTGAGGATGTCGGCCAGGTGAGGCCGCAGGTGGGCTCTGGGAGCCGGTAGTTGTGAGTGGGTGCCTGAGGATCCCGGGTGTGGATCGGGCAGCCCAGTGCCAGAGAGGGCACGGAGTGGGGAGAGAGCCAGAGGGCCTTCCCCTGGTAGTTAGGTTAGGGTAAGGAGCAGGTAAGCTCGGAGGCAACTGCAGTGGTGGAGGTGTGCAGGTGGGTAGACCCACTGGGAGAGGTACACGCCGCAGCCCAGAAATTGTGCGAGGGCACCGGGAGATGAATCGGGGGAGTGAGACCCCAAATTGAAAAGCACCACAGTTTGGCCAATGGGAATTGGTTTTTAGAACCCATAGTGTAAGAGGGCCAATGGTTTGGCCGGAGAAAGACCCCGGGTAGTGTAAAGTTGTTAAAGTCATTTAGGCGATAGTTAGGATTGATGAACCTGTCGCACCATACGCAGCCACTTGCCTGTGGTGATGATGATGACTCCACACCTGTGTTTTCTTTGGTAGTGTTGCAGAAATGAGAATTGCTGTGAGGATTTGTGAGACGCATCACGACGTGGATGAGACATTGGGGTGATTCCATCTCTCCCTCCCTAGGAGGGACTGATGATGAATTGGTGATGGCAAATTTTGATGTTGAGTTGAAAATGGCAAATTTTGATGAGAGTTGAAAATGGCAAATTTGATTGGTTAGGAGGGAGAGAAGACGAATTTGGTATATGGGAGGAACGGGGAAGACAGTAGGGATGTTTGTGGATTTGTAAAGTAGATGTTTATGGGTAGTGTTGTGTTTTGTTGATACAGTAAGGGGTAAGGGAGGGGCCATGTAGGTTACCTGGTGGGGGGGGCGTACGGTAGGAACGTACCTGTCTCACCTGGTTCCCATGTGCCCCCAGTGTGCATCACCTTGCATTGCGTGCACTTTTGCGCCCTTACCACCTTGCTCACTTGTCTTGTTTTTGTCTCCCACCTCCGAGGATCTGGCTTTGGGGTAGAGAGAGAGGAGAGAGAGGTGCTGGCGACGCAGTTGTGGGCCTGCACTTTCGCTGCTTGCTGCCGGGATCGATACACCATATGGACCGCAATGTTTGTGGCCACCCACGATGGACCGCAGTTCGTTTGCGGCCAAGCACCACCCGGGGATGGACCTATGGGTCAACGTGGCACCTATGCCATACAGGTGAACCACTTTTAAGTAACACCAAGTGCACCACAAGAAGAGCAAGAGACACCTGCAGGGTTAGGGGTTGTCGAATTTATTTTTATTCCAATGAACAATGGTGACTGCACCGGATGGTGCTGACTGTGTGGTGGGGTGGTGCTTTTGATGCTGGGAAAGGGTGCTCTGCACGTTATTAAAGGCCGTCGGCCACAGAGCACTCGTGGGTTGGTGTATCGATGTTGGCAAGCGCGCTCTCTCTATGCATAACATCTGCATGTGTTCCTCCAAAAACAGGTCCTGGATCGTAGTGTAAATAGCAGCGTAGTCTTGTAAATAATGCTCCCTACCGGCTGTATGTTTAGTTTGAGAATTCTTTCCGGATTCGGTTATCCTGTGGGTGTGTTTCTGTGAGGAGAAGGGTGCAACGTCGCAGGGGGACATATTTACTCATTTGTGAATATCTGTAAAACTGTCGCACTCAGGGTAGAGTTAATAGTAGAGGGAACTACATTGCGTGCCACACTAAAGTAGGTAAAAATTTATCGGGTCGGGACGCCCCGAGGGTAGAGAAGGGTGCAATGTTGCGAATATGGAATTTGGCCTCCATATCCGCTTGTAAATATTCCCCTATTTTCTCCGATACTCCCCAACTCTCCCTTACCCCATTCCCTAGTCCCATTGTCTGTAAACAACACCCATTAGAGCCGATCTTCCCCTTCATTCCCCCATTAAATGTCGTGCCCAGGTCCCCCGCACCACACGTAGACAATTATAGGACATCTTGCTAGTTATTCTTAATCTATGTCAGTTAAGGACTTGTTTCCATTAATTATGACTCTTCGTTGCACCAGAATGTGATGATATGGCACCAGTAGGAGTTTAGGACCTTCCCATACCTCCCCGCATCTCTTCCCATCATCTCAAGCTCCAACAACAACCACAACAACAGCGGCTTTGCGTCCTCACTCCGGCTCGGTTGGCCGCCATTGAACATGTGCTCGACGGGGTTACCCAGAAGGGGGCTCCCTGTCGGCCCCTCGTCAAGGGCGGAGCCGGTAACCCCCGCACCCAATGAGAAGCCATGGGCCGATGCCATCTGGGGCGGCGCTAACGAGCCGAGGGCGTGTCACTCCCCGCCGGATATACGCGGCCCCGCGCCGGACGTGACGTAAGATGCGCCCCGAGCTTGGAAGGACAAGACGCCACCCTCCCGAGCGCTGAGCGACCTCCCCGGCATCTCCACCAAAGTCGCGACCCACGAGCGCTGAGCGACCTCCCCGCATCTGCTGGACACCACCGTACGTGATTCTGTCCCGGAGCCAGGTGCACCTGAGCCATCGACTGCCGCTTTCCTTGCCATCAAATCCCGTGTGAGTCAGCGTTGTCCCGTTTATCTGTGGTCTGTCTAGGGTTAATATAAGGTTGTGTCTAAGTGCCCACCTTCCTATGTTTCCCTCTTGTCCCTGTAATCTAACCTTTTCCGCCTTAATATAACCTCCTCCGGAGGTCTTGAGAACTGAACCCCTGGTGTCGTATTGTGTCATTATAACCCAGCCGGGTGTCTTCTCTTTCCTATTGAGCCAGCGTAGCGCGATTAGTCAACATTCGGGCACAATCGGGTAACTTGTACGGATACGGCGGCCATCCCGCTCGGCCCACCATACCATCAAAGTCGTATCTGTAACAATATATATATATATATATATACACTCAACATCAAAATAAACATCAAATCTTTAGAAGGACACTCATTGAAATCCTCCACGCAAAAATGAAAAATATTTGAACACAGAGGTAAGTTCAGCTATCTTTACGAAACACATGTCAATAAACAAGAGGTTGCCTCAATCACAAAAAAAGCATGAACATCACAAGGGGTGGTGCAACAAAAGTCACAGCACTGCAACACAAAGGCACGCACCTGAATACATTCAAAACAAAATGACACAGGAATGGACACAACACTCCCAACAGTCAAGGACAGAATGACAGCAGTCCTCAATATCGTGTGTGTCCTCCCTGAGCTGTGATGCAGGCTGTACAACTCCGACGCATGCTCTGTACCAGGCGTCTGATGCGGTCCTGGGGAAGTCTGTCCCACTCCTCCTGGAAGCCTTGAATGAGCATTTGCCGATTGACAGCGGTTGATCCCCTCGATGCAAGACATCGACCAAGCTCATCCCTTAAATGCTCAATGGGATTGAGGTCAGGGGAATAAGGCATCCAAGGCATCACTTCAACACCCTGTTCCTTGAGGAAGTTGGTGGTCAGGCGAGCAGCATGGGGTCCAGCGTTGTCCTGGTGGAAAACTGTGATGTCAGGATGAGCCTGGAGAAATGGCAGCAGATGAGGTCTCAAAACTTCATTGACATAACGCTGACAAGTGAGATTGCCTTCGATGACGACCACAGGTGTCCTGAAACGGGTGGAAATCACACTGGGTCCTCCCCAACGATTTATCTTGCGAATACAGCATGATGCATACCTTTCCCCACCTCTGCGCCATACCCATTGATGTCCATCAGCAGCATGGAAGCAAAATCTGGACTCATCTCTGAACAAGACTGCACTCCACTGTTGCTGTGTCCAGCGGCGATGCTGCAGACACCATCTTAGTCTGTTCCACCGATGCACTGCATTCAACACTGGACCTCTGCAAGGATGTCTTGCCACCAGGCCCCGACTTCTCAAGCGCCTCCACACAGTAGAGACACTGATGCGGTTGTTGTGGCGACCTTTTGTCACTGCAGCTGTTTGTGTCGCAGGGCGGAAGCGATCATGAAGATGCTGCAGCACAATCCAGCGGTCTTAGTTTGGGGTGGTTACCCATGGTCTTCCTCTTCGTTGACCATCATTCACAGTTCCAGTTTCACCGTAACGCCTGGCCAGGTTTAAAATAGCAGGCTGTGAGCAACCAAGACGTTGGGCAATTGTTCGGTGGCTTACACCAGCCTCAAGCATCCCAATGGCCCTTAAACGTTGTTCAGATGTCAGGCATGGCCTCTGTATTTACTTGTTGTTTTCCCTTGTCAGAAGCCTCTAGAGTGGCTGTAGACAGCAGTAAATGAATGTCGAACCCCAAGAACTGAAGGATTTCATTATGAGGGTCATTATTTAAAGGGAAAGGTCCCTATACAGAACCACTCAAGCATGCCATTGTTGATCAACTCAGTGATTGAAGTGAAGTTCCCATTACATAATCAGCCATTACAATTGAAGAAACGTGTTTGTAAAGCTGCACATTTCAAAAAATGAAAGTGTTAAGTTTCTTTTGATGTTCAGTATATATACATATATTACCCTTTCGGTTTAGAGTTACTATATATATATATATATATATATATACAGTCACGTGAAAAAGTAAGGACACCCCATGTAAAGTTTTGACTTTTTCAACATACAGGTATTTGATCTTCATTTCAACAATATTGATAGACAAAGGTGATATAATATAACAAATATCATGAAACATTTACATTTTGTAGTCCATTGTAGAATTTAAATGAACATAAATGCAAATTTCGCATGTGGAAAAAGTAAGGACACCTACATTTATCAGTACTTCAAATACCTAAAATTAGAATCAGGTGCACCAGCTCAGGTGCAAATGATTAGAACATCGTCAGAGAGAATCTTGGAGGAACCTGTCTTATTTAAACCTCAGACATTTAGTTTGGTTTGCTCTTTGTTGTTGAAATGTACGGCGTCACCATGCCTGGATCAAAAGAGCTCTCTGAGGCCTTCAGAAAGAAGGTTAAAGATGCCTACGAGTCTGGGGAGGGATTTAAAAAGATCTCCAAACAATTTGAAATCAATCATTCGACTGACCGTAAGATCATCTACAAGTGGAGAAGATTCCAAACAACTGCCAACTTGGTCAGGCCAGGCCGCCCCAGCAAGTTCAGCCCGAGAGCAGACCGCAAGATGCTGAAAGAAGTCTCGAAGAACCCCAGAATGTCATCACGGGACCTACAGGTAGCTCTTGCCACTGTTGATGTCAAAGTGCACGAGTCTATCATTGGAAAGAGGCTGCACAAATTTGATCTACATGGGAGGTGTGCCAGGAGGAAACCTTTGCTGTCCAGAAAGAACATCAGGGCAAGACGAAAGTTTGTCAATGAAAACCTAGGCAAAGACCAGCACTTCTGGAACAATGTGCTCTGGACAGATGAGTCAAAGGTAGAGCTATTTGGCCACAGTACCAGAAGACATGTTTGGCGAAAACCAAAGACGGCATTTGACCACAAGAACCTGATACCAACTGTAAAGCATGGTGGTGGAAATATTAAGTTTTGGGGCAGCTTTGCTGCATCAGGGCCTGGGCAGCTCACCATCACAGAATCCACTATGAAACCTTCATTGTACCAGAGGGTGCTTGAGGATAATGTGAGGCCATTTGTCGGAAAGTTGAAGCTCAACCGAAGTTGGACCTTGCAACATGACAATGACCCTAAACATACCAGTAAATCCACCAAGGAATGGCTGAAAAGAAAGAAATGGAGGGTTCTGGAATGGCCAAGTCAAAGCCCGGATCTAAATCCCATCGAGATGCTGTGGGGGGATTTGAAACGAGTTGTGCATGCAAGAAACCCCTTAAACATCGCACAGCTGAAAGAATTCTGCATGGAGGAGTGGGCAAAAATTTCTCCCAGTCGATGTCAGAGACTGGTGGACAGTTATAAGAAACGCCTACTTGAGGTTGTTTCTGCCAAAGGGGGCAATACCACCTATTAGAGCCAAGGGTGTACTTACTTTTTCCACTGAAGGAAATGTCATCTCTGTTAATTTTTTGTTGAATAAATTATTGCAAAGTCAATTTTTCATTGTTTTTTGTTCAATTAGATCACCTTTATGTATAGAAACTGTTTAAATGAAGATCAAATATTGATATGTCCACATATGTTTAAAAAATTTTTTTTAAACATTTCATGGGGTGTACTTACTTTTTCCACATGCGAAATTTGCATTTATGTTTATTTAAATTATACAATGGACAACAAAATGTAAATGTTTCATGATATTTGTTATATTATATCACCTTTATCTATCAATATTGTTGAAATGAAGATCAAATAGCCGTATGTTGAAATATGTTGCAAAAGTCAAAACTTTACATGGGGTGTACTTACTTTTTCACGTGACTGTATATATATATATATATATATATATACATATATATATATATATATGGTGCCATGCCTAAGTATTGGAACAATTAAGTCAATTTATTATTACTGCTATACACTCAAGAAATTTGGATTTGAGATCAAAATATGAATATGAGGCAAGAGAACAGGTCACCTTTCATTTATTGTATTTTTATGCATACATGTTTTACCATTGTAGGACAATATCACTTTTTATATTCAGTCCTCAATTTTAGGTAAGCATAAGTATTAGAACAAATGACTGACAGGTGTTTCTTGTTGCATTGATTGTTCACACATAAAATACCTGTGAATGTCCAGGCTTGGTTTTAGCCTTTGCTTTTCCCTTGGCAGTCTGCCTTTGGAGTCAGCAGGAATAAACCAACATGAAGACCAGAGAACTCTCTATGAAAGAAAAACAAGCAATGTATAAGCTGAAAGAATAGAAGAATTCAATTAGAACCACAGCACAAAAATTGGGCATAGCAAATACAACAATTTTGAATATCTTGAAAAAGAAAGAAACCACTAGTGTACTTCGGAATAGACAACGGCCAGGTCAGCGAATAGACAACGACAAAGGCGACACCGCAAGACGCAAATCTCTCATCAGCACCAAAAATATAAAGGCCAGATTAGGATTTGCCATGTACAGAGGTGAGCCAGTGTTATGGACCAAAGTTTTAGGGACAGATGAGACCAAGAATGCTCACTGCCTTTACCAAATTGAATTCCTTTACATTTCAATTCAATTTCAATTTCAAAAATTTCAATGACCTCCACCAACGAAGCGATAGAAAGGTGAAAGTGTTGAGAAAGGAATGAAAGGAAAGGAATGAAATGAGAGTGATGGGAAGGTGGAAGTGTGGAGAAAGGAAGGAAAGGCATGAAGGAAAGGAAGAAATTAATGAGGAAGGAGGTGTGGAGAAGGAAAGTGTGGAGGAAGGAATGAATTCAATTTCAAAAATTGCAATGACCTTTACCAAAGCGATAGAAAGGTGAAAGTGGGGAGAAAGGAATGAACTGCATTTGATCCGAACCATACTACCTCATGTGTGAGTATGGTCGAGGTGGTGTCATGGCTTGTATTGCTGCCTTTGGAACTGTTTCACTCATCTTTATTGATGATGGAACTAATGATGGCAGCAGCAGAATGAATTCGGAAGTGCACAGAAACATTTTGTCTGTCTATGTGCAAGAAAATACCTCCAAACTCATTGGGAGGCGCTTCACCATGCAGAAAGACAATAACCAAAACTGCCAACACAACCAAGGAGTTCATCAGGGGAAACAAATGGAAGGTTTTAAACTGTCCAAGTCAGTTTCCTGATTTAAATCCAATGGAACATGCATTTCCATTTGCCAAAGAGTACACTAAAATCAGAACCGCCCCAAATCAAACAACAAATGAAAATGGCTGCAGAAAAGGCTTGGCAAAACATCTCAAAGGAAGATACCAAGAGTTTGGTGATGTCGATGGGTTGCAGACTCGATGTAGTTATTACATGCAAGGCATATGCAACCAAATTCAACTATTATATTACTTTACTTTAGTTAATCTGTTCCAATATTTATGCTTCCCTAAAATGGGGGGGCTGAACATAAAAAGTGCTAAAAAGTGCTATTGATCTACAATGGTAAAACATATATTCATATAAATACCAATAAATAAAAGCTAGCCTTCTGTACTCTTGCCTCATATTCATCTTTTGATCTCATATCCAAATTTCTTGAGTATATAGCAATTATAACACATTTGAATTCACTGTTCCAATAATTATGGAGGGCACTGTATGTATGTGTGCATGTGTGCATGTATGTATTGTGATGGTGGACCATGGGATGCTCTCCTGGGACTGGTTACGAGAAGCCCGCATAAGCACTATCCTGTAGATAAATCACCTCTCTGGCAGATAACAATGATCCACCTGATGGGTTCTGTTGAGCAAAACATAAATAACATTTATCCACCTGATGGGTTCTGTTGAGCAAAACATAAATAACATTTATCCACCTCATAGGTTCTGTTGAGCAAAACATAGATAACATTTATCCACCTGATAGGTTCTGTTGAGCAAAACATAGATAACATTTATCCATCGGATAGGTTCTGTTGAGTAAAACATAGATAACATTTATCCACCTGATAGGTTCTGTTGAGCAAAACATAGATAACATTTATCCTTCGGATAGGTTCTGTTGAGCAAAACATAAATAACATTTATCCACCGGATAGGTTCTGTTGAGCAAAACATAGATAACATTTATCCACGTGATAGGTTCTGTTGAGCAAAACATAAATAACATTTATCCACCTGATAGGTTCTGTTGAGCAAAACATAGATTACATTTATCCACCTGATAGGTTCTGTTGAGCAAAACATAGATAACATTTATCCCCCGGATAGGTTCTGTTGAGCAAAACATAGATAACATTTATCCCCCAGATAGGTTCTGTTGAGCAAAACATAAATAACATTTATCCATCGGATAGGTTCTGTTGAGCAAAACATAGATAACATTTATCCACCGGATAGGTTCTGTTGAGCAAAACATAGATTACATTTATCCTTCGGATAGGTTCTGTTGAGCAAAACATAGATAACATTTATCCCCCGGATAGGTTCTGTTGAGCAAAACATAGATAACATTTATCCACCGGATAGGTTCTTTTGAGCAAAACATAGATAACATTTATCCACCTGATAGGTTCTGTTGAGCAAAACAGAGATAACATTTATCCACGTGATAGGTTCTGTTGAGCAAAACATAGAAAACATTTATCCCCCGGATAGGTTCTGTTGAGCAAAATATAGATAACATTTATCCACCGGATAGGTTCTTTTGAGCAAAACATAGATAACATTTATCCCCCGGATAGGTTCTGTTGAGCAAAACATAGATAACATTTATCCATCGGATAGGTTCAGTTGAGCAAAACATAGATTACATTTATCCACCGGATAGGTTCTGTTGAGCAAAACATAGATAACATTTATCCCCCCGGATAGGTTCTGTTGAGCAAAACATAGATAACATTTAGCCATCGGATAGGTTCTGTTGAGCAAAACATAGATAACATTTATCCACCGAATAGGTTCTGTTGAGCAAAACATAGACAACATTTATCCATCGGATAGGTTCTGGTGAGCAAAACATAGATGACATTTATCCCCCGGATAGGTTCTTTTGAGCAAAACATAGATAACATTTATCCACCTGATAGGTTCTGTTGAGCAAAACATAGATAATATTTATCCACCTGATAGGTTCTGTTGAGCAAAACATAGATAACATTTATCCACCTGATAGGTTCTGTTGAGCAAAACATAGATAACATTTATCCATCGGATAGGTTCTGTTGAGCAAAACATAGATAACATTTATCCACCAGATAGGTTCTGTTGAGCAAAACATAGATAACATTTATCCCCCGATAGGTTCTGTTGAGCAAAACATCGATAACTTTATCCCCTGGATAACCTCGTGTTTTTTTTTCGTTTAACTTTAGCCTACCTACTCTGGCCCGGATAATACCTTATCATCCGTGGTTAGTGACACATACATAGGTTTGTCCAATTAAAAATGGCAGACGATCGAGCTTTGTTCGACATCTGTCGGACAAACGTTGAAAGGAAATTCGCAAACGTGTGAATTAGGGTGGTCCAAAAATTTGAAGATTGGATTTGCATTTGTCCACAAGCCTGCCCCTATTCCTGTTGAAGAAAGTAGTTTGTGGTGAAAATTTGAGCTTGATTGGACAATATTTAGAGGTTGCTCAAAATGTTGACAAATTTAAATGAATAATAACACAGAATTTTTAGCATCATACATCAATTCATAGATAATTATCTATTTTCAATTACTCAAATTATTTATTATTGTTGGCTTCAATGGTATGACCAAGAGATTGTGCAAAAGCACTGGCCACAAACATAGCATGCCGATCTGAGAGATTTACTCTGTCCAGAGTTGCCACGATTGCTGGAGTGACACCTTGATGGGAGCCTTTTTCGCCTGTTTGGCAGAAGATGGACTTTGGAGTTTGAATTAATTGTCCCCTGAATCAGAGCTTTCAATCTCAGACTCATCATCATCATCATCAACCACAGCCGATGTTGATGGAACAGATTGCATTGCTGTTAGAGTCTCAGCAGCATGTTTCTTCTTTCTTTTATCTTCATTCTCAAGCCTGATACGCTTTCTGTTCTCCTTCACTGCCAGAGTGTTGTCCACAGATCCCATACGTGAACTTGAGGGATCCTCACGCTGCATGATAAGGAATGCTTTGTCTTCTTCATTCGTCATTTTCTCAAGCGCATCATTTGGTGAGATATCGAAGAGGGATTGCAGATCATCTTTGAACATCTGCTCCTTCACTCTATCGTTTTTGAATGTCTTGGTTCTATTTTTCTTTACCAGTTTGTAGGCATCATACAACTTCAAAAGTTGGCGCTCACAGGAATCTACTCTCTGCACTGGAATTTGTGCTTTCTCCCAGTATGCACACACAGCTTGTCCACTAAGTTTGGCACTTTCAAGAACTGTATGGTGTTCTTGTATGTGATGGTACACCATTTTCTGCAATGTGTGTCCTTTGGTTGGTAGTCCCCCACATATTATTTCCTTTTCAGACTTGCCCAGCAACCAAACCGTGGAAGAGCTGCGAGTTTCTGCCATCTGAAAAAAGCAGGATAAATTAAAAATGTTATTTTTTGAGCAACCTCTAAATAAGTTCCAATGGACCTCATAGTTGGTTCATATGATCTTTATTAACATAGGATCAAGGGCAGCCTTGTGGAGCATGGATTTGTAATAGTATTAAATATTACATATATCTGTGGACCACCCCAGTGTGGATCCAATGTGTCATGTATGGATGTGCAAATTTTCCCACTGTTCAAACGTGTCTCTTTCCATTTCAGGGAGTTACGTCAGAGTGCAGATGGTGCAGATGGTGCAGATGTGAAACGGGCCGGTATCCTGAGAGTTAATAAATGTATGACAATCAATCGAGTTACATTACACAATGCGCATGAACCATTTCTCCTTCACTTCTTCCGCCGAGCAATAATTGTCTCCACCACCATTGATGGCACTGCTGTGATCATCAACCATGCTTTCCTCTTCAATTTACTTTTGCCATAGTAATCCTGATAATAATTCACAGACCGGTGTCTGTGTGTTTGTTTGTCGCGTAACTCCGACTTCAGTTCTGGCTCGATTACATGCAGACTTGCTACATGGGATCAGCATGACCCCAGTTAGTGTATAGAGGTGTTTTTATCTTTGCGGTCGTCTTTAGGGGGGGAGAGGAAGGGACGCCAATTCTCTAGGTAAATGTGTATCATGTAGCGCCATCTCCAGGTAGGAGAGGGTATTACACATCCCCATCCTTAAAAGTACCGTATTCATGTCCCCACGTTTACCAGTGGTCCAGTGCAGTTGGGTTTATTGAATTTTAAGCAGTAACTTGATGTTTTTGGGCATGTTTTTGCTTCATGCATGTAACCCGGGTTTTTTCATTTTATTTTCGGGATTGATTGAGGGAACTGTAAGTTGCTTATACACTACGCAAATAAAGTTATGCATCAGAAGAACGTGTTACATGCCTACAACAAGATTGCCCGTAGGGCCGTAGAATCCCGTTGATTTAACGCCAGGTGGGGTTGACTCAGCCTGTCATCCCCCGAGGTCGACAAAATGAGTACCAGATAACTGGTTATAGAGAAGCATTGCATCAGCGGCAGATGCGCCCACATAAATGATGCTACCAGCAGCCGGGTGGCTGCACACGAACCACCACCACTTCAAACAGGCCAAAATTAATAGATATATTGAAAACTCACATGGCTGGAGAAGATAATATAGTAGTGAAGGAGTCCGGACTCCAGCAGAATACGGATAAAAGGATGGCAAGGCACAAACTCGTCCGAGAAGATCTTTATTCGTAAAACCAACTCGTGAACACTGAAAAGCCCGTTTATCGGGCTGCATTATAAAGCACAACCAGAAACCGAAAGCCACGCCTCTCAAGCGAGGCGTGCTTCGGTGGTCACGTGATCGACAGGTGTAGCTGATTATACCCGCACGCGCGGCACGCTTTGGTGGTCACGTGACCAGCCACTCTGGCGCCGCGGATCCCCGCCGGTGACGTCACTGGCTGGAGCAAGGAGATTCTGATGCTGGTCGTGCTTGGGGGACCCATGGGTCGCTACACACGCCCCCCCAGAATGGACTTGGTCCAGGGAGGTCAACCTGAGGGGGGTCCGGATGACCCGACCGAAACGACCCCTGGCCAGTCGTGGGGGAGGGGGGGGGGTCCGGTGTGGTGGCGGGTGGTCGGACGGGGGGTGCAGGCAGGGGGGGGGTCCGGTGTGGGGGTGGGTGGTCGGACGGGGGGTGCAGGACGGGGGGGGCGGCCGAGGGGCCGGGCAAGTCCTCGGGGGAGGCTGCCGAGGTTCCTCGCGGGCCTCCCGAGGTTGCAGTTCGCGGGTGCAGTGCCGAGAAGGCTCGAGCGGTGCACGCGAAAAGTGGGTGAGCCAACCGAGGGGCTGGTCAAGGCCTCGGGGGAGGCTGCCGAGGTTCCTCGCGGGCCTCCCGAGGATGCGGGGCTGGTCAAGGCCTCGGGGGATGCAGTGGACGGGGGGTGGCCGAGGGCCGGGCAAGCCCTCGGGGGAGGCTGCCGAGGTTCCTCGCGGGCCTCCCGAGGTTGCAGTGCGCGGGGGCAGTGCCGAGAAGGCTCGAGCGGTGCACACGAAAAGCGGGTGAGCCAACCGAGGGGCTGGTCCAGGCCTCGGGGGAGGCTGCCGAGGTTCCTCGCGGGCCTCCCGAGGTTGCAGGGTCGGAGAAGTAGTTGCGGTTGTAGTTGTAGGTGCGCGAGGTGGTCGGACGGGGAGTCGAAGGTGACGCCAGAGAGAGGCCAGAGAGGAGTCGAAGGTGACGAAGCAGCCGTTCTGCCAACGTCAGTGCGCGCGAAGGTGACGAAGCAGCCGTGCCTTCGGAGGGTCTTAGAATAGCTTCGCCCCTCCGGTCGTAGAGGAGGAGCCGAGCGCGGTGCGTGAACCTCATAGTCATGGCCATCGTTGTTTCCGAAACTCCGGCATTTCGAAACCGCATTCGAAACTGCGCCCGAAGCCGTGCGGGAGAAGCCGGCATCACCAGCTTAGGTGGCTTCCCTGGCTAGGGCGTGCTTGCCGTGTCCGTTCACAGCCCCCGCATCCGTGCGGGGGCAGTCGGGGTTGCGTGTTCAAATTCGGGGTCACCAGTGAAGGAGTCCGGACTCCAGCAGAATACGGATAAAAGGATGGCAAGGCACAAACTCGTCCGAGAAGATGTTTATTCGTAAAACCAACTCGGGAACACTGAAAAGCCCGTTTATCGGGCTGCATTATAAAGCACAACCAGAAACCGAAACCGAAACCGAAAGCCATGCCTCTCAAGCGAGGCGTGCTTTGGTGGTCACGTGATCGACAGGTGTAGCTGATTATACCCGCACGTGCGGCACGCTTTGGTGGTCACGTGACCAGCCACTCTGGCGCCGCGGATCCCCGCCGGTGACGTCACCGGCTGGAGCAAGGAGATTCTGATGCTGGTCCTGCTTGGGGGACCCATGGGTCGCTACAGTAGAGTTTCTTCAAATAATAACAACTTCTGGCTGCCAGACCCTAAAACCAATCATATTGAATTTTAAACACCTGTTCTGCTCTGCGACTACGACATTACGTTGAAGTTTCACATCGATCAATGAAGCGGTTCAAGAGATATATATTTTAAAGATTTTCGTTCAATCCAATATGGCCGCCAAACCATGTGATGCATGAATTATTCAAGGGCAGCATGGTATATGCAAGGCATGGGGAACATATGTGTGAAGTTTCCATTAGATCTGTTCAGCCATTCTGGAGGAGTGGCATTTTAAAGTTTTATTATTTAAAAAAATCATAGCCACCAAATCATGTGACCTATGACGTCATGGTCACGGAACTTTTTGTTTGTCATGGGTATTCGATCATGCATGTAATTTTTTGCCTCAATCTGTTTAGCCGTTTCGGAGAGAAAGGGGTTTTGGTGGTTTTGAAGGCTTTTTTCTTGTATACAAGATCGAGGTTAGTTTAAGGGCGGGCACATGAAAACAAAAAACATAAACGGACACATAAAACAACTAGAACGGGCACTCGGTATAGCGCATACCTTCGCCGCAGCTACTGTTCTGTACTTGGCATGGGAGTGTAGGGAACAGAACAACAAAAATACGATTTTGACCTTTTCGTGACCTTGACCTTGACCTTTGACCCGATTGCTCCCAAAATCTAATCAAATGTGTCCCGTATAATAACCAATCATCCCACCAAATTTCATGCAATTCGGTTGAATACTTTTTGAGTTATGCGAATAACATACACACACACACACAGACATACAAATAAATACACAGCGATCAAAACATAACCTTCCGCTTTTGCGAAGGTAATAAAGTGAGGGGGAGACAAGATGGGGAGAGAGAGGGAAGCACACAAGCACAGCAGTAGAGAACTGGGACATCGGGAGATCTGTCCGAAAGGAAGGGCTTGGGGGGGTGGGGTGGGGGAGGGAAGGGGTACAAAACAAATTGACACTACAAGGAATTTCAGGAATGAAGTCGGAGATTGAAAGATTTGGATTTGGAGTGTATTAACGGGGTTAGAAAAGATCAAGGTTTTGGATGGGGGGAGATAAGAGGTGTTGGTGAACAGCTGTTTTAAAGACCTGGAGGGAGGAGTGGAATGGAAGAGAGTGAGGGAGTTTGTTCCAGAGGCGGGAAAAAAGAGGAATGAAAGAGTGAAGGTGAGCAGAGAGTCTTGATTTTGGCAGTTTCACCAGAAGAGGGTTGCTGGCAGTTCTTGTGCGTCCTGCAGGAATATTTGGGGGACAGAGCACAGATAGAGCTGGGAGAGCTAGGCCAGAGAGGAGTCGGTAGAAGACAGAAAGACCACCAACCTGCCTGTGGTGAGAGAGTGAAAGGTCCTCAGAATCAGCTTCATCGCAGGAGATTGCAATGATCCTAAAAGCTTTTGTTTAAAAAACTTTTATTGTGTTTTTTTGAAAGCTGAAGGCTTTTGTGTTAAAACAAATATGGCGGCCGAACCACGTGACCGATGACAACATTATTTTGTTTTTCTCCACCAAATTATCCATAGATGATGCTCAATAAATTTCATCTTGATTGGATGAAGTTTTGTACTTGTCGAATTATGACGTAAAAATGGAGGCACCTATGACATCATCATCAACATATGTTATTCCCCATGGAGAGTTCTTTACAATGAGCCATGTATAAATTTTTCCTATGCAGCGCTTTCGGAGATATAGAGGTGCAATTGTTTTCGTTTTTTTTCTTCCAAGATGGCGCCCGTACCAAGTGACCTAAGACGTCATAATTAGCATTTAAATATTCGACAAGGGGAGGTGCCCTTCTGGTGAAAATTTCCTGTCAATCGGACCAACGGTTGCAGAGAAAAGCATATTTATTCTGTGCGGACAAACACACAGACAAACAAACAAAGAAACGGACTCAAATGCAATACCCTCTCCTCTGGCGAGGGTAACGAAAACGGCACTCGGTGGAGCACATACATCCGCCAGGATGAACAGTTAACGTTTTGTATCCCACTGATAGGTCGGATCCATCCGGACCTGAACCAAAATGCAATTGGCTTGATCTTGTCGCCAAACCAACTTATCAACCTAATTTTAATTCCGTCCACGTTTTGAAATATCGTGTTATATCGTTTTTGGCCCTATATAAAAAACACTCTCTAATCCGTATCACATCTTCACCAAAATCGAATCAATTCGTCCTTATCGCACACCAAACTGGTCCACCATGTTTTATCCAAATCCGTTCATAACGTTTTGAGATATCATGCAATGCATCTTTGTTGGTCCAATCTCTCTCTCGTTTGTGAAGAATCTCTTAAAAATTATATTAGTCGGCTTGGCTGCATCAATTCCTGGGGGAGCGACTGTGCTGCTTATGCTTTGTCCCCTATTACCAGTCATCTGGATCTGGAACTAATTTTGCTGAACTTTTGATACACGAGTACTCCCGCTCACTACGGGAGGGGCAGGAAGGGTCGTTCCTCTTTGGGGTATATAGATTACAGTCAATCTATGGTGTGGTGTAAAGAACATTGGGTGTGTGTTCATTTACCAAGTTTCTTGTGGAGAGATCGCCATTTGGTTTAAGCATTCGAGCAAGCACTCCATTCAAAACCGTTAAGGAACGGCTGGCTTGGCAAGCGCTAGCTAGCTGCTTGGTAAATGAGCACAACCCGGGCTTCTCCCTCTTAGTTTCGTGTTAAACAGCAGGATCGAGTTTCAAAAGTTCGCTACGAAAAACGCCACAGTAGTGCCAGAAAGGGCGATGTTATTAACCCAACATTTGTGGGGTATATAGAGTACCGAAGATTTTCGCTCAGTTCTGTAAGTAAACCTTACTTCATGGATGTTGGGATTCCTCCAAATTTCTTCATTTAGTGTTATAAAGAGCATTAGCGACTGTTTAAAAAGCTAATCATACGTGCTTGTGGTTTATAATAGTTTTACTTCCAGTAGCAGCTGTTGCCCCCACATAACACCGTTATAACTGTGAGCTAATTATATACGTTATCACTGCAGGAAAAACGCTTTGGGGAAGTGGGACATTATTCGTATTAATATTGTTTTGTAATAACATTCACAATATGCAATTATCATTCATTTTGTTATTAATAGCATCTTTGGAAAAACGCCACGATAAAGCTAATTTAACATTGATATACCCCTCAACATGCAACGCTATTGATGGCAATGGCAGGGAAAACCCACTCGGGGGAGAAAAACCCCATTGGGGAGGGGGGGGGCAAATGAATGCGCGACAACCTTCATTGTGTAACCCTTAGTCATCCTGTCAAGTTTGGTTGAGATTGGATAAGTAACGACGGAATGTATTGGGGGCAAAAATTCATCCGACAGACAGACAGACACCAAATGGCGTATTTTAGTATGATGATATGGCTGCCAAAGCAGTTTCCAAGGCTATTGGGCACAATCCTGGATGGGTCGCCACTCCGACGCAGGATACTCGAATGGCTCATTCATCCCAGTAAGCTGGTACTCAATTTGCCAACCTCGGTTGGATGACAGGATGTGTCAACCCACCTGATGTTGCTTCCACAACACGACAGGGGCTTCAACTCAGGGCCCTAAGTTATTAAGCCAGCCACCTTCACCATTAAGTCAACACTGGCTAAAATCAATTAGTTCTTGTCACACGCCCAACCTGTCCACAATGTTTCATCTGAAACCATCCGTAACTTTTTGAGGTATCCCGCTCACAGACAGTCAGACAGACAAACAGACAGGGGTGAAAACATAACCTCCATCCACCTTCATTTGCGGAGGTAACAAAATATATGATGAAAATGAAGAAACACTAAAACATGTTTTATAACACTTGTAATCCCGCTTCCTCTGACAGCAAGTACATTTGTTTTCAGAATTGGCATCGTTTTCTAACCGCGATACCCACTTCCTCCAGCAGGGGTCGTCGTTCAACAACTTGCACTCTTCCATGTTCACAGGCAAAAATCGTAAGGCATCTCCCCACACTTACAGGGGCGTGAGGGAGTGTGGTCGAGGAGTGATTTGTTTGATGCCCATTACCAGACCCTGAGTACCCCAAGCACAAATGCAAAATTCGACTTTTAGATTTCCAACGGTACCATCTTCTGTATAATGATACTAGCAGAAGAACCCGGCATTGCCGGGCGGGGAGGGGAGGGGAGGAGAGAAGAGGGGGGGAGGGGAGAAGAGGGGGAGGGGGAGGGGGAGAGGTGGAGAAGAGGGGGAGAGGGGAGAAGAGGGGGGATGGGGAGGGGGAGGGTGAGGGATGGGAGGGGGAGGGGTGGGAGGGATGGGAGGAGGGAGGGGAGGGGGTAGGGGGAGGGGGGCAGAGGAGGGGGTAGGGGGAGTGGGCAGGGGGGGAGGAGGGAGGAGGAGGGGGGAGGGGTGAAGGGGGGGAGGAGGGAAGGGGAGGGGGAGGGGGAGGGGGAGGGGGGAGAGGAGAAGGGGTAGGGGGGAGGGAGGGGGAGGATGGAGGGGGAAGGGAGGGGGAGGACGGACGGGGGAGGGGGAAGGGGGAGGGCCAGTCAACAATGACGTTGCAGTTCTCATGGTCGGAGAGCAGCACAACAATCGCGACATCGTCCTGCATCTTCGAAAGAGCACGAAGCGGATTTTGGAGACTCACCGATCCTGTGACTCACGTCCTCCAGTACTGGCGTTGCCGGGCGGGGTAAGGGAGACCCGCACATTCCCAACCCGTACATTCGCCCTCTCGACTCAAGCTCGTATTCGATTCGTATTCGAAATCGAAAGGGGAAATCCTTCGTATTCGAATTCGTAAACACGAAATATGAATTAAAATTTAATTCATATCGCACAAAATCGACACAAAACACGATCGCATAAAGGTGAAAAAACGCAATGGCTTTTCGCCCTGAATTACGTGCAAACGTGTGACGTGTGACGGGATGGAACATCACGTGATCGCTCTGAGCGAATCAGCGAGCTGCTCGCACTGGCTGAGATTAGCGGGTACTTTGCTGAAATGCGCTGAGGTAAATATGAATAAAAAATATGGATCTCGTCAAATATTGTCTCGGCCATGTTCGTCCCAGGCTCAATGGCCATGTCTATGCCAAATATCAAGCACGTGAGCCTCTCCGTTTCGGAGTCTATCGGTAACATTACACACACACACACACACACACACACACACACACACACACACACACAAACTGTGTTTTATATATATAGATAGATTGTCACGTCAAATGGCCTTCGTTAACACAGGCCGCCTGCACCAGGATCTTTCGTTCAAGGTTTCAAGTTTTTCCACTTCTTCTGTCAAGCCAACAAATGAGAGGAGAAAGAGGGTAATGCTCTAATTAATATTTTGTGGCGGACATGATGGCTCGCTGGCGCGGTGACATCATTCCGCGCAACAAGAGGGTGTCGGCCACGCCCAAAGGGTAGGCGTGGCCTCGGGATATACACGGGGCGCGCAGCCCTGAGCACCTCAGTGCTATAGTTGAGCTTTGCAAATAAAGACTATTTTTGTTAACCGCGTTGTTGCTTCTCTGCTTGGCAAACAAGTCGTGCGCATAGCACCGCACTTCACTGGTGACCTCGACGCTGGTTCAGCCGCCGCTGACCAACAGAACGCGCCAATGTCAAACAACGCGGTCGCGGTGAAGCTCCCTGAGTTTTGGGAAGCTCAGGCCGAAGTATGGTTCGTGCAAGCCGAGGCACAGTTCCGACTTCGAGGCGTAACGGCGGATGAGACGCGCTATTACCACATCATCGCCGCCCTCGGGCCCGGCACAGCCGCCCGAGTCATGTCCGTCCTGCGGAACCCACCGGCCGACCACAGGTACGAGGCGCTCAAGCATCTCCTCATCGCCACGTTCGGCCTCACGGAATGCGAGCGGGCCGACCGCCTCCTGGACCTTCCAGACCTCGGTGACACACGACCATCGGTCCGGATGGACTACATGCTTTCGCTGCTGGGTGACAAAGCCCCGGATTTTTTATTCCGGGCGCTCTTTCTACGCCAGCTGCCGGCACAGGTACGCCTCGCGTTGGCAGGTTCCAAAATAAAGGAACCCCGTGCTCTGGCCGTCGAGGCCGACAAGTTTTTCGCGGCTTGTGACACGCGGGCGAGAGTCGGTGCGGCCGTCGCGGATCCCGCGGCTGATGCTGATGCACACCTCGTGGATCCCGAGGCTGATGCCGATGCACACCGCATGGCCGCCGCTACGCCCCGCCCACCACCACCGCGAAAACCGCGGCCTCCGCCTCCGCCGCAAACCTGGTGCCGTTTCCACGCCAGGTTTGGCCACAAGGCTAGGAATTGTTGCCCGCCGTGCTCGTTTGGCAAATCGGGAAACTACCAAGCCGGCGCTCGGTAGCGGCCCTGAGTGTCGGCCATTCCGGCAGCCTCCTTTTTGTCACGGACACCTTGTCCGGGCGTCGCTTCCTCTGCGACCCAGGCGCACAGGTGAGCGTTATCCCCGCCTCCATGTCCGACAAGCGAACCGCGGGCCGGGGCCCCGCGTTGCTTGCAGCCAACGGTACACCCATACGCACATTCGGGAAGCGTTGCCTCTCCCTGCGGTTCGGAGAGCAACGCTTTCAATGGACGTTCGTAACCGCCAGCGTGCCCATGGCATTGCCTTGTGCGGACTTCCTATGTGCAAATGGGTTGTTGGTAGACGTGAAGAACAGACGCCTCGTCCAGGCCGAAACGTTCAGCTCGCTTGCTTCCACGCTGAGCAGTTCGTTGGGCAGCTCCCTGAGCGGCTCACCGAGCGGCTCGCCAAGCAGCTTGCTGAGCGGTTCGGTCCCGGCGAGGTTGGTCTGTACGCTTCCGGCAGCGGACGAATTCACCCGCCTTCTCGCCAGCTTCCCGGCCCTCATGCGGCCCACCTTCTCGGCGGTGGCTGTCAAGCATGGGGTGGAACATCACATCCCCACCGTCGGGCCACCGGTCTACGCCCGGGCACGCCGCCTCGAGCCGACGACGCTCGCGGTGGTGAAGGCGGAGTTCGCTACGCTGGAGCGGCTGGGCATCGTACAGCGCTCCAAGAGCGCTTGGGCGTGGCCACTGCACATCATGCCGAAGCCTGGAGGGGGATGGCGGCCGTGCGGTGACTACCGCTGCCTCAACGATGCCACCACCCCCGACCGCTACCCGGTCCCTCACATTCAGGACTTTTCCGCCCGGTTGGTGAAAATGTCCTTCTTTTCTAAGGTGGACCTCATCCGCGGATACCACCAGGTCACCGTCAGGCCGGAGGACATACCAAAGACGGCCATCATTACACCATTCGGCCTCTTCGAGTTTCTTCGGATGCCCTTCGGGTTGAAGAATGCGGCTCAGGCGTTCCAACGGTTGATGGACAGCATCTTGCACGACTTGGATTGCGTGTACGTCTACCTGGACGACATCCTCGTCGCAAGCGCGTCCCGCGAAGAGCACCTCCGCCACCTCCGCATGCTCTTCGAACGCCTGGGCCAGCATGGCCTGATTGTAAACCCCGCCAAGTGCCGGTTCGGCGTCGCCGAAATTGACTTTTTGGGGCACCGCGTCACCAGGCACGGGGCCACCCCCTTACCGGCAAAGGTGGAGGCGGTCAATGGGTTTCCGCGCCCCCGCACGATCAGGGGGCTCCAGGAGTTCCTGGGCATGGTAAACTTTTACCACCGTTTCCTGCCCCGCGTCGCCCAGCTCCTGCGCCTGCTGCACGAGGCCCTCCGGGGGAAGCCGGGCAAAGGAGACGTTGTTTGGACCGAGCAGATGGACGTGGCGTTCGCGGGCGCGAAGCTCACCTTGGCTAACGCCACCATGCTCGCGCACCCGGCGCTCGATGCACCGATCGCCCTCACCACCGATGCGTCGGAATACGCGGTGGGCGCGGTGCACGAGCAATGGGTGTGTGGTGCTTGGCAACCGCTGGCATTTTTCAGCCGGCAGCTTCGCCCACACGAACGCCGGTACAGCACCTTCGACCGCGAGTTGCTCGGGCTCCACCTGGCGGTTCGGCACTTCCGCCATCTGCTCGAGGGCCGTTCGTTCACGGCCTTCGTCGACCACAAGCCCCTGTTCTTCACGATGGCCAAGGTCGCCGAGCCATGGTCGGCCCAGCAGCAGCGTCACCTCTCGGCCGTGTCCGAGTACACGACAGACATCCGGCACGTCGCGGGAAAGGACAACCCGGTGGCGGATTGCCTTTCCCGGTCCGTCGCCCACGCGATCCACCTTGGGATCGACTATGCCCGGATGGCGGCGGACCAGACCGCCGACCCCGACGTCCAGGCCTTGCGGACCGCCGTCACTGGCCTCCGCATCACCGAGGTGCCGTTCGACGGCGCGGGCACGGCCCTCTTGTGCGACGTCTCCCTCGGGCGGCCTCGCCCCATCGTGCCCGTGGGCTGGCAGCGCCGGGTTTTTGACGCCATCTACGGCCTGTCCCACCCAGGCACGAAGGCCTCCCAGAGGTTGGTCGCCGACAAGTTCGTCTGGCATGGCCTCCGGAAGGCCATCCGCGATTGGACCAGGACGTGCCTCGCGTGCCAGCGCATGAAGGTGCACCGCCACACCCAGGCCCCGTTGGCCCCGTTCACGGTGCCCGAACGTCGGTTCGACCACGGTCACGTGGACTTGGTGGGACGTCTGCCCCCCTCGCGGGGTTTCACCCACGTCCTCACCATGGCGGACCGCACCACCCGGTGGCCGGAGGTCATGCCTTTGGCGGCGATGACGGCGGCGGACGTCGCGCAGGCGTTCATCGCCACCTGGGTTGCCCGGTGCGGCGCCCCCTTGGACATCTCGTCCGACCGCGGCCCCCAGTTCACCTCGGAGCTCTGGGGGGCGGTCGCACGGGGGCTCGGCGTCCAGCTGCACCGCACCACGGCCTACCACCTCCAGGTCAACGGTCTGTGCGAGCGCTTCCACCGCTCCTTGAAGGCCGCGCTCCGGGCCACCCTCCGCGACGGCGGCTGGGTCGACAGGCTCCCCTGGGTCCTGCTGGGCCTCCGGACGGCGCCCAAGGACGACCTGCGCGCATCCGCGGCGGAGTTGGTCTTCGGACAACCGCTGCGGGTGCCGGGCGAGTTCCTCCCCGACTCCACGGCACCATGGTCCGTGGCGCAGCAGCGCTCCGCACTGCAGGAGACCGCCCGGAGGTTCGCCCCGGTGCCGACGGCGCACCACGGGTGCCCGCCAACGCACGTCGCCCCGGAGCTTCGCACGGCGGAGTACATGTTCGTCCGCCACGACGCCCACCGGACACCGCTGCGGCCCCCGTACGACGGGCCCTTCCGCGTGCTGGAGACCGGGGCGAAACACTTCACCCTCGACATCGGCGGTACTCCTGACTGTGTTTCCATGGACCGCCTCAAGCTGGCCCACCTCGACGTGGATCACCCCCCGCCAGTGGCTCGGCCCCCGCGGCGGGGCCGGCCCCCGGCGGGCAGACCACAGGCACCGCCCGGCCCCGCCGGCACGCCCCCCCCCCCGGTCCTGCACCCATCCCAGGTGCCGCCGGAGGCATCCCAGATGACATCCCGGCATCCCAGACGCCGCCAGCCGCCAGAGGGCGCTTCGGCCGGGCCATCCATTTGCCCCGCAAACTGACCCTTCAGGTGCGCGGGAATTCTGGGGGGGGGGGGGTGGGGGGGGGCGCGTGTGGCGGACACGATGGCTCGCTGGCGCGGTGACATCATTCCGCGCACCAAGAGGGTGTCGGCCACGCCCGAGGGGTAGGCGTGGCCTCGGGATATACACGGGGCGTGCAGCCCCGAGCACCTCAGTGCTATAGTTGAGCTTTGCAAATAAATACTCTTTTTGTTAACCGCGTTGTTGCTTTTCTCCTTGGCAAACAAGTCGTGCGCATAGCACCGCACTTCAATTTAATAATTCCGAATGTCTCCTGTTAGCACAATAATATACTAAGATATTAAATAAGGCAATTCTCTGTATCATACTAAAATACGCCATTTGTGTCTGTCCATCTGTCTGATTAATTTTTGACGCCAATACATTCCGTCCTTTCTTATCCAATCTCATATCTCAACCAAACTTGACAGGATAACCAAGGGTTACATAATGAAGGTTGTAGCGCATTCATTTGCCTCCCTCTCCAAGGGGGTTTTCTTCCCAGAGCGGGTTCTCCCCACCATTGCCGTCAATGAGTTGCGTGTTGAGGTGTATATCCATATTAAGTTCGCTTTATCGTGGCGTTTTTCCAAAGAAGAGGATTTATCGTGTTGTTTTCCCAAAGACGCTTTTAATAACAAAATTAATGATAATCGCATATTATTAATGTTATTACAAAACAATACGAATACTAATAATGTCCCACTTCCCCAAAGCGTTTTTCCTGCAGTGATAACGTGTATAAATAGCTCACAGTTATAACGGTGTTACGTGGGGGTAACAGCTGCTACTGGAAGTAAAAATATTATGAACCACAAACACGAATGCTTAGCTTTTTAAACAGTCGCTAATGCTCTTTATAACACTATTTGAAGAAATTTGGAGGAATCCCGACATCCGTGAAGTAAGGTTTACTTGCAGAACGGAGCGAAGATCTACTGTACTCTATATAACCCACAAAAGTTGAGTTATAACATGGCCCTTTCTGCCAATACCGTGGCATTTTTCGTAGCGAACCTTTGAAACTCGCTCCTGCTGTTTAACCTGAAACTGAAAGGGAGAAAGTCCGGGTTGTGCTCCTTTATCAAGCAGCTAGCTAGCGCTTGCCAAGCCAGCCGTTCCTTAACGGTTTTGAATGGAGTGCTTGCTCGAATGCTTAAACCACTTGGAGTTGGCGATCTCTTCACAAGAAACTTGGAAAATGAACACACACCCAATGTTCTTGAGATCCGTCCATAGATCGACTGTAATCTATATACCCCAAAGAGGAATGACCCTTCCTGCTCCTGTATGTAAATCTGAAAATCATAGAAAAAAAGATGTTTGAACATCCGGATCTGACGTATGCTCGTGATATGATGGAAGGAGGGAGATGTATGTTGAGGCCTAGAGGGATGTGTATTCCCAGCAGCGTGTGGTGCATCGTTTGCCAAGGTTGTGATTAAAACCCAAGGCTGTGATAAATACAGCTGCGTCCTTTATAACTCACTACCGTTTCTTAGTCTTCACTTACGAATCCTCACAGAATGGTCATAGTGAGCACACATGGTGAAGTTGACACAGGCAAGTCAGTCACGTTCAGTACGTCCTCCGAAGATGAACTCTCAAGTCACCGAAGCATAGAGGAGAACCATGGGCGGACTGGCCATACGGGCATTTGGGCAATCCCGGGTGGGCTGGGACCGCTGGGCTGCATGGCCTGGATAAAAAAACTGCTGAAAAAAAAAATTGTCACGGAAAACTTCTGCTTCCATCCCCGGGGATTCCCCGCTAAATATCAAAAGGTCAAAACTCAAAAGGTCGCCCCTGACGCCTCATTATAATTACTAGCAACGGTACCCACCCTTCGGGTGGGGCTTCAATTGTGAGGCCCAAATGAAAAGGCAAAATATCAGAAATTGAAGGCTTTATTATTTTAAACGATTTATATAAACATCCGTTAAATCATATCACATGCAAATCATCAAAATCCAAACAGTATTTGTAGAATTTCAATAAAAGCCACATCACTGTGCTGGTGTGCAGCTGTATCACGTCCTTGTTCCTGCTTCCGATAGTCCTCGACTCCTCGTCTAGCCGAGCCTTCTTTCTTGCAACAGCTTCCTTGGCCGTTTTCGTTAATGAGGCTTCCCGTTTGGTTTGGGAGGCATTTTACCGGTTTATCTGAAACGGTACCCGCCCAGTAACACGTACCAGAGAAAACAAATCGTTTGCGCAATGGGCTCTCCGATAATCGATGTGTTCACGGTTTGAATTACGTAACGTAACGTTTGTGACGATGTTTTCATTGTGACGATGTTTGTGACTTTTGTATTCACGGTAGTTTGATGTGACGGTGCGAACGTAATTTCGTAATGTTTTTTGGTTCACGAGTTATCAAGTGACCACTATATTCGTCATGTGTGTGTCTGTCTGACTGTGTGTCTCTGTGTGTGTCTGTCTGTCCGCAGCATAACTACCCGATGATATCATCCGATCTTGATGAAACTTGGGTGGGAGGTTGATATCATGATCTAGTTGTGTCCTGCCTAGAGTGGGCGTATTGCGCCCATTGTGGGTGGAGCGACGCCCGAAAAAGATATCTTTTTAGGGGGTAATCGAGTTCAAGCTACATCTTCTCCGAGGGGTTTGGTGGAATCTGACAGGGGTTTCGGTATTTGGTTAGGCCAATGTCATGGGTCTAGCTGCACGTAGCTCGATTTTTCATTTTCCCCCCAAGGTCAAGGTCACAAGGTCACGAAATTTAGAAAAGTCGATTTTTGATGGTTTTATTATTGTTCGCTTCCTGATAGGGTGAAATGTCGTACATGATCTTATATTATCACATACATCATAAAATACAAGTTTTCCAACAAATTTCAGAATCTTCGACCTTTGACCTTTCAAGGTCACAAAGGTCAAATTTTCAAAGTTGTCGGAATCGAACCGAATTTTCGGTATTGTGTAGCTAACTAACCTCATAACTGATTATACATTATTTTCTATCTCATTTCAAGGTCAGTAACCTTCGTTTTGACATTTCTGGGGCCTGGCCTGTCCGGGCCTGTTTCGGTTATAGTCCGTCCTTTGTCATTGAATACTGCTCGTTCGTGAACCATCGTTGTCTCCTTGCTTGTCGTTTTTATTTTCGTAATCGTTTAATGAACGTTTAATGTGTAATGAACGTTTAATCAGCGTGAAATGTGAGGAATCTACTGGCAAAGCTTTTGTGTAACTTGTTTCTGAAGTCTTGTTAGGACTGAATCTTGACCTCAAGAACTGTGTTGGAAACTCAACTGATGGCGCAGCAAACATGCAGGGGCGCTACAAATGTTTCAGTACTCTGCTATCAAAGGAAGTTCCAATGCAGATCAAGGTTTGGTGCCACGCACAGTCGCACATGTGTTAAATCTCGTTGTGACCGAAGCTACAAGTGTTGTACTGATTATCGCATCACTGTTCTCCCTACTGAATGACATTGCAGTATTCTTTCGGGAATCTTATCAGCGAATGAACATCTGGAGTCGACACTCCACAACTGTGAAATGAATGGGAACTATCGGAGAAACTAGATGGTGGTCAAAGGATGCCGCCTTGAGGAAGGTTTTTGGTTCATTCAACAACCCAACTGGAGCGCTTTTCATGGAAGTTATCACCACTCTTAATGCCATACGAGTTGCTGACCAGATCCAAGCAGCTGTTAAGGCCAAGGTGAAGGGATACATTGCCAGTCTCCTGCAGTTTGAAACAATTCTGACTGCACAAGTATATCTGCAAGTATTCTCCCGCACTACAGCGCTCTCCAAGTATCTACAAACTGTGCAATTGGATCTGCTGACTGTGCACCGGATGGTGGATGAATTGCTCGAGAATATGCAGATGCTACGGGATGACTTCCAAGCTTGTCATGATGCAGCTGCAAAGTTTGTTCAATGGGTTAATGACCAGCTGGATGAAATGGATGTAAATCTTGTTATGGAAGAGTCCCTTCCTATAAAACGGCAAAGACAGCACAAACGTATTGATGGCGAACTGTCCATAGATGAGGCTACATCAGCTTCTGACCCAGTAAAGAAGTATCGCATTGAAGTGTACAACCGAATAGTGGACACTATTGTGAGCAGCATTGAGCAGCGGTTTGAATGATCAGCAACATCAACATTGTATGCTGAACTCTCACTTCTTCACCCAAGGAACTTTGATCAAGTGCCATTGGGAGCTATGGAAGAGCTGCATAAACATTTGCTGAGATTTGATGATGGTGTCACTGCGGAACAGCTACGAAAAGAACTGCGAAGCCTTGGAGAACAATGGTCAACACTGAAACAATCAGTCGCAGATGCTTATACAGTGCAGGAGGACAGTGAGTCTGAACAGGACAGGAAGACTCTGTCAAGTACATGTAAGTCATGTAAAGCCTGTCCTCTCTGCTGCTACAAGGTGCTCCTCAAGTTGAACCTCTTCACTGATGCCTACAAGAGCATTGGGCTTCCCTACAAGCTGCTGCTAACGCTGCCTGTGTCACAAGTGGCATGTGAACGGTCTTTCTCTGCTTTGAAGAGAATCAAAAGCCGTCTGCGAAGTACGATGACACAAGAACATCTTTAGGCGTTCATGTTGATGTCTGTGGAAAAAGGGATCCTGGCCAAACTTGAAACTAAGGATATCATTGATGGTGTGGCTGCCAGAAGCAGCAAACTGCGCAGGCACCTCCTCTCTTAGACATGACATGTGCTTGTGTTACTGAAAATAAATTAAATTTGTAGTGGATTTTATTAAGTTTTTTTTTTCAAGCATTTTGTCTATTTTCTCAGATAAGCAACATATTAATGAATAATGGGCCGACCTAGGTGAAGGATGCCCGGGCCGGTTTTAAGACCCAGTCCGCTACTGAGGAGAACCCAAATCAGCAGTTACAGCTATACCACATATAACGAAGAAGGGAGCTCCAAGAAAAAGAGGATGATTTGGTTGATGGACAGTTGAGGTTTGAGGGACAATACGCTTTGAAAGTAAGCACTGGTCAACAGGCCTCCATTGCCCTCCCCCGATTCTACCACCCCTAGGGCTGAGCATGAATATTGGGTATCACTGGGCACCTAAAGGTCATCAATAAGTCAGCTGGGTTTCCATCAACAATTTATTGAAGCAAAATGCTTTTTGAAATGATGTATGAATGCTAAGCCAGGCCTTTTTTGATGCTGTGTGTGTTTACACTGACTCGGTTCGGCTCAACGGACACTCTTAACCTGCCGTTACTAGCACAATATCTGTGATTAAAATCGTCTTTTAAACATAAATGATCACCATGTAGACGAAAGAGTGGAAATTTCACAATAGTTAACCAGAACTGTTCTGTTCCTGAATGAAAATCGGACTCACGACGGAAATAGAGGAAATACGACAAATATCCATGGATGAGACTGACAGGTGTTGATTTCCTGTTAATACAATCAGCGGCCGCATTGAGTATATATTAGAGGCCGCAGTGAAGGTCCCACAGTTTCCTTCATGAAGAGAAAGCGAGCTATCGACGGCATCCTAAACAAATTACAAATTCCTGCCTTAACCTAAGTCGAATGTCAGGCCTGACCAGCCGGTTTGTGAAAGACCTGGACCAAGCTTCCCCTGGCCAACTCTACAATAACGTGAGAATAATTGTGATGGCTTAAGAAGAACAAGCATTCTGAGTATTGCGCTGCAATACATGTCCCCTACCGGCAGTCTGTCGTCCGGAAAACTGTTGGGGACATTACACGTATTGCACTGTGTGAATTATATAATTACCAACTCACGGTCTGAGGTAACTCGGCTAAAAATTATCCGATTGGCACCAAATAAAGTTCATGAATGGTTGCACAGACCCCGACTTCTCACTAAAAGGGGAAAAATAATGTAAATCAGAGTTAAAATAAGCCCGCAAGGTCGCTCCGTGGAGTAGCCTGCACGTATTGCACTGTGTGAATTATATAATTACCAACTCACGGTCTGAGGTAACTCGGCTAAAAATTATCCAATTTGCACCAAATAAAGTTTATGAATGGTTGCACAGACCCCTACTTCTCACTAAAAGTGGAAACAGAATGTAAATTGGAGTTAAAACAAGGAATATTAACAGCTTTGACTTACCGCACTCCAAATTATAGTCTGGAAAACTGTTGGGGAAATTACCAAAGTTCAAAGTGCCATAACTTTGTCAAAAATGATCGAAACGTCGTGAAGTTCGAACTTAATCTGTAACGTATCATGAGGAAACCATTCACCAAGATTGAAATTATTAGCATTAAGAGTTTAGAAAAAAAAGTCCGGAAAGCTGTTCTTTGCGTGACGGACTGATGGACTGACAGACTGACGGACTGACAGACTGACAGATGGACAGACTGACAGACGGAGGGACGGAGTGCAAACATATAGTCCCCTCCGGTGTACACCGGTAGGGGACTAATAAGAATATTAACAATCTGCAGTCTGCGTGGTGTGCACGTGCACATACACATGGCCCCCCTCCATGCCCTGCCATCCACTGGTCTCTCCCATAGTGAGTGGGTGTTTCTCGTATTTAGTATATATAAAACAAACAAAGACACACACACACACACACACACACACACACACACACACACACACACACACACACACACACACACACACACACTTCTACTTTTAGCAATAGATGCAAAATCTAGTATATAGTGTAGGTCGTTGTGTTATTTAGTGAACGGTTCATATAGAATCTGCAAACTTGTGATTTTTTACTTTCTATGATCACACTGAACACAAAACAACCTGTTTCCAATTTTTTAATTTATGTCCAGTGGCAAAATTCAAGATGGCCGCCAGCATATACCGAAAAAGCAATAAATCGTTATATTTGAACCAAAGTATTCAATATACGCACAATGATAAGCTTATTATGGACATGCTTTTGATTACAATATATTTGTATCTACATATGGTTGTATGAAATAGACTGTCTTCAATGTTTTCATTCATATCCATTGACAACATCCAAGATGGCGTCCACCAAATTTCGAAAAAATACGATATTTTTTATATCTGAACCATTTATTTACGTACATGTATACACAAAGAATTAAGTTAAGCACCCCTACACAACGAATTAAGGTAAGCACCCCCTAATATATATTCTTTGTGTATATGTATACATTGGCATATATTCTAAGGTATGTGAGATCAAATAATGATTGGTATGACATTAGCAATTATCCATTGATGAAATGCAGATGAGTGCACTCATCTGTGACGCCCATCGCTCGTGCAGCACGTGTTATCATCCACGTGGTCGTGATGTTCTGTAAATGCACTATCATCACGGGTTATTGCAAGTCACGCCTGAGCTCGTGTGGGGGTTACATGGTCATTTTCTCGTAATGGTGGCTCGTAGACGGTTGTCGGACGGAGAACGATGGCGGATAATAGGCATGATCGAGTCCGGAATGTCCAGAAAAGCTGTAGCTCGAACGTTTGGTTACCACCATTCGGTGATCAGTCGGTTGGTGCAGAAACACCAGGAAACGGATGCGGTGAAGGACCGCCCAAGGTCTGGGAGACCTCGCGTGACAACAGTCCGCCAAGATAGAGCGCTTTTGAGACTGGTGCGACGATATCCCTTCGCCTCGAGCCATTTCCTGAAGGACAACTGGCTGCCCAACAGAAGGCTATGTCACCGTACCGTGAGGAACCGCCTGAAATCGGCCGGTTTAAGGTCAAGACGAGTGATCAAGCGTCCAAGGCTACTCGAACGACATCAGAGGGAGCGTTTGGCATGGTGCCGAGCGCGACGTGGATGGAACATCCGGTCTTGGAGGCGAGTTCATTGGTCGGATGAAAGCCGGTTCTTGCTGTACGTGACAGATGGGCGTGTTCGGGTGTGGCGCCACAAAAACACCGCGTATGCACCTAAAAACATTCAACCAACGGTACCCTTTGGTGGTGGCTCGATTATGGTCTGGGGATGCTTCTCCCATGACTGTAAGTTGGACCTGATAACTGTGCGAGGTAACCTCAACGGAGAGCGATATGCCGAGGAAATCCTGAATACCACCGTAATCCCGCACTTCGATGACCACACCCTCGCCAGCAGACCCATCTTCATGGATGACAACGCCAGGCCTCACCGTGCGAGACGCGTCCGAGCCTTGCTGGAGCAAGGTGCTGTGACAACCATCCCCTGGCCTGCGTACAGTCCTGACCTGAACCCCCTCGAGCACGTTTGGGACATGTTGGGACGACAAATTGCGAAGATGGTCCCTCCAATAGCCAATCTGGATGAATTGGAACGTGCATTACATCGGGAATGGAACAACCTGCCACAGCAACGCATACGACGGCTTACAGGGTCTATGAGACGTAGGGTTGAGTCAGTGATCCGATCACGTGGGTCCTACACACGTTATTGACGCAAAGATCGCTAGAGGTCTTCTCAGAACAATGACTGTACGTTAGAAAACATAAACGTCATCCACACTGTCCGTGATGGACCTATAGCTCCATACTTAAATTGAGGTGCAAATATGCCTAAAATTCCCAAAAAATTTCACCTTTAATTATTCAGAATAAAATATTGAAAACGGCATGATTGTTATGTTTTTATGTGACCATAATATCACTTCTCCAGAAAATATAGCAATATCATGGGTATATTACACTGTTTTGACGACAACAAACTTGTAATGTGCGAGGTTGTAAAAAAACGGGGGGGGTGCTTAACTTAATTCTTTGTGTATATAATGATAAGCTAAGGACATTTTTGTGATTACAATATATTCTTTTCTACCAAGTATGTTACTTCTTTAAGAAGTTTTCAATGTTTTCATTAATGTCGTAGAATAAGTCCAAGATGGTGGCCACCATATACAGAAAAATCAAACCATTTATCAACATACTTGTGTTATGGAAATTTACCTCGGCATGTTATGTATCTAACAATCATGGGGAAAACAAAATGGTGTTCATACACATATCAAATTGGATGCTCAATTATACATGTATCCGGATGCTAGTTATCTGCCACGTTATTAGTCATCACTGTCGCTGTCATCATCATCATCACTCTCTGTCTCCTCATTTGCAACATTAGTGCATGATCCTTCAGCACCTTCACACTTGCAAAGCTCTGTGCAAGACAGATTATTGGTCTTGCAAGAACACCGTCCACTGCATTTGCTGGCAATACATGAACACTTCACGAGGCCGACGACAGCCTCTGGTACCGGTGGAACTTTCGACGTCACAGGAACACAACGTCCGTCATCTAGTTGTTTCCATCCCAACGATACTGGATCTAGAAGACTTGGAACAGCTACTGTGTCCTGCACCCAAATGTTAGCTTGGAAGTGTGCTCGCAGAATGTGTTCAGTTATGGATCCTTGAGTTGGAGGTAGTTTCTCTACACCCTGGTTGCCCTTGAGTTTGAACATATGCCACCGGAGTGCTTTAGCTGATTCATAACCAGGTTTGAAGAGCTGACACACGAACTTTTCACAACCAGCCAACACCTCCGGAGATGGATACACACCAACACCAAGCCCAGCTAGTGCATGGATTACGTCATCACTAGCCTTCATGAAGGATTTGAAGCAAGTAGGCTTTCCCTTTCCCTGGATGTGGCCAGTGGTATCACATCCAGTGAGCGCGTGGAATCCTGGCAAAGCTGCTGCACGTTCTGCGCCAATGGCCATGTAGATAGGTTTGAGTTTAATCTTCCGTCGTCGATCACCAGAGCCCATGATGATGAGACTCTCTGTGTTGAGGTCTGGGACCCTGCGCAGAGCGAGCACCAACACATCTGTGTCAGAGGAGTATATGTGGTGTATTACCCAAACTACTCACTGCTACTGCATACATGACCAGTAACGTGTCGGCTTCCTCCTGTGTACTTGTGATGTTCACCATGGTTGATTGGGAAGACATAACACCTTTGTGTGTGTGGGTAGTGATCGGCAGTTTGCACATCTGGACAGATTTTGTGCAAGGTATAGCACGAGGTTGGCTTTGGTTTCCTTGGTTCCTTGGAATACCTTAAAGTCTTTGATAGGTGTGGAATCTTCTATTTTGTATCCCTTGTCTTGTGCTCTTCCTGCTGTTCGGAGCTGTCTCGTTCTGTCCTTCATGGAGTTTGTAACAGTGTAGTTATCGAATAATAAGTATATGTCACTGTAGCCTCGCGACTTGTTGTCAACACTTCGAATGAAACAGCCTGACAGGTCTCGGCAACACTTTATACCATCCTTCCGAACAACCATCTCCTGCACGAGAGCCATGCCATCTATTACGACGCAGCCACTGGTGATTTTGGGTCATACAGGAGTTGCCGATTAGATTTGTGGGCTTGTAGCGGTTACCGCTGGATGCACACAATCGCCTTGCACCGGCCAGAACACGGCCAGACGCGCCTTTCCCGGGCATGCCCGGACTCACTGTTCCCGGGCACGCCCGAACCTCCCGGGCACGCCTGGTCTCGTCTTTCCCGGGCATGCCCGCTCTCGCCTTTCCAGGGCTCGCCCAGAGCGTCCGGGCATGCCCGCTATCGCCTTTTCAGGGCTCGCCCAGAGCGTCCGGGCATGCCCGCTATCGCCTTTCCAGGGCTCGCCCAGAGCGTCCGGGCATGCCCGCTATCGCCTTTCCAGGGCTCGCCCAGAGCGCCCGGGCACGCCCGCTATCGCCTTTCCAGTGCTCGTCCAGAGCGCCCGGGCACGCCCAGCCTCGACTTGCCAGGCCGCAGCCAAACACGCCGGGCAGGTCCAGACTCGCCTTTCCAAGGCTCGCCCTTGACACCTGGGCATGCCCGGTATAGCTTTTGCCGGGCAAACTTCCCGACATAAATGTGTATATATATTGCTGCCCGATAAACGGGCTTGGCAGAATACCTGAGCTGTTTTGTTTCAATAAAGCAACTCGGACGAATTCCGTCTTTGGTCGCGTCAATTCTTTCGACTCGCGTTGGAGCGCAGTTCCTTCATTGGTGACCTACCAACATGGATACGGCAGTGACGTTTAAACTGCCTACCTTCTGGGAGGCTCACGCGGCTGTTTGGTTCGCTCAGGCGGACTCTCAGTTCGCCCTGCGAGGCATCACCGCGGACGACACCCGCTTCCACCATGTTGTGGCGGCGCTCGGTTCCACCACCGCGGCCCGCGCCTTCAGCCTCCTCGAGCACCCGCCAGCTGCTGACAAATACGACGCGCTGAAGACACTCCTCCTCGACGCTTTCGCCCTCTCACCGGCAGCACGCGCACGGCGCCTGCTCGCTCTGCCCGAGCTCGGCGACACGCGCCCGTCCGAGCGCATGGACTATATGCTCTCGTTGCTCGGTGAGCACTCTCCAGATTTTCTGTTCCGCGAGCTGTTCCTTCGCCAGCTGCCTCACCCGGTACGCCTCGCCCTGGCTGGCACGTTGATCACGGATTCCCGCGCCCTCGCCAGGGAAGCCGATAAGATCTCCTCGGCGGGCCAGCACATCGGCGCGGTTACCTGGAGCCCGCCGCCGTCCGAGGCGACGCCCACGATGCCCGAGCGCCCTGCGCGGTTGGAGGCCGAACTGCCGGTGCAACTGGCGGCCGCCACGCCGCACCGCCCGCTTCCGACACGACGGCCGGGGCCTCCACCTGACCGGGCGTGGTGTTATTACCACGCCAGGTTCGGACACAAGGCTCGGACGTGCCGGCCCCCGTGCACTTTCGGCAGGTCGGGAAACGGCCGGGCCGGCGTTCATTCCCAGCCATGAGCGCCGGCCACTCGGGCAACTTGCTGTTTATTCGGGACAAAGCGTCTGGGCGGCGTTTCCTGTGTGACACCGGCGCCCAACTGAGCGTCATACCCGCCTCCGAGCAGGACAGGCGGGACGCCGTTTGCGGCCCCTCTTTGGTCGCTGCTAATGGCTCGGCCATACGCACTTTCGGCCCACGCGTCGTCACCCTCTGCTTCGGCAGCCAGCGTTTTCAATGGACTTTTGTGACCGCCTGCGTCCCCATGGCTTTGCTGGGCGCCGACTTCCTCTGCGCGCACGGGCTGCTGGTCGACGTCAAACGTCGTCGCCTTGTCAACGCCGAGACCTTCAGCTCCCTGGCGTGCACGATGAGCAGCTCCGCGCCGACCGAACTGGCATGCGCCCTCCCGGCAGCAAACGAGTTCGCTCGCCTGCTCGCGGAATTCCCGGCCCTCACGCGGCCGACGTTTTCGGCCGTCGCGGTGCAGCACGGGATCGAGCACCACATACCCACTATGGGCCCGCCGGTCTACGCCAGGGCCCGCCGCCTCGACCCGGCCAAGCTCACCATGGCGAAGGCCGAGTTCGACGCGTTGGAGCACCTCGGCATCTTGCGGCGCTCCGATAGCGCATGGGCCTCGCCACTGCACATCGTGCCAAAGCCGGGGGGTGGATGGCGCCCGTGTGGCGACTACCGCCATCTCAACGATGCTACCACCCCCGACAGGTACCCGATCCCGCATATTCAGGACTTTTCCGCCCGTTTGGCGGGACGGGTCATCTTTTCGAAAATTGACCTGATACGGGGCTACCACCAGGTACCTGTCCGGGTGGCCGACGTCCCGAAGACGGCCGTCATCACGCCGTTCGGCCTGTTCGAATTTTTGCGGATGCCGTTTGGCCTCAAGAACGCGGCCCAGGCGTTCCAGCGCTTGATGGACGGCGTGCTGCACGACCTGCCGTTTATTTTCGTCTATCTGGACGATATCCTCGTCGCCAGCACGTCCCGCGTGCTGAGCACCTCCTCCACCTCCGAACACTGTTCGGTCGCCTCAGCGAGCACGGCTTAATTGTAAACCCGGTCAAATGCCACTTCGGCGCGACGACCGTTGACTTTTTGGGCCACCGCATCACCAAGACCGGGGCCGTGCCGCTGCCGACCAAGGTCGAGGCCATCACCACGTTCCCGCGTCCCCGTTCCATCAAGGCCCTCCAAGAGTTCCTCGGCATGGTGAATTTTTATCACCGATTCGTGCCCCGCGCTGCTCAGCTCATGCGGCCCCTTTACGAGGCCCTCCGGGGCAAGCCGGCCAAGCATGACATTGTTTGGTCCGCGGCCATGGACGCGGCCTTCGCCAGCGCCAAACGGGCCCTCGCCGACGCAACGCTGCTGGCTCACCCGGTGCTCAACGCGCCCATCGCCCTCACTACGGACGCCTCCAACTACGCGGTGGGCGCCGTCCATGAGCAATGGGTGGATGGAGTTTGGCAGCCACTCGCTTTTTTCAGCCGGCAACTCCGGCCGAACGAGTTAAACTATAGCACGTTCGACCGCGAGCTGCTCGGGCTATTCCTGGCCGTTCGCCATTTCCGACACCTCCTGGAGGGCCGCCCGTTCACGGCTTTCGTCGACCACAAGCTGTTGGTCTACGCAATGGCTAAGGTCACGGAGCCGTGGTCGGCCCGCCAGCAGCGCCACCTCTCCGCCGTGTCGGAGTTCACCACGGACATCCGGCACGTCGCCGGCAAAGACAACGCCGTGGCCGACTGTCTTTCTCGGGCCGGCGCGAACGCGGTCCACCTCGGCGTGGACTTCGCGCTCATGGCGGCCGACCAGACCACCGACGCCTCGGTGCAGGCACTCCGTGCGGCGGACACGGGCCTCCGCCTGGCCGACATTCCCTTCGCGGGCACCGTCCTGCTCTGCGACGTCTCCCAGGGCCAGCCTCGCCCCATCGTGCCCGTTTCCTGGCAGCGCCGCATCTTCGCCTCCATCCACGGCCTTTCTCACCCGGGCCGGAAAGCTTCTCAGAAGCTGGTGTCGGCGCGTTTCGTCTGGCACGGCCTTCGACGAAACATCCGCGACTGGGCCAACGCCTGCACGGCCTGCCAGCGGGTCAAGGTCCATCGCCACACCCAGGCCCCGCTGGCACCTTTCGCCGTGCCTGAACGGCGTTTCGACCACGTCCACGTGGACCTGGTGGGTCCCCTGCCCCCCTCGCGGGGGTTCCCCCACCTGCTCACCATGGTGGACAGGACCACCAGGTGGCCGGAGGCCGTGCCCCTCGCCTCCACCACCACCGCCGACGTGGCGCAGGCGTTCATCGCCACCTGGGTCGCGCGCTTCGGCGCACCAGCGGACATCTCGTCCGACCGCGGCCCACAGTTCACGTCTGAGCTTTGGGGCGCGGTCGCCCGTTCGTTGGGGGTCACGCTGCACCGCACCACGGCCTACCACCCCCAAGCCAACGGGTTGTGCGAGCGGTTTCACCGCTCCATGAAGGCCGCACTCATGGCCGGCCTTCAGGATGACGGTTGGGCCGACCGGCTGCCGTGGGTCCTTTTGGGCCTTCGCACGGCCCCCAAGGAAGACCTCCAGGCGTCTGCCGCCGAGCTCGTCTACGGCCAGCCGCTCCGCGTCCCGGGCAAATTCGTGCCCGACGCTACCAGTCCCTGGTCCGCCGCTCGCCAGCGCTCGGACCTCCAGGAGGCCGCCCGACGATTTGCCCCCGTGCCGACGTCCCGCCACGGTGGCCCCCAGTCCTACGTCCCCCCGGCGCTTCGCACAGCGGAGTACGTCTTTGTGCGTCATGATGCGCACCGGGGGCCACTCCGGCCACCGTACGATGGGCCCTTCCGGGTCCTGCGACGGGGCGACAAGTCTTTCATCGTCGACTTCGGCGGCCGGCCGGACCGGATTTCTGTGGACCGCCTCAAACCGGCGCACATGGACGTCGACCGACCACCACGGTTGGCCCTTCCTCCGCGGCGAGGCCGCCCCCCGTCCACAGTTCCCCCCGCTCGACCACCCACCACCACGTCGGACCCCTCCCCACGACCCTCAAGGGGTCGCTTCGGCCGGGTCATCCGGACCCCCCTTAAATTGACCCTGCCGGTGCAGGTCGATTCTGGAGGGGCGTGTGTAGCGGTTACCGCTGGATGCACACAATCGCCTTGCACCGGCCAGAACACGGCCAGACGCGCCTCTCCCGGGCATGCCCGGACTCACTGTTCCCGGGCACGCCCGAACCTTCCGGGCACGCCCGGTCTCGTCTTTCCCGGGCATGCCCGCTCTCGCCTTTCCAGGGCTCGCCCAGAGCGTCCGGGCATGCCCGCTATCGCCTTTTCAGGGCTCGCCCAGAGCATCCGGGCATGCCCGCTATCGCCTTTCCAGGGCTCGCCGAGAGCGTCCGGGCATGCCCGCTATCGCCTTTCCAGGGCTCGCCCAGAGCGCCCGGGCACGCCCGCTATCGCCTTTCCAGTGCTCGTCCAGAGCGCCCGGGCACGCCCAGCCTCGACTTGCCAGGCCGCAGCCAAACACGCCCGGGCAGGTCCAGACTCGCCTTTCCAAGGCTCGCCCTTGACACCCGGGCATGCCCGGTATAGCTTTTGCCGGGCAAACTTCCCGACATAAATGTGTATATATATTGCTGCCCGATAAACGGGCTTGTCAGAATACCTGAGCTGTTTTGTTTCAATAAAGCAACTCGGACGAATTCCGTCTTTGGTCGCGTCAATTCTTTCGACTCGCGTTGGAGCGCAGTTCCTTCAGGCTTGTACTATTTGCTGAGAGACGATTGACGCAGATCTATTAAACTCTTGTGCACGAGCTTCAGTTTTAACTGTAGTTGTACCTTTCATGATCCAAAGCACCATGCTGTGGAGCTCCTGTGGCACTACGCAATGCTCACTATTTTCGAGTGTTCCGGTGAAAACCCACGGGTCTTTCTTTGTTTCCTGGACCAATTTACGTAGGACTCTGCTTGCTTCAAATAACTTCTTCATGTCATCGTATGTGTTGTTCTTGACAGCTTCATCAACTGCAGCATTTTGTGCAGCTTTGGAATGTATCAGTGTAGGCTTCTTCGGTAATGGTGTGAACTGAACGAGATTAACATTTTCCTCGATATTTTGTCGTAGCCACCTCCGCTCGGACTTGGCGTTAGAAAACTTCGAGACATACTGGATGTTGTATTGTTCCATCTTCGATAAGTATAGCTTTTCTGCTTCGTCCATTGGAATAAATTCTCCCTCGTTGATGCGATCTTGTATTTCGGCAAAGAATTCAATTTCAGCCGTGATGTGGTGTACTGTCGGCCCACTGGCATCTGTGTTGCAGCGGTCAGCTGTCTTAGGGCATGATCCACTGTCTGCAGCATTTCCCTGCTTTAGAAACTGCCACTGTTCGGTGATGCACTTCTTGTGGTAGACAATATCACGTGACAGCGCATCATTGTCAGATAGGACAGTGGCATAGTTAACCTTCCATTCTTGGTTGTTGGAGTGGTGTACTATGTCCTTTATCTGCTTTCCAATATTTGCTGATTGACATTCGTGCAAGGGACCTTGTATTTTACCTTGACAGAAGAAACATTCTGTTTTGTCATATGCAGTTAACTGTGATCGGGTGTACTTTTTTGACACTGGCTCTTCGTCCGTAGCACTAAGTGTTGATGAAGCAGTTGGTCTCCCCACGGTTCGGCGACTAAGGAGAGTAACATCGGATGTTGCACACGCTCGGTTGTAGCGCTTTTCATCACGTATTATATGTTCTTTATTTGTGCTCATAGCATAGCACGTTCTGTGCCACACAACATGTTTGTCACATAAATCTTGTGCTGTCAATTGTCCAATTTTTTCGTTGAGTGCAATAAAGTCAGTGTTTCCAAACTGCGCTCTCAAACGAACCGCTGTTAGAAATTTGTCATACGTTGATTGCTTTTGGGACTGTGGGGGTTCCTTTAATTGTTCTTCTTTTGAAGTTTGACATTTGATGCACGGCTTGAAATTTAGTTCGGTGCGTGCCCTTTTCTCCAGAGGTTCCGCTTCGGATGCCATTATTTACCTGCAAGTAGAAAAGAAAATACATGTTTAGAAATGGACACTTCATAAGCTGGTCAACTCTGATTTCATGGCAGATTGCACCCATGCATCCATTCCTGTGGTTACATTAGTATGGCTCATGCCATGCAGTCTTCCATAGAACGATCAGGACAGATTTATTTTGCTGAAAAACAAATATACATAATCATTATTATAACCCAAATATTTGTGTACCGTTCATTGGGTATTTATATGGGTGTGCCATGTCATATGGCGCCAATTATACCTCATATTGGATGATTATTCACTTTATGCTTTGTGTTATTGATGATATAAGTACTTCAATGAATTCAGTGACCAAAAAAACCTATAAAACGATATACTGGACAACTATATCCATTACAAATGTCCAAAATAGTTGGCGATTAAGCGATTATCGTGTTAAATGGCCGCCATCTTGGAGTTAGTGCGTATCCATGCTGGAAAAAATTGGAAACAGGTGGTTTTGAGTCCTATGTGATCTAAAGAAGTCAATAAGTACCAGTTTCAAGATTCTATATGAAAGTTTCACTCCCCTGTTAATTGCAACATAACCGCATACACTAATAATTGCTATTGTGGCCTCGGAACCAAGCAATAAATCTACCACATAAAACACAATGTCAGTTCATGTGTTTGTACAGATGTCTGTCCCCCTTCACAAGGGTAGGTTTTAAAGTCCAATCTTTTAACACGAATGTGTGTTCACTGCGGTCTATTTTTGAGGATTAAACAAACTCAAAAGACATTTTCCATAAACGAGTAATTATGTCTGTTCTGTTGGAATTGTAGGCGGTGGCTTGCAAACCGAGCCTCAAGGGCGGTGTACAGAAGCGTTTAAAAACAAACAAACAAACAAAAAATAGAATGTGCAGGGAGGTGAAATTCCCTGCACGTGATGTGCAACATGCACAGAGTAAAACGAGTGCTCATCTCTCAGGTACTTTTCCAAGTACTTTAAGCTTATTTCAGAAGCTTTGTGAGCCATTTTAAGTAACAATCCTTATCCACGACACAATCTACTTTATAATGTCTTGAACATCGACGTTTCCTTGCCACCGAGCATTCTGGTGCGGAATAAGTCATTTTGAAAGTGCTTTCCGATTATTCGGAAATTAAATTAAATGAAAATTATTAAATTAAATATTAAATTATATATTATTAATTATATATAAAATTTTGTTATTATTTAATTATTTAATTTTCCCCCCTTATTAAATTATTTATATTGTTTTATTTATTATTTAATTTATTATTTAATTATTAAATTAAAATTATATATTAAACTAAAGATCATTCCGAGGCAAGCGCAATTTATGAAAGCTTAGCATTGTTTCTTAACAACTTTATTTCAAAAATTCTTACCCAACTTACGCCCAATGACTGTTCCATGCCTCGGATGGACGCGAAACTTGGTGTCCCGTCTTCTGGTATTAGTTGGTGGATGTAAAAGATCCCATGGTGTCCTATGCAGAGTGGCGAGATATCGCCGGCACCATGAACAAATTCCAAATTCCTACAGGGGGCACTGCATCAGCGACCGTGCACTCTTAACTAATGATGAGACTCAACAGCTTTCTGCTGCTATACGAAAGAGAAAGAATAAGAAGAAGCCCACATTAAGTGTGCGGGAAGAAAGCACAAAACCCAACCATGGTGGGCACAGCATGGCGGGCACTAATAATGGCACAGCATGCAAGAATGTAAATAAAATAATTTGTGCTTTGCTGTATTGTTTGCCGCAATAATCTCACAATTCCTCCGCGAATTTGCAACAGCTGCATGTTTGGTTCTCGAACTGGTTGTGACGTTGCTCTCACCTTGTGAGGGGTCATCCACATATTCCGTATGCAAAGGTGGAGGGGGAATTAAAAAAATAGGAAAAAGGAGGAATATAGGATTAGATAATAAAAAGGAGGTGGGTTTGGAGCTTTTGAGCAAGAAAGGGAGGAGATGAAAGCGTACATAATATGTAGATAAAAACAATCTGCAGGGCGATGTAAAACATCAAAACAACAACTTAACAAACACACAACGTTTTAATCTCTTCTACCTTCATGCCATGACCATGAGTCTATATATGCACTACATGGCCAAAAGTATGTGGACAACCGAACATCACACCCGCTCGTCGAACATCTCATTCCAAAATCATGGGCATTGACATGGAGTTGTCCCCCCTTTGCTGCTATAACAGCTTCCACTCTTCTGGGAAGGTTTTCCACTAGATGTTGGAACATTGCTGTGGGGATTTGCTTCCATTGAGCCACAAGAGCATTAGTGAGGTCGGGCACTGATGTTTGGCGATTAGGCCTGGCTCGCAGTCGGCATTCCAATTCATCCCAAAGGTGTTCGATGGGGTTGAGGTCAAGGCTCTGTGCAGGCCAGTCAAGTTCTTCCACACCGATCCCGACAAACCATTTCTGTATGGACTTTGCTTTGTGCACGGGGGCATTGTCATGCTGAAACAGGAAAGGGCCTTCCCCAAACTGTTGCCACAAAGATGGAAGCGTACAATCGTTTAGAATGTCATTGTATGCTGTAGCGTTAAGATTTCGCTTTACTGGAACTAAGGGGCCTAGCCCGAACCAAGAAAAACAGCCTCAGACCATTATTCCTCCTCCACCAAACTTTACAGTTGGCACTATGCATCGGGCAGGTAGTGTTCTCCTGGCATCCGCCAAACCCAGATTCATTCGTCGGACTGCCAAATGTTGAAGCGTGATTCATCACTCCAGAGAACGAGTTTCCACTGCTCCAGATTCCAATAGCGGCGAGCTTTACACCACTCCAGCTGAGGCTTGGCATTGTGCATGGTGATCTTAGGCTTGTGTGCGGCTGCTCGGCCATGGAAACCCATTTCATGAAGCTCCCGACGAACAGTTGTTGTGCTGACGTTGCTTCCAGAGGCAGTTTGGAACTCGGTTGTGAGTGTTGCAACCGAGGACAAATGATTTTTACGCGCTTGAACATTCTGCGGTCCTGTTATTTGAGCTACTGTGGCCTACCACTTTGCGGCTGAGCTGTTGTTGCTCCTAGACGTTTCCACTTCACAATAATAGCACTTGCAGTTGACCGGGGCAGCTCTAGCAGGGCAGAAATTTGATGATCTGACTTGTCGGAAAGGTGGCATCCCATGACGGTGCCACGTTGATAGTCACTGCACTCTTCAGTACGGCCCATTCTACTGCCAATGTTTGTCTATGGAGTTTACATGGCTGTGTGCTTGATTATCCATGCCTGTCAGCAATAGGTGTGGCTGAAACAGCCGAATACACTAATTAGAAAGGGTGTCCGCACACTTTTGTCCATGTAGTGTATGTCTATATATAGTGTAGATGCTCCTGTATATATATATATATATATATATATATATATATATATATATATATATATATATATATATATGTATATATATATATATATGTATATATATATATATGTATATATATATATATTTATATATATATATATATATATATATATATATATATATATATATATATATATATATATATATATATATATACTATATATATATATATATATATATATATATATATATTGTTACGGAATCCGGAGTACGGCACTCTCCTTACTGAGGGGGGTTTAATTCCCTCGTCGTTAAGCTGGCCGTCTCCATTCCTGGACCCACCCCGCTCCTTTGTGGGATAGGATTGGCCAAGGTGATTGGTCAAGGGATTCCCGGACACCTCCGCCAATCCCTCCACGAAGCAGGTGGGTGGCCCCGCTCGAATCTGCCGAGATGGTATTCTGCCGAGCGGTTTAGCAGTCCGGAATCCGAGCCGTTAGCAAAGACGAACCCAATTGTAAAGCGGTTCTGCCAAAATCGTGCCACAGGTACTCAATCAAGAATTCACGAAAGCGATCGGACGAGAAAGGAATGAAAGTAAGGAGGAACAGGTATTTATTAATATTTACAACGAACCAAAGAAAGAAGAAGAATGAAGTAATTTACAGAAGCCACAGTGCAATCCTTAACTATACATGCTTAACTTATTCCCAGGGACAAGACAAAACAAGCCAAACTCACTTACACGAATGGGGGATTGCAGGCAGGAATGAATGGAAGGATGAGAAGGTTCAGGTGGGACAACCGGGCTGGAAGGTTTTTTCAGGTCACAGCAAGCAGGTCCGCTCCGGGCTGGAAGCGAGGAGCCGGCAGCTCCACGTATTCGGCTTTACACCGGCAGCTCCACGTATTCGGCTTTACACCAGCAGCTTTCTCATGCGTCCTCTGCCTCATGCATCCTCTGCCTCATGCGTTCTCTTTCATCAAAGTCCTCTTAGCACGCTCGCTCCCTTCGAGTCCTCGCGAGGGCTTTATGCGCTGGCTTATATAAGAAAGCCCAGCGAACCCTCTGGAACCTCCAGCCACGCCCTGTCAGGCGATCTCACCTTAGCCCTGATTGGCTGGTGTCCTTACCGCAGCTGCCGACCTCCACCACTCCACCCCCTTTTCGGGCCTACCTCGTGTTCCTTGACTTGTGGACCAAGTGGAAGGTGCAGTAGCCAAAATGGAGGATGGGAGGAAAACTCTCCGTCGAGGTGGAATTTGGGGGTTTGGTGAAAAGAACGAAAGGGACCTATCTTATTTGATTTGATGCAACGTAGATTCATCTATTGGAAACATAGCCTTACCTGAAACACAGAATAATGAAATAACTACGAAAGGGCCTATGATTTGCTACGTGTTGCAATGTGGACTAACTAAGGTGCACTTATTTCAATTAACAGCCAATTAAGGGGAAATGTACACAGGGGTTATTTTTAAGGAAATTTACTATTAAATTGACAAAGTGAGGGTTATTTAAAAACAGCACCCTCATTCCTCACGGCACGTCCCGGGCCGACAAAACTTTACTTAATGTGACACGCAGGTGTAATACCCTCTACTATTAAACTGACCCTGAGTACGACAGTTTTAAAACACAATTAAATATGTCCCGCTACTACGTTGCATCCTACCTAACAGATTCACGCCCACAGTTAACCGAATTGCGGAATGAATTCTCAAACTATACATTTAGCCGGTGGGGAGCATTATTTACAAGTGACATTATTACATTATTTACAAAACGCAACCCAGGACCTGTCATTTTTCTGAGGAAACAAAAGAATCCTGTGGGAGGGAGAAGAAAGCATGCACTGCATCGATACACCACCCCCACATGCCCAGGGATGCCGAATTTTATCGCAATGCATCCCCGAGTATGCAAGCACCAAAGCACCAATCAAGAGCACCAATCAAAGCACCATCCGGTGCTACATTGCACATAATCAATAAAAACAACCGATGGTCTTCATGTTGTTCTGCTCCCTCTGCTGGCCATTGTTCTTGATGTTGTCTTTCTTCATCTTCTTTGCTTGCGGCCTATTTGGTGGTAATAAAACAAAAAGCACAACCGTGTCCACTGTTTTTATTTATGGCCAACAGGGGGCCAGCTATGGGTGGTCCACCTGTAGGCGTGGTGCCACCTCACCGAGGTCCGCAAGCGAGATCTCCCTGGGCCATCGTGGCCGGTCCCAGCAGAGGGGCCATGCCACAAACGTGTGGTCCATAAGTGGTGCTCGGCCACAGTACCGTGGTCCATAAAGTGGTGCATGGCCGCAAGATGTGCGGTCCATAAAGTGGTGCATGGATGCAGGCAGCTGGCAGCGGGAATTTGGGCACACAATTGCGGCCCCCGCACGCTCTCCCTCGGTGCCCAGAGAGCACGGTCCATAGGTGGGGAAGGAAGACAAAGCAGCAGAGTTAGCGAGGGGTAAGGTCACAAGGGTACACATCAATCAGGGTAATGCAGAGCGAGGTGCGCACGGAGAGCGGGCGGAGAAAGCTCGTCCCTAACGTACGTCACCCCCCCCCCCCCCCCCCCGTCACCTACTCTACCCTTGCCCTTACCCCATATTTACACAACAATTTACAAATTCGTCACTACGTCCTGTCTTCCCCATATCTCCCCTAATCCAAATTCGTTACAATCCCTCTAAACCATATTTGCCATCACTCAAATTCCTCATCAATTCCTCATAAGGAGGAAGAGATGGAACAACCAGCACAATGTCTCACCCACGTCATGATGCGTCTCGCATTTCCAAAACATTTGCACAAAAACAACAAAACAGCCATGGCATGGTGGGGAGTTCTGTCACCTCAGGTGAGTGGGTGTAGATGGTTCGAGGAGATTCTTAATCCTAACTACTTCCGAAATGACATTAACACACTTTACACTACCCGGGGTCTTTCCCTGCCAATCCATTGGCCATCTTACTCTATGCGGTTCTAAAAACCAAACTCCCATTGACCATCTGTGGCGCTCACCAATTTGGGGTCTCACTCCCCCGATTCAACTCCCTGTGCCTTCGCACAATTTCTGGGCTGAGTCGTGTGGGTCTACCTACCTGTGCCTACCTGTGCCTGTGCTACCTACCTGTGCCTAACGGGTCTACCTACCTGTGCGCCTCCGCCACTGAGGTTGCCTCCCGAACTTGCCTAGCTCCTCACCCTACCTATCTACCTGGGGAAGGCCCTCCCTGGCGCTTACCCCCTCGATGCCCTCTCTGGCACTGGGCTACCCGGGTCCTTCCTCTGGATCATCGGGCCCCATTGCACTCTAACTGGCTCCCAGAGCCTACCTGCGGCCTCACCTGGCCGACGGACTAACAGTGGCGGAGCGCTCAACCAACCATACCTCTAACAGGCCACACACCCAGCCATTTCCACGTCACTAATGCACCCATCCAAACACCATTCTTCCACACGCACCACAGATGTCAATATCCAACCACAATTTACCTATACCCTCTACCTAACTCTTAAACTACCCTCCCTGGGTATTCGTGATGGGCGTCCATCTTCCCCATCCACTCCCTTCACACCAACCACTCCACTCCACGTTTTCCACACTACTCACTCCACACCATCCATTCCATACTCCATTTACTCCAGACTATTTATTCCGAGAACCATTCTCACCTGTATCTGCACACCTGTGCCCACACTCCTGGTGCCACCGGCACCCTCCTTCCTCCCAGGCTTCTTCATTCAATATAATGCACAATCACCATTATTCACTCATACACTGCTCCAGTGCTCCATACACTTTCAACTCTCCAAACCATTGCCTCAGGCACCCAAATTCTCCGACGCTCATACACACATCTTTCCCGAGCATTGCCCCTCAATTCCTCATTTCAACATGCTCACCAGCAAGAACTTCCATACCAATTCCTCATTCAATAAACCACAAACACACTGCATCATCTGCTCTACCTGGTGCCCTTCTAAAACTCGCGCTTCCCAGTCGCCCTTATACTATTGCGCTCCCTCGTCGTTATATTCCAACTAATCTACCTACGTCCCCTACTACAGGTATCATGTCGCTACTTAACCCTACCATTACCTATTGTCATTTCTCTAGATCCCTAATAATTATCCAAACCCTTCCTCGGCGAGCTTGCACTGCCAAAACCCCATAACTAATGCTCATGTGCCCGGGGGATGTGAGGGATGGTGGATTTACCATTCTTGCACATAGGGCATCTCTCCCCCACTATTAATTTTGCCCATCCAATTTTTCTGCCAATCAAATTTGCCAATCACTGCCTATCATTTTTGCCCATCAATTTTGCCAATCAATTTTGCCAATCATATTTGCCAATCATATTTCCTATTCCCAATTTCCGATCAAAACACTATTATCATCACAGTCCATTCACTTGAGCCTCGGTGTGTCATGACATCATTAAAATTCGTCTTCGCAAAGTCGAGCAATGAATTCAGGTGGTTTGGTCGCCTGCAGGTTGAGTCCGTCCGGCATTCGGTTCAGGGGAGGAGGTTTGGTTGGGCCGAGGTTTAAAGCACCATCCCTACGCAGGGCCTTTCGCTCCCAAGCGCGATGGGCCAACCTTGCCCGGGTGGAACGCCGCCACCACGGGGGGGGGGGGGGGGGTGGGCGCCGCTCCAATCCCTCCTACCTGCCCTTGAACCGGGCCGGTCGCCTTGCCCGGCAAGGCCCGGACTCAACCGTGTGGGGCGGGCCCCGACCCGGATCGTGCACGACGCTCTGAAGAGAGGCGACGCTGCACCGATCCCCGCCAGATCCCGCAATACCCACAGCCCGGCACGGACCGGGGGCTCGCATCGGCTAAACATCGGTCTAACCGCTATCCCGTTTAACGTCGATGCTCCCCGGACATGCTCACACGCATACGCGACCCCTTTCACACTCTCCAAACCCGGCGTTCCAACGCCGCTCGTACATTCCACACACTCCGTCCATTCCACCACCACACTCCCTGTTACACACCACACCTCTTGTGCACCCTCTTGTGCACACTCGTCGTCCACACTCTCTGTTCCACACCTCTCTTCTGTTACGTCCTCCGTAACACTCACCATGGGTGTGCACTCTTCTGCACACCCAATCTCGCGCTTCAATGTGCCCTCCCACACCCGCGCCACCACCAACTCAGGTGTGCCTCCTCGCACACGCTCAACCATTCCAAGTGTGCATTCTCGCACCCGCTCCTCATCCATCTCACTCTCCGTCTCACACTCCGTACACTTACACTCCGATGTGCATTCTCGCTCGCACCCGGTTTCACTCCCACCCCTTGTAACACTCACGCCTCAACGCACACTTTTTTCTTACACGCGCGCCATTTCCTCTCACACAGTGCACCACGGACCTCCCACAAACGCCTGTGGTATGCTGGGATCCCAAGCACGCGAAAATTCTTTTCGCGCCAAACATCCTCCTGCAAAACCTCTTAGCACCATATACCACCTTACTCACCTTTGGGATCCTCCTCTCCACATGCACCTGCAAATCTTTATAAGGATTAGCAAGTACGGCATCAGGATGTGAATTCAGACTTTGTACATTATCCACCTCTCCCTTCAATTCCTGGGCTACCTCCGTCGTCTTTTCAATTTCAATTCCAACTACTTTTTCTTTATTCACCTCGACGACTGCTGGCTTTATTAAAATTCCCTCTTCTACCTCAGCGGTCGCCGGCTTCCCCAAACCCCGGGTCGCGATCTCTATACCCGTCATTTTAACCCCGCTTTGCTCCAACTCGCTCAATCCGCGCTCCTCGAGTCGCGTTACCTCGTCGTGTACCCCTGCAACTCTTTCGCCCGGTTTGCTCCCAAGGTTCTCCCCTACTGCCAAATTCGTCCCCATCTTTTCCATATCACACCTGGATTCCTCCCTTTTTGACTCTGCCCTCAATTTTTCCCGTATCCTTCCTCAATCCCCCAAATTTGGTTTCCCAATCATTTCCCATTTCCTCAATTTGGCTTCCCAATCGTTCATACGTCCTGACCATAAGGGCCTCCACTTGTGCCATAAATGTTGCATGTTTTCAACCGTTGGCACAAAGGCCGCGGCTCTCGCCGCCACATGCGAGGCACCATTTTGTGCGCCTGAAATCTCCGCTACCCAATGCGTATTGCCCTCCTCCTCCAATTCCTCCCTGGGGTCCTGGATTGCCCCTAACCCCACTTCTACCTCCCCTGCTGGCATCCGATCGCCTTGATCATCCATGGCACGATTTTAATTTCGGATATTAATAAAATTTCGGCCGCTCGTAATTTTGACCAAATTTTTCGATGTTTTAAAAATTTGGTTCGGGCCTCAAATCCCACTCCCCAACACCAATTGTTACAGAAGCCGGAGTACGGCACTCCCCTTACCGAGGGGGGTTTAATCCCCTCGTCGTTAAGCTGGCCGTCTCCATTCCTGGACCCACCCCGCTCCTTTGTGGGATAGGATTGGCCAAGGTGATTGGTCAAGGGATTCCTGGACACCTCCACCAATCCCTCCACGAAGTAGGTGGGTGGCCCCGCTCGAATCTGCCGAGATGGTATTCTGCCGAGGGGTTTAGCAGTCCGGAAGCCGAGCCGTCAGCAAAGAATAACCCGATTGTAAAGCGGTTCTGCCAAAATCGTGCCACAGGTACTCAATCAAGAAATCACGAAAGCGATCGGACGAGAAAGGAACGAAAGTAAGGAGGAACAGGTATTTATTATTATTTACAACAAACCAAAGAAAGAAGAAGAACGAAGTAATTTACAGAAGACACAGTGCAATCCTTAACTATACAGGCTTAACTTATTCCCAGGGACAAGGCAAAACAAGACAAACTCACTTACACGAATGGGGGATTGCAGGCAGGAATGAATGGAGGGATGAGAAGGTTCAGGTGGGACAACCGGGCTGGAAGGTTTTTGCAGGTCACAGCAAGCAGGTCCGCTCCGGGCTGGAAGCGAGGAGCCGGCAGCTCCACGTATTCAGCTTTACACCGGCAGCTTTCTCATGCGTCCTCTGCCTCATGCGTCCTCTGCCTCATGCGTTCTCTTTCATCAAAGTCCTCTTAGCACGCTGGCTCCCTTCGAGTCCTCGCGAGGCCTTTATGCGCTGGCTTATATAAGAAAGCCCAGCGAACCCTCTGGAACCTCCAGCCACGCCCTGTCAGGCGATCTCACCTTAGCCCTGATTGGCTGGTGTCCTTACCGCAGCTGCCGACCTCCACAACTCCGCCCCCCTTTTCAGGCCTACCTCGTGTTCCTTGACTTGTGAACCAAGTGGAAGGTGCAGAAGCCAAAACGGAGGATGGAAGGAAAACTCTCCGTCGAGGTGGAATTTGGAGGTTTGGTGAAAAGAACGAAAGGCACCTATCTTATTTGATTTGATGCAACGTAGATTCATCTATTGGAAACATAGCCTTACCTCAAACACAGAATAATGAAATAACTACGAAAGGGCCTATGATTTGCTACGTGTTGCATTGTGGATTAACTAAGGTGCACTTATTTCAATTAACAGCCAATTAAGGGGAAATGTACACAGGGGTTATTTCTAAGGAAATTTACTAAATTGACAAAGTGAAGGTTCTAAAAACCGCAATAATTTATATATATATATATATATATATATATATATATATATATATATATATATATATATATATATATATATATATATATATATATATATATATATATATATATATATATATATATATATATATATATATATACAGACTTGGCATTTAATATGGAATATTTTTTTTGTGGGGGTGAACTTACTTTTCAAGATGTCTTAGAACCAAAAGTTCATTGGAATTATGTTGAAATTATTCTAGATTTTGTTAATGTGACCTTTAAGAGAAACAAAAACCACATTTCACATTTCGAAACAAATAAATTGATCCTTGAAAGTGATGTAAACTGACATCGAACTCAATTCATGGACAGTACTGTGTTAAACTTCTGTACGTTTTCCAGAGGTATCTCTTTATTTTGCACATTAGCCAAAATTTTTTTTAACAAAAACAAAAGTTAAATTACGACTGGGATTATGGACAGTAAAATTACAGTTCAGTACTTCGTGTAACCCCCACGAGCATTCAGTAGAGCACGTACACGTTGAGGCATGCTGTTCACGAGATTTGCCAAGGTTTGGACAGGAATCGCTTGCCATGCAGTGACAATAGCCTTCTGCAATTCACGCACAGAGGTCGGCTGCTGGTCCAAGTGGTCGATTTGACGCGTTAATTCTGCCCACAAGTTCTCTATCGGATTCATATCCGGGGACATGGCAGGCCACTCCATATGCTCTACACCACGGTCAGCAAGAAAGTGTTGGATCATGCGAGCACGATGAAGCCGTGCATTGTCATCTTGGAAGACAAAGTTTCCCCGAAAGGCTGCACGAGCAAATGGAAGCAATGTTTCTTCCAGAATGGCCCTGTACTTGAACTGGTTCAGGTTTCCAATCAGAACAACCAGGTTAGTTTTGCCCCCTGCATGAAAAGCAGCCCAAACGGTCACCCCACCACCTCCAGCTTGGACTCTTGGCACTATATAATCTCTGTTGTAGGCTCCATGCACTTGTCTGCGCACTCGGACGCGGCCATCTTGACGATAGACCAGAAATCTAGACTCGTCACTGAAGATTACGTGATTCCAGTGTCCTGGCTGCCATTGACGGTGCTCTCTGGCCCACTGCAATCGGCGCTGGCGGTGTTGTCTGGGCAGGCGTGGCTTTCTCAGGGGACGCCTGGCACGATAGCCTGCTTGAACCAGTCGTTGGTTGTCTAGCCTTCTGGACACAGGCACATTTGTCAGTTGCTGCCACTCAGCCCTAAGCCGATTAGCTGACTTGGTACGGCCATTGCGGACTAACCGGTGCAGCTGGCGATCATCCCTCCTTGTGGTTCTGCGGGGACGTCCTGGCCACGGTATTGGAGTAGGGACACCCCTCTGAGCATTTCGTTTCAGGATCTTTGACACCTGACCTTGAGTGATGCCATACTGCCGAGCAATAGCACGCTCTTTCATGCCGTAATTTCGTAAAGCCACCACTCCATGACAAACAGCATTGTCGTGTTGACGGACCATCTTCTTTTTTTTTCTTTTTTTCCAGAGGAAGCGGCAATAACTTTTGGAGACGTGCAGCAGTTGTTTTCCACTAATACAGAACGCAACAACTCTTGTATACCCGACTGTGAAGCCAATCATCAAATGCACCTGTCCGTACATTTTGCCACGCCACCTGTGATATAATCCTGTTGTTGACTTCTTGCTGCGACAGACAATCAGTGACATGGTTCTTTTAACAAATAAATCACCAAAGTGTAAAAGAAACTCACCAGATTGATATACTGAGTTGAGAAAGTAAACCCAAGTCAAGAAAAAAATATGTTCCATATTTAATATGGAATTTTTTTTTTGTGGGGGTGAACTTACTTTTCAAGATGTCTTATAACGAAAAGTTCATTGGAATTATGTTGAAATTATTCTAGATTTTGTTAATGTGACCTTTAAAAGAAACAAAAACCACATTTGACATTTCGAAACAAATAAATTGATCCTTGAAAGTGATGTAAACTGATATCGAACTCAATTCATGGACAGTACTGTGTTAAACTTCTGTACGTTTTCCAGAAGTATCTCTTTATTTTGCACATTAGCCAATTATTTTTTAAACAAAAACAATAGTTAAACGAGAACTGCCACTTTAAAACTGCTGGCAGTGATGACCGGTTTACTCGCACCCACTTTTGATGCAACCCCACTGTTGATACAACCCCACTTTTGATACAACCCCACTTGTGATACAACCCCACTTTCATTGGACATGCTTTGACACAACCCCCTTGGATACAAACCCGACACACACACACACACACACACACACACACACACACACACACACACACACACACACACACACACACACACACACACATCCCCCCTACCCCCTCCCACACACACACCCACACCCCTCCCCCCACACACACACCCCTCCACACACACACACACACACACCAACCCCCCCCCCTCCACATACACAAACACACCCCACCCCCAACACACACACACACACACACATCCACACCCACACACAAACACACATATCCACACACACACCCACACACAAACACCCCCACACCCCTCCCTCCACACACCCACACATATCCACACAAACGCACATCCCCTTCCACCCCACCCCCTCCCCCACATACACACACACACACACACACACACAAACACATGCACACATCTCTAAACCCCCCCCCCACCCCAACACACACACACATGCACACACAAATCCCCTCACCCCTAACACACACAAACACACGCACACATCCCCCCTATCCCCCCACACCCCTCCCCCCATACGCACACCCCTCTAAACACACACACCCCCACCCCCACCCCCCACACACACACACACATCCCCACACACACACACATTCCCCCTACCCCCCACCCACATACACACACATACACACACACAAACACATGCACACATCCTCCCACCCCCACCCCCAACACACACACACACACACACACACACACACACACACACACACACACACACACACACACACACACACATATCCCCCCACCCCTAACACACACACATGCACACATCCCCCCCACCCCCAACACACACACACACACACACACACACACAAACACACACACATACCCCCCCCCCCCACCCCTAACACACACACAAACACATGCACACATCCCCCCACCCCCCCAACCCTAACACACATGCACACATACACAAACACCCGCACACCCCTCCCCCCCCACACACACACCCCCTACACACACACACGCTTATTTTTCAAGATATGCAGGTTGGAAGGTCAGACATATATATGGTGGCGGCCATCTTGGATTTGACGTGGCAACCCAATTTTCAATAGCGTTCTTCCTTATGCCTAGATACACCCACGCACAAAATTAGAAGTTGGTTCTTTGCTTATTTTTCAAGATATTCCGCTCACAAAGTTCAGACATAGATATGGTGGCGGCCATCTTGGATTTTGACGTGGCGACCCAATTTACGATAGCGTTCTTCCTAATGCCTAGATACACCCACACACCAAATTAGAAGTTGGTGCTTTGCTTATTTTTCAAGATATTCCACTCACAAGGTTCAGACATATATATGGTGGCGGCCATCTTGGATTTTGACGTGGCGACCCAATTTTCGATAGCGTTCTTCCTTGTGCCTAGGTACACCCACGCACCAAATTAGACGTTGCTACTTCGCTTATTTTTCAGGATATGCAGGTTGCAAGGTCAGACATATATATGGTGGCGGCCATCTTGGATTTTGACGTGGCGACCCAATTTTCGATAGCGTTCTTCCTTGTGCCTAGATACACCCACACACCAAATTAGAAGTTGCTACTTTGCTTATTTTTCAAGATATGCAGGTTGCAAGGTTCAGACATACATGGTGGTGGCCATCTTGGATTTTGCAGTGGCGACCCAATTTTCAATAGCTGGCGCATGCGCAGATGGGTTGCACTGCGATGCCACTGAAAAGCGACTGAGAAAACCGCGCATGCGCAGATCGCGGACATGATTCATTTCGATTTCTATCTTTATTTAATTTCCGAAAAGACGTCTGCATTCGAAAATCGCGTGATGACGTCACGACGTAAATGCATTTCTTCATTTAACTTCAGATCGGCTGGATGGATTTTGACGAAATAAACGGCATCGTGTAGGGCATGTATTTGCGCAAATTTGAAGACCAATTGCGACCAGGACAGCCATTTCCTTCTCGCACAGCACCTTACGTAATATGTGGATGGATGTTTGCACATGCGCAAATGGCCCACTGTATTTTCGTGTATTACGTACGCGCCTCGATGGGCTTACTTTCAGTGAAATACGATCGAGTTAAAAATAGTCAGAATTTGAGCAAATCTGTTTCATTCGTTTGTTAATATGCCTCATCTATTGACAAATCTGCAATTATAATTTTTTTTGAAGTTCAAATGACTGCGGGAGATCGCGTTATCGTGAGCACATTCTGGAAAGACAAATAGGTGTGTTTCTTCTTCTTTCAACAATAAAGACTTATAGCTTCGCGACCGTACATCCATTCATCTTGAAAGTTTGCACACTTGTTTCGCTTGATGAGAGCCACATTGCATTAAAAATTCAAGTCGATCCATGCAGTGGTTCAAGAGTTACAAGCTTTTTAAAATTTAAACTTCCATTATTTATTGCGGCCAAACCATGTGACTTATCAAAACGTCTCAAGTAACGATGAAACAGCCCCCCATGAGGAACATTTGTGTAAAGTTTCCACTCGATATCTCCACAAATTATGGAGGTGATTCCATTTCTAATTTGAAATTTTAAAACGTCATAACTCTGAAACCACGTGTCGGATGACGTCGTGCTCATGGACGTTTTTGTTCGTCATGGGTATGCGAATACGCATGCCAAGTTTGGGCTCGATCCGTTCAGCCGTTGCGGAGAAAAAGGGTTTTTTGTGTTTTTTCACGGAAAACAACATGGCGGCCGAACCATGTGACATATGACTTCGAAATTTTTTGTAATCTGAGTTTTTTTAAACTAAGCATCTGGGGAAAAAATCTCATTTTCGGGGGAGAAAAATTGTGTTTGACGAATTCTAACCTCTTAACGTTAGCATTTTTGATATACTCAATACACATGTTTTTGTTCCCATTGCAGAGTTCTTTAGAATGAGCCATTCCTCAAATTTTTCCATTGAGCCGTTTCGGAGATACAGAGGGGCAAATTTGAAGGTGTTTTACAAGATGGCGCCCATACCACATGACCTATGACGTCATCATTAGCATAAAAAAATTCTACGAGCCTAGCCGATCATTTGATGAAAATTTCCTGTCAATCCGACCAGCGGTTGCTGAGAAACTTAATTATGAAGTTTTCGGAGGTGCAAAATAGGGTGGAAGAATAATAATAAGAAAAACTCTAGCAGTAATAATAGGTTTCTCTCCATTTCATGGAGAGTAAACCTAATTACGACTGGGATTACGGACAGTAAAATTACAGTTCAGTACTTCGTGTAACCCCCACGAGCATTCAGGAGAGCACGTACACGTTGAGGCATGCTGTTCACGAGATTTGCCAAGGTTTGGACAGGAATCGCTTGCCATGCAGTGACAATAGCCTGCTGCAATTCATGCACAGTGGTCGGCTGCTGGTCCAAGTGGTCGATTAGACGCGTTAATTCTGCCCACAAGTTCTCTATCGGATTCACATCCGGGGACATGGCAGGCCACTCCATATGCTCCTTCACCACGGCAGGCAAGAAAGTGTTGGATCATGCGAGCACGATGAGGGCGTGCATTGTCATCTTGGAAGTCAAAGTTTCCTCGCAAGGCAGCATGAGCAAATGGAAGCAATGTTTCTTCCAGAATGGCCCTGTACTTGAACTGGTTCAGGTTTCCATTCAGAACAACCAGGTCAGTTTTGCCCCCTGCATGAAAAGTAGCCCAAACGGTCACCCCACCACCTCCAGCTTGGACTCTTGGCACGATACAATTTTTGTTGTAGGCTTCATGCACTTGTCTGCGCACTCGGATGCGGCCATCTCGACGATAGACCAGAAATCTAGACTCGTCACTGAAGGTCACGTGATTCCAGTGTCCTGGCTGCCATTGACGGTGCTCTCTGGCCCACTGCAATCGGTGCTGGCTGTGTTGTCTGGTCAGGCGTGGCTTTCTCAGGGGACGCCTGGCACGATAGCCTGCTTGAACCAGTCGTTGGTTGACTAGCCTTCTGGATACAGGCACATTTGTCAGTTGCTGCCACTCAGCCCTAAGCCGATTAGCTGACTTGGTACAGCCATTGCGGACTAACCGGTGCAGCTGGCGATCATCCCTCCTTGTGGTTCTGCGGGGACGTCCTGGCCTCGGTATTGGAGTAGGGACACCCCTCTGAGCATTTCGTTTCAGGATCTTTGACACATGACCTTGAGTGATGCCATACTGCCGAGCAATAGCACGCTCTTTCATGCCGTAATTTCGTAAAGCCACCACTCCATGAAAAACAGCATTGTCGAGTTGACGGACCATCTCCAGAGGAAGCGGCAATAACTTTTGGAGACGTGCAGCAGTTGTTTTCCACTAATACAGAACGCAACGACCCTTGTGTACCCGACTATGAAGCCAATCGTCAAATGCACCTGTCCGTACATTTTGCCATGCCACCTGTGATATAATCCTGTTGTTGACTTCTTGCTGCGACAGACAATCAGTGACATGGTTCTTTTAACAAATAAATCACCAAAGTGTAAAAGAAACTCACCAGATTGATATACTGAGTTAAGAAAGTAAACCCAAGTCAAGAAAAAAAAATATTCCATATTAAATGCCAAGTCTGTATATATATATATATATATATATATATATATATATATATATATATATATATATATATATATATATATATATATATATATATATATATATATATATATATATATATATATTGTTACGGATCTCGGGGGTCGGTGCTCCCCTTATCAAGGGGGGGGGGGGGGTTAATCCCCTTGTCCTTTTAGCTGGCCGTCCCGAGTCCTGGAAGTTATAACGTCCTTCCCGGCGCAGCGTTAGGTAGGGTTTATAAGGCTTAGTGTTTCGCTGCTACCTAAGTACTAACGCCAGCCAGAAACGAGGGAATAACTCCCGCTCGAACCAGGGATACGATGGAAAATGCCGAGCGGATACCAAATCCGCGATCCGAGCTATTAACAAATGACTAGACCCGATTCTAGCGGTTCCTATCGTGCCACGTTTACCCAATGGAAGAAAGGACGGATGCGATCGGATGGAGAGGAAACCAGAAGGTGGGAAGAACAAAGATGGGTTTATTACAAATGTACAGAAAGAAGAGGAAACGAAAGAATGTACTGGAAAGGAAGAGGAAGAAGCAGCACACACGGCAGTCTTAAAACAGTCTTAACTTATTACCCCAGGACAAACATACACACTCACACGGGGATTGTAGCTCATAGATGGACAGGTAGAGGGTCCGGCGATGGGTTCCAGGCTCGGGTCCACTCCAGTCCAGCGCACGAAACCTGGCACGCAGCTCCATGTCTATTGGAACACGTCCGGACAGTTTTATATAGCGGGGGGAAGCTGGTGTCCTGCGTCCGTAACATTTGCACGTTTGTGCAAAACGCCCCCTCTCCAAAGTTCCCTTAATCAGCACCAGCGAGTGAGTCCTTGACACGCGCTGCCATATCTCTCCAACAAGTGCGCCTCCGATACGTCTTCCAAGTACTTTGAAATGCGCTCTCTCCCATCCAAGTCCTCTTGCAAAATGTGCGCGTCTCAGTCCTGTTAATAAGCGCGGTGCCGACCAAGTCCTTTGATCAGCGCGCGCTCCCGACAAGGCCCGTTGTAATGCACGCTGCCGACCAAGTCCGTAAAAGGGCTTTGCGCTCGCCTTTTTATAACTCTCCGCGCGATCACTCCGCGAGCCAAAAAGCCACGCTTGTCGGTGATGTTCCCCCAGCCCTGGTTGGCTGGTGAGGGCTTACCGGCCACGCCTTTGATGACTGGATGATGTGGCCACACCTTCTCCTTGGCATTCTGCCCCCTTTTTCCTGGCCTCACCGCGTGGCTTATGGCGGCAAGGAGCGAGCGCACGGGCAGCAGAAAGGGCGTAACAATTTGGGAGAGCCATAAGGCACCGACTGTAGGGGTGCGTAATGGCGTCGCCTGGAGAAGGAGGTTGCAAAATGGACGAAATGAAATGGGCCTACTTCTTATTTGATTGACGCAACGCAGATTCATCTATTGGGAACACGGCCTTATCTAAAACACATATTAATGAAATAACTGAAGTCCTATGGTGGCCTACGTGTTGCTTGTGGCCTAACTAAGGGTGCTACCTTTCACCTTTTAATAATGGGATATTTACAAGAGTTTATGTACAAGTGTGGGTTCTAAAACCGCAACACTGCACCCCCCCCCTTTTTCCCGGCTCATCCCGAGCCGAAACAAAAGGACTATCTTTTAAATTAATGTGACACTTAGGTGTGGTTACCCTTTACTTTTAACCTCACCCTGAGTGCGACAGTTTTAACACTAGATATGGCCCACCTGATGCGTTGCATCCTATCTAACTGACTCACGCCCACAATAAACCGAATTACGGAATGGTTTTCAAACTACACATTTAAGCCGGTGGGGAGCATTATTTACAAGACACTAATTATTTACACTGCAACCCAGGACCTGTCTTTTGTGGGAAAAGAGAAGATGTTTTGAAAAGAGGAAATGCCATTGCCATGCAGTGCACCGATACACCATACCCATATGCACCAATATGCACCACAAAGAGAAAAATGCACCAAAAATAAAAATGCACAAAAACAAACATTTTAAAATAGTAAAATGATGTCTTCTTCTTGCGCTTGCTCTGCTGGGCCGATGTTTCTGGCTGTCTTCTTGCTTGATGTTATTTATTCATTCATAAAAAGGGCACACACCGCGTCCGCTTTTTATTATTTATATGGACAGCAGGGGCAACTCAGGTGGTCCACCTGCATGGCATCGATGCCAATTAAAACAGTGGTCCGCAAGCCAGATACCGCTGGCAACAATGGTCGGTCCCAGCAGAGGTGCCAGGCCACAGAACGTGTGGTCCATAAGTGGTGCTAGGCCACAGAACGTGTGGTCCATAAGTGGTGCCAGGCCACAGAACGTGTGGTCCATATGGTGCATCAGTGCAGGCAGGAGGCAGCAAGGGTGCGGGCGCACAATCCATGGCACCTGCACACTCCCATCGGGCACAAAAGAACATGGTCCATGAGTGGGGAAGAAAGACAAACAGGTCAGCGGGGGCAAGGGCGCAAGGGTACACATCAATACAAGGTAATGCAAGGTGATGTAGTTAGGCCACAAGCAACACTTAGGCCACCATAGGACTTCAGTTATTTCATTAATATGTGTTTTAGATAAGGCCGTGTTCCCAATGGTTGAATCTGCGTTGCGTCAATCAAATAAGAAGTAGGCCCATTTCATTTCGTCAATTTTGCAACCTCCCTCTCCAGGCGACGCCATTACGTGCCCCTACAGTCAGTGCTTTATGGCTCTCCCAAATTGTTACGCCCTTTCTGCTGCCCGTGCGCTCGCTCCTTGCTGCCATAAGCCACGCGGTGAGGCCAGGAAAAAGGGGGCGGAACGCCAAGAAGAAGGTGTGGCCACGTCATCCAGTCATCAAAGGCGTGGCCGGTAAGCCCTCACCAGCCAACCAGGGCTGAGGGAACATCACCGACAGGCGTGGCTTTTTGGCTCGCGAAGTGATCGCGCGGAGAGTTATAAAAAAAGCGAGCGCAAAGCCCTTTTACGGACTTGGTTGGCAGCGTGCATTACAATGGGACTTGTCGGGAGCACGCGCTGATCAAAGGACTTGGTCGGCAGCACGCTTATTAACAGGACTGCGACGGAGCGCACATTTTGCGAGAGCACTCAGATGGGAGAGAGCACATTTCAAAGTACTTGGAGGATGTGTCGGAGGCGCACTTGTTGGAGAGATACGGCAGCGCTTGCCAAGGACTCACTCACTGGCGCTGATTAAGGGAACTTTGAAGAAGGGGCATTTAGCACGAACGTGCAAATATTACGTACGCAGGACACCAGCTTCCCCCCGCTATATAAAACTGTCCGGACGTGTTCCAATATACACGGAGCTGCCTGCCAGGTTTCGCGCACTGGACTGGAGTGGACCGGAGCCTGGACCGCATCGCCGGACCCTCTACCTGACCATCTACCAGCTACAATCCCCGTGTGAGTGTGTATGTTTGTCCTGGGGCAATAAGTTAAGACTGTTTTAAGACTGCCCTGTGTGCTGCTTCTTCCTCTTCCTTTCCTGTACATTCTTTAGTTTCCTCTTCTTTCTGTACATTTGTAATAAACCCATCTTTGTTCTTCCTACCTTCTCGTTTCCTCTCCATCCGATCGCATCCATCCTTTCTTCCATTGGGTAAACGTGGCACGATAGGAACCGCTAGAATCGGGTCTAGTCAATTGTTACGGATCTCGGGGGTGGGCGCTCCACTTATTAAGGGGGGGGGGGGGGCGGGGTTAATCCCCTTGTCCTTTAACTGGCCGTCCCGAGTCCTGGAAGTTATAACGTCCTTCCCGGCACGGCGTTAGGTAGGGTTTGCTAGGCATAGGGGTTCGCTGCTACCGAAGTACTAACGCCAGCCGGAAACGAGGGAATAACTCCTGCTCAAACCACGGATACGATGGAAAATGCCGAGCGGATAGCAATCCGTGATCTGAGCTATTAACAAATGACGAGACCCAGAAAGGACGGATGCGATCGGATGGAGAGGAAACCAGAAGGTAGCAAGAACAAAGATGGGTTTATTACAAATGTACAGAAAGAAGAGGAAACAAAAGAATGTACAGGAAAGGAAGAGGAAGAAGCAGCACACAGGGCAGTCTTAAAACAGTCTTAACTTATCACCCCAGGACAAACATACACACTCACATGGGGATTGTAGCTGGTAGATGGTCAGGTCGAGGGTCCGGCGATGCGGTCCAGGCTCCGGTCCACTCCAGTCCAGCGTGCGAAACCCGGCAGGCAGCTCCGCGTATATTGGAATGCATCCGGACAGTTTTATATAGCGGGGGGAAGCTGGTATCCTGCATACGTAATATTTGCACGTTCGTGCTAAACGCCCCTCTCCAATGTTCCCTTAATCAGCGCCAGCGAGTGAGTCCTTGACAAGCGCTGCCGTATCTCTCCAACAAGTGCGCCTCCGATACGTCCTCCAAGTACTTTGAAATGCGCTGTCTCCCATCCGAGTCCTCTCGCAAAATGTGTGCTCTGTCTCAGTCCTGTTAATAAGCGTGCTGCCGACCAAGTCCTTTGATCAGCGCACGCTCCCAACAAGTCCCTTTGTAATGCATGCTGCTGACCAAGTCCGTAAAAGGGCTTTGCGCTCGCCTTTTTATAACTCTCCGCGCGATCACTCCGCGAGCCAAAACGCCACGCCTGTCGGTGATGTTCCCTCAGCCCTGGTTGGCTGGTGAGGGCTTACCGGCCACGCCTTTGATGACTGGATGACGTGGCCACACCTTCTTCTTGGCGTTCCGCCCCCTTTTTCCTGGCCTCACCGCGTGGCTTATGGCGGCAAGGAGTGAGCGCAATGGCAGCAGAAAGGGCGTAACAATTTGGGAGAGCCATAAGGCACCGACTGTAGGCGCGCGTAATGACGTTGCCTGGAAAGGGAGGTTGCAAAATGGATGAAATGAAATGGGCCTACTTCTTATTTGATTGATGCAATGCAGATTCAACTATTGGGAACACGGCCTTATCTAAAACACATATTAATGAAATAACTGAAGTCCTATGGTGGCCTACGTGTTGCTTGTGGCCTAACTATGGGTGCTACCTTTAACCTTTTAATAATGGGATATTTACAAGAGTTTATATACAAGTGTGGGTTCTAAAACCGCAATAATATATAATATATATATATATATATATATATATATATATATATATATATATATATATATATATATATACACATATATATATATATATTGTTACATATATATATAATTGTATATATATATATTGTATATATTATTGCATCCCACACCTGACCCCAAAATGTTGCGGATCTCCAAACGTCAGCCTCCCCCTTATGAAGGGGGGATTAATCCCCTTGTCTTTTAACTAGCCGACGCGATCCGGGGCTATCACGTTCCTTCCGTTCAGTGTTAAATAGGGTTGTATGCCGAATTAGTCTTATTACCTAAGTACTAACACCAGCCGTGAAGCAAGGCAATAACCCCACCTGATCCACGGTTTCAGTGGACACGCCGAGTGATAGCGAGCCGCGATTCGGGCCGTTAACGGGAACTAACCCGATTGGAGCGGTTCCTAATCGTGCCACGTTTACCCAATTGAGAAATCACTAAGCCGGTCGAATTAGGAGGAAACAGGAAGAACAGGCAATTTATAACACGCTTTGTACCAAGAAGAGGAAGAAGAAGAAGAATGTACAGTGAAGAGGAAGAAGCAGATACACAGGGCAGCCTTATACAGTCTTATACTTATCCCCTGGACACGGGCCCATTCACACTCAGTCGCACTCTCAGACTCACTCACACAGGGTTGTAGATGGTCGGGTTGAGGGTCTACCGATGGCGTCCACAGCTCGCTCCAGTCCCAGACTCGTACCACGAAGCAGATGGTGATGGTAGAAGGCAGGCAAGATCGCCCCATGTTGGTGGTGCGGATCGGACAATTATATGGGGTGGGGGGGGGGATCGGTAAGCTGGCGACTATACTGGCATACGTAATAGTTGTACCGGCGCCTTATACGCGCTCCTGGTATAGTTCGGTACAATGCGCCACTTCCACAAGTCCTCCGCAATGCGCCGCTAAGGCAAAACTTTCACAATGATGTCACCAAAGTGCCTTTCCCAATCGACCTTGCACAACAATGCAATGCCCTCCAACCAAGTCCAAGTCCTTTGCCACTGCCGTATGCACGCGAGTCCTTCTTATATATCGAGTGCCGTTCAGTCCTGTTGAAGGGCTTTGTGCACTCACGGTTATATAGCGCTACTTCAGCCAACCCTCTCGAACCTCTAGCCACGCCCTATCAGGCCATCTCACCCGAGCCCTGGTTGGTTGTTGGGGTCTTACCGGCTCCGCCCTTGATGTCTGCTTGACGCGTTCACACCCCCGACCTCACGCCTGCCCCCTTTTCGGGCCTTACCTCGTGGCATTTGGGCTGGTTTGAGCATCCTAATGCGAGGGGCAATGGGGTGCAGACTGGATGGGCGCAATGGGGCATGGGGTGCAGACTGGATAGTGCGCAATGGAGTCGATTGGAGCGAGGGCTGCAGAATGAACGGGGCCTACTCTTATTTGTTTTACACAACGCAGATGATAACTATTGGAAATGGCCTTATCTCACATATACTATGAAATAACTAACATTCAAAGGTGACCTTTGTGTTGCTCATGGACTAGCTATGGGGGCAGAACCTTTAACCTTTATGAATCAAATATGTACACTTTCAGAACCGCAACACTGCACCCCTCCTTTCGCCAGGCTCGGTCCCGAGCCGAACCCACATACCAGTGAGCCCGACCGATTCTGATACCAGGGTCAGGACCACTTTTTAACAATTAGTGTGACACTTAGGTGTAGTTTTCCCTATACATTTAACCTAACACCCTGGGTGCAACAGTTTTAAACACTAGATATGTCCCACCTACTGCGTTGTGTACTAACTAATCAGACTCACGCCCACAATTAACCGAATTACGGAATTATTTTCAAATTACACATAAAGCCGGTGGGGAGCATGTTATTTACAAGACTACTAATTATTTACAATACTACAACCCAGGATCTGTCTTTTGTGGGAAAAGAAAAGGAATTTTGAGAAGAGGAAACACAAATGCAATGCACTGCACCAATACACCATACAGGGTGTCCCAACACCTTAGCCCACCCCCTGCCCAGCCCAACGTAGGAGAGGTAGGGAGAAACCACGAATAGGTGAAAAAAGCTTTATTATTCGACATCTCATGTGCACAGTTTCAAAGCTTTGCTTCAATATTTGGTGTGCCCACCGCCCGCCGACCGAACTGCCTCCAAACGCGCGGGGTAGGATTCCAAGAGAGACACAAACAAGTCACGATCGAACTCCATTTCTTCGAGGACGTTAGTCAAAGCAGTGAGAAGCTCTTCCCTGGTGTTCTGGAGGCATTGTTCAACTCTGTCCTTGAGTATCGCCCCCAAATGTTCACAGGCATTGAGGTCAGGCGATGCTCCCGGCCACTCATCGTTTTCGAAAAAATCGACCTTGTTTGCCTTCAGAAGATTCTGGGTCGCAAGTGCGCTCATGCACGGGGCTCGGTCGTGCAGAAACGTGGTCTCCTTGATGCTGAGGACATTTTCTGGATTCCGTAAGAACAGAATAACATAGCGGGTCAGCACAAAGTCTCGGAGGTATTTGCCGTCCCATGATTGTCCTTGCTCTTTGATGACCCACATCAGCCTTTTCGCTGTGAACATCAAGAAGACACCAACGCACCGTGCTGTCTTCGATTTCTCTTGAATCTTGAGTTCTTGTGGAATGTCATCATTGTGAAGAGCCCAAATTCTGTCGTTCTGGAAGTTGGGACGTCGAGCCTCATAAATGAAAAATTCATCAGAAGGGGCCAGGAAAAGAAAATCATCAGAGGTCCACTCGCTCAAAAACTCACAAAACCACATTCGATCCTCGACGTTCTTCTCCGTCAGCTTCGGTGCTGGAATTTGGTGAAAAGCCTTTGCGCCAATGGACTGAAGGAACCTGTGGATACTTGATAAGCTCTTCTTCTTCCCTCGAACCCGTTCAATCTCCTTTTGGAGCCCTCGAATGCTTTTCTTCTCCTTGGCAAGTGACTCAATGATGATATCCCTGCTTTCCTGAGACAAACATTGTGCTGTCTGTTCGGGCCGGCTGTCCATCTCACAATCGAAGGGATCACGGTTCCAATTGCGTTTGACGAAGTCCTCAGACCTGTTCAGGTACTTGGCAACCCAGGATCGGGAAATGGTTCCCGGCGTCTGATCCCTGGCGACTCAGAACGCGATAGCCATGATGCGGCATATCCACCTTTTCTTCTCGGAATCACCCGACCACGACATCACTTCACAAAATCTGCAACAGAACAAGAAAGGCTCATTAGATCATTATGAAATTTGGTATTTGAGATGTCAAATGAATGATCCTTCCCGCTATATGCCCGCCATTGTACAGTGGCGACCCAGTAGAGCTGGGCAGGGGGGAGGGGGGGGGGCTAAGGTGCACCCTACACCCATATGCACACAAATAAAAAAAATGCACAAAAAGCACCATCACCAAAATAAAATGCACAATCATCACATTTCATAAACCATGATGTCTTGTGCTTGGCTGGCTGCTGGGCTGCGACGTCTTCCTGCTTCATGTTCTTCGGTGTGCCATCGTCAAACTTAATATCTTCTTGTCCTGACACACCAAAGGATTATTAAAAAGGCACAAACCGTGTCCGCTTTTTATTTTGGCCAGCAGGGCCAGCTTAGGTGGTCCAACTGCATGGCATTGGGGCCACTTAGAAAACAGTGGTCTGCAGGGCAAGATAATGTTTGTCGCGATTGTCTGCCCAGCAAAGGTGCCAGGCCACAGAACGTGTGGTCCATATGGTGTACCGGTGCAGGCAGCAGGCAGCAGGGTGCAGCGCAAGAGTTCAGTCGTACCACTCAGGGCACCTGCACACTCCCCTTAACAAAAGGTAATGGGTCCATGGGTGGGGAGGAAAGACAAAGCAGAGGTTAGCGGGGGCAAGGGCGCAAGGGTACATGTAATCACCAGGTAATGCAACATGAGGGGCGCGGGAGAGCGAGCGGAGAAAGCTCGTCCATAGCCGTTCGTCACCCCCCATGTCAACCTACTCTACCCTTGCCCCTCCCCCTATTTACACCTTACAATTTACAAATTCGTCTCCACCATCTCGTCTCCCATATCTCCCCCTAAACCAATTCGTCATCCAATCCGTCCCAAGAAGGAAGGGATGGAATAAACACAATGTCTCACCCACGTCATGATGCGTCTTTCATTCCAAATAGTTCACAAAACCTGGTGTGGAGTCCTGTCACCTTGGTGTGTGGATGCAAATGGTGCGAAGAGATTTCATCCTAACTATCCTTTAATTGACATTAACTCTTTTTACATTACCCGGGGTCTTGCCGTGCCAATCGGCAACTTTACTCTATGTGGTTCTAAAAACCAATTCCCATTGACCATCCTGTGGTGCCTCCCAAATTTGGGGTCTCCCTCCCCCAATTTTTCTATCTGTGCCCTCACACAATTTCGGGCCTGGGTCGTGTGGCTCTACCAGCAGGTCTACCTACCTGCGCACCTCCGCCACTGACGTCGCCACCCGAGCTTGCCTAGCTCCTCAACTACCCTAACTCGGGGAAGGCCCTCCTGGCTCTCTCACCCCGTGATGCCCTCTCTGGCATTGGGCTACCCGGGTCCTTCTCTCGGATCCTCGGGCCCCACCGAACTCTATACTGAACTCTACCCGGCTCCCAGAGTCTACCTATGGCCTTACCTGACCGACAGACTACCAGTGGCGGAGTGCTCATTTAACCTTACTTACCAATTAAGCCCACACGCCCAGCCATCTCCACAGACTTATGCAACCCTCAAAGCAACGACTTGCTACTATCTGCACCACAGATGTCAATATCCAAACAATTACCTAAACCCTCTACCTAACTTTAAACTACCCTCCCCGGGTATTCGTGAAGGGGTCCATCTTCCCCCATCCACTCCTGCGCACCATGCGCTCCACACCACTCATTCCACACACCATTAATTCCACACCACTCAGTATTCTCACTTGCACCCCATGCAAGCCAAGCACTCAATACACTTACACTTGTCCACAATACTCTACTCATACACTTTCACACACACACACACATCATTCGTGAGCAATGCCTCATTTGCTCACTCTCACCACACAAGATTCTCATTCACAATTCCTCATTTGCGCCTAAAGCGCATCCTCATACTCACACACAATTTCTCCACACACACAGTATCATTTAACAAGCTGCTTCCCTCTAATACTAGTGCTTCCCCCATCTTCCCTTTACACTAGCACATCCCTCGTCATTAACATCCACCTAATCTGACTACGTCCCCTCTACTTGTACAATGTCCCTACTTAAACCTTGGTCTCCTATGGTCATCTTTCTAGATCCCTAACAATTATCCTCGCCCGCCCTGGCTAGTTCTCATGGCCAAACCCCATAATCTACTGCTCCTTTGCCCCCAACAGGAGGTGAATGGTAAAGCTACCATTCGCCATCACTACTACTACTAGTCCACTACTCTCGTGCCTCGTCGGGTGGGAATACATTCTCACAGCTCGGCTTCGCAAAGCCGAGCAATGCATGCGGATGGACAGTCTCCTGTTGGTTGGATCCGTCCGGCATTTTCGATTCTGGGAAGGAGGCATACTCGGACCGAGGTTCCAGGCGCCATCTCGGCGTGGAGCCCTTCGGTCTCCGCCACGATGACCCAACCTCCCCCGGTCGGAGCACCGTGCCTGCCAGGGGGCGAAGGTCCGACCTGGCCTACCTCCCCAGGAATCGTGCCGTTTTCCCCTTGCGCCACGGCACGGCACCGACCATACAGGGCGGGGCCTGGCCCGAATCGTGCATGGCGCTCCTTGCAAGAGCGCCACGGCAACGATCCCCACCGGCTCCTGCAGCACACAAAGCGCACCGCGCCCCGAGAGCTCGCGTCGGCTATCCGTCGGCCTAAACGCTGCCCCGGTCTGTGTCGATGCTTGACTCGCATTCTCACACCCACACCTCGCGACCCTTACCATACACACACAACCCGGAGCTCCAGCGCCTCCCATACACTTTGTTACCGCACTCACTCATGCATACCACCCAGGCACACTCCTGCATACACCCACTCAGCGCACACCTACCCACAGGTGTGCAATCCCCTGCTGCACACCCAATCACACGCTCTGGTGTGCACTCTCGTACACGCTCCTCATCCATCTCACACTCTGTGTCGCACTCCGTTCCACACTCCGTTTCACACTCTTCCCACATACACTCCATTATACACTCACTCTCACTCTCACTCTCTGTTTCATACTCGCGCTCCGGCGCCGTTCGCACACGCGTGCCATTCGCTTTCACACAGCGCACCACGGACCTTCCACAAGAGCCCGGGTGACGTCGGGATCCCAAGCGCGTGCCAAAACTTTTCGCGCCATACACAACCCTACTTACCTTCGGGATCCTCCTCTCCTGCACCAACTGCAAACTTCCATTTTGGTTAGGCAGCACGAAATCATAATGCGAATGCAGACTTTGAGTGAGTACATTCCATTTTTCCTCCCATTCAATTCCTATCTCTGCCGTCTCCTTAACCCCGATTTCAACTACTAGGGCATGCCCGTACTATATCTATATCTAAAATTATATCCCCCCCCCTCTATTTACATGAAATGGTTTGGTCCAAAGCGAACGGCTTGCGAGTACGGTGACAATCCCCCCCTCTATTTACATGAAATGGTTTGGTCCAAAGCGAACGGCTTGCGAGTACGGTGACAATCCCCCCCCTCTATTTACATGAAATGGTTTGGTCCAAAGCGAACAGCTTGCAGAGTTTGGTAAAGAAATCGCCATAGCGTGCACAAAGCGCAGGAAAGCGAAAGAATCGCAAATTAGTTTTAATTAGTTTTAAAACATAGTTTAACGCCAACATAGCGGCAACATAGTTTGCCAACGTGAAATAAATGAATACGCTCTCAAATGTGCCGTCCGAGGCAGAGTCTGTTCGCCACGTTCGGCACACGTGATAACTCGCTGCTCTCTGATTGGTTGAATCGTTTTTTGGACATAGCTCGGTAACTACTTGTCCGATTAATATGAAACCTTGAAAAGGCACATCCTCGGGTCCCCAGCAATATACCTGGCAAGTTTCAAGTATATCGGACCCGTGGTTGTCGAGAAACAGCGGTCACAGACAAACAAACAAACATACACACAGAGATTAGTGGAATTATAGATAGATAATTGTTTCATTTTCTTTTTCCTCGACGACCCGCCGGCGCTAATAAAATTTTCTCTTCTACATCGGTGGTCGTCGGCTTTCCCATACCCCGTGTCACGATTTCTACCCCGGTCCACCCGGCTGTGCTTGGCTCCACCTCGCCTTCCCAGCGCTCCTCAAATCGCGCTACCTCGTCGCGTACCAATGCGACCTTCCCGCTCGACCTGCGGTCTATGTCTTTCCCTATCTCTTTTATTAGGCCACCTATTCTGTTTCTAAAACCGTTCAATTTGATTTCCCAATTGCTCACCCTGAGCTTTCACCTCGTCCTTCATTTCTTTCATTTCCGCTCTAGATCTGTCCATTTTTTCATCTATTTCTTTACTTTGCACCACGAAGCATGCCTTGATTTGCGCCATGAAGGCTTGCATGTCTACCCCCCCCCCCCCACTTGCGCAGCGGGCGCGGCCCTCGTCGTCATGTCCTAAGCCCCGCAATCTTCTTCCCCCGCCACCTCTACTGCTGCACCCTCTTCAATGTCCTCTTCCATTTCTCCCAATTGTCCCAATTCTTCCCTGAGGTCCTGGGTTGACTCTAATTCCTTTACCTCCTCATTTTCTACCCCCACCGGCATCCGACCGCCTTGGCTATCCATGGCGCGATTCAAATTTAGATGTTAATAAAATTTCGGCTGCTCATAATTTTGAGTGCGTTAGGCACACTTCGGGTCCAATCCCACTTCCCGACACCAATTGTTGCGGCCAATGTGCAAAATTGGTGTCCAAAATTTGGTCTGGAAATGTAGTCCCAGGTTCCAAATCCCCACTCCTGACTACCAATTGTTGCGGATCTCCAAACGTTGGCCTCCCCCTTATCAAGGGGGGATTAATCCCTTTGTCTTTTTACTAGCCGTTGCGATCCGGGGCTATCACGTTCCTTCCGATCGGTGTTATCTAGGGTTGTAAACCGAATTAGTCTTATAACCGAAGTACTAACACCGGCCGTGAAGCAAGGAAATAACCCCACCCAAACCACGGTTTCAGTGGACACGCCGAGCGATAGTGAGCCGCGATTCGGGCCGTTAACGGGAACTACCCCGATTGGAGCGGTTCCTAATCGTGCCACGTTTCAACCAATTGAGAAATCACTAAGATGGTCGAATTAAGAGGAAACAGGAAGAACAGGCAATTTATTACACGCTTTGTACCAAGAAGAGGATGAAGAAGACGAATATACAGTGAAGAGGAGGAAGCAGATACACAGGGCAGCCTTATACAGTCTTATACTTATCCCCTGGACACGGGCCCATTCACACTCAGTCACACTCTCAGACTCACTCACACGGGGTTGTAGATGGTCGGGTTGAGGGTCCACCGATGGCGTCCACAGCTCGCTCCGGTCCCTGACTCGTACCACGAAGCAGATGGTGATGGTAGATGGCAGGCAAGATCGCCCCGTGTCGGTGGCGCGGATCGGACAATTATATGGGGGGGATCGGTAAGCTGGCGATTACAGTCACGTGAAAAAGTAAGTACACCCCATGTAAAGTTTTGACTATTTCAACATATTTCAACATACAGCTGTTTCATCTTCATTTCAACAATATTGATAGATAAAGGTGATATAATATAACAAATATCATGAAACATTTACATTTTGTAGTCCATTGTATTGTATAATTTAAATAAACATAAATGCAAATTTCGCATGTGGACAAGGTAAGTACACCCCTACATTTATCACTACTTCAAATACCAAAAATTAGAATCAGGTGCACCAGCTCAGGTGCAAATGATTAGAATATCGTTCGAGAGGATCTTGGAGGAACCTGTCTTATTTAAACCTCAGATATTTAGTTTGGTTTGCTCTTTGTTGTTGAAGTGTGCTGCGTCACTATGCCGAGATCAAAAGAGCTCTCTGAGGCCTTCATAAAGAAGGTTATAGATGCCTACGAGTCTGGGAAGGGATTTCAAAAGATCTCCAAACAATTTGAAATCAATCATTCGACTGTCTGGAAGATCATCTACAAGTGGAGAAGATTCCAAACAACTGCCAACTTGTTCAGGCCTTGCCGCCCCAGCAAGTTCAGCCTGAGAGCAAACCGCAAGATGCTGAAAGAAGTCTCTACGGACCCCAGAATGTCATGACGGGACCGACAGGTAGCTCTCGCCACTGTTGATGTCAAAGTGCACGGGTCTACCATGAGAAAGAGGCTGCACAAATGTGATCTGCATGGGAGGTGCCAGGAGGAAACCTTTGCTGTCCAGAAAGAACATCAGGGCAAGACTAAAGTTTGCCAATGAACACGTAGGCAAAGACCAGCACTTCTGGAACAATGTGCTCTGGACACATGAGTCAAAGGTTGAGCTATTTGGCCACAGTACCAGAAGACATGTTTGGCGAAAACCAAAGACAGCATTTGACCACAAGAACCTGATACCAACTGTAAAGCATGGTTGTGGAAATATTATTGTTTGGGGCAGCTTTGCTGCATCAGGGCCTGGGCAGCTCACCATCATAGAATCCAATATTAATTCTTCATTGTACCAGAGGGTGCTTGAGGATAATGTGAGGCCATCTGTCGGAAAGTTGAAGCTCAACCGAAGTTGGACCTTGCAACATGACAATGACCCTAAACATACCAGTAATTCTACCAAGGAATGGCTGAAAAGAAAGAAATGGAGGGTTCTGGAATGACCAAGTCAAAGCCCGGATCTAAATCCCATCGAGATGTTGTGGGGGGATTTGAAACGAGCTGTGCATGCGAGAAACCCCTCAAACATCGCACAACTGAAAGAATTCTGCATGGAGGAGTGGGCAAAAATTTCTCCCAGTCGATGTCAGAGACTGGTAGACAGTTATAATAAATGCCTACTTGAGGTTGTTTCTGCCAAAGGGGGCAATACCACCTATTAGAGCCGAGGGTGTACTTACATTTTCCATATGCGAAATTTGCATTTATGTTTATTTAAATTATACAATGGACTACAAAATGTAAATGTTTCATGATATTTGTTATATTATATCACCTTTATCTATCAATATTGTTGAAATGAAGATCAAATAGCTGTATGTTGAAATATGTTGAAAAAGTCGAAACTTTACATGGGGTGTACTTACTTTTTCACGTGACTGTATACTGGCATACGTAATAGTTGTACCGGTGACTTATATGCGCTCCCGGTATAGTTCGGGCCAATGCGCCACTTCCGCAAGTCCTCCGCAATGCGCATCTCCGGCAAGGCTTTCACAATGATGTCACCAAAGTGCCTTTCCCAATCGACCTTGCACAACCATGCAATGCGCTCCAACCACGTCCAAGTCCTTTGCCACTGCCGTATGCACGCGAGTCCTTCTTATATATCGAGTGCCGTTCAGTCCTGTCGAAGGGCTTTGTGCACTCACGGTTATATAGCGCTACTTCAGCCAACCCTCTCGAATCTCTAGCCACACCCTATCAGGCCATCTCACCCGAGCCCTGGTTGGTTGTTGGGGTCTTACCGGCTCCGCCCTTGATGTCTGCTTGACGTGGCCACACCCCCGACCTCGCGCTCCGCCCCCTTTTCGGGCCTTACCTCGTGGCATTTGGGCTGGTTTGAACATCCTAATGCGAGGGGCAATGGGGTGCAGACTGGATGGGCGCAATGGGGCATGGGGTGCAGACTGGATAGTGTGCAATGGAGTCGATTGGAGGGAGGGCTGCAGAATGAACGGGGCCTACTCTTATTTGTTTTACACATCGCAGATGATAACTATTGGAAATGGCCTTATCTCACATATACTAAGAAATAACTAACGTTCTAAGGTGACCTACGTGTTGCTCGTGGACTAGCTATGGGGGCGGAACCTTTAACCTTTATTAATCAAATATGTACACTTTCAGAACCGCAACAATTTATATATATATATTAAAAAACCACCTTTGGAGGCCATTTTTCCCCGCAAGCGGGGGTTGGCCTTTTTCGAGAACCGTGGTTGTTGTTGTTTTTCGGTTCCCCTTTTTGAAGCAATGTTTTACGGCCGGATGCCCTTCCTGACGCCAACCCTTTTTGCCGCCTTTAACGACAACAGGGATTTACCAGTGAACTGGTACTCAATTAGCCGACCTCGGAAGGATGACAGGCTGAGTCAACCCCCCTGGCGTTAATTCAACGATCGACCGGGATTCGAACCCAGGATCCTAGGATCCTAAGCTGGCACCCTAGCCGCTAGCCCAACACCAGGGTAAAACACCCAACACCGCCCAACACCGCTAGCCCAACAATTTATATATATATATATATATATATATATATATATATATATATATATATATATATATATATATATATATATATATATATATATATATTGTTGCGGGATATGAGGATTGTATTTTTTTGATTGTGTTGTATTGTATAGTAAATGGTTGTGAATTATTGTTTTAGTCTGAGCCCTCCTTGCTCCAGTGTGTATAAAGGTCAAAGGGCGTTCCGGTAGTTAATTCCATAAAGCATACATTGAAGGACACTATAATATCACTGTTCAGTAGTTTATTTCCTTAATCTGTGTGTTAGGTTAAGGCGTTGTCTTCCATTAAAATGACACTCCATTGAACCAAGTGAAATAAGATAGATTCCCTTCATTCTTCATTCCCATTCCCAAAACCTCCATTTCCCCTTTCGTCATGGCCAAGCCTCGATTGCCAATATTACATCCCCTCCAAAACCACCATTGAACATGTGCTCGGGTCGGGGAAGAAAGGCGTGCCCGCCCGTCGTCATCGAGGGCGGAGCCAGAGGGTCGCGCGACCAACCAGGGCCGAGGTGAGCACACCGATGGGCGTGTCCTAAAGGCCGGCGGCTTGATCGCCGGGGTCATTATAAAAGCGCGTGCGCAAGGTCCTGAGAGAGAGAGAGAGAAGGTTCAAGGTCAATTACAAGCAGTTGCGCCAGAGACGGCAGACGCCGTCCTGAGGTGAGCCAGAGAAGCAGCGTTGACTCCACCAGGCAGCTTCAACCCGTTACCCCGCGGGAACCAGATAGCGGTGGCATCGGTGGTCGTCGAGGTCCAGCCGACGTCCCGTGCGGGATCAAGCCCGAACCATCTGCCCCAGCTGAACCTTCCCATTCCTCCTTCCAGCATTCATTCCTGCCATTCCATCCTTCTTGTGTACGTGAGTTTGTTCTGTTTGTTCTGTCCTGGGTTAATTAAGACTGCATAGGTAAGCTAGCGATTTTCACTGTGTCCTTCTGGTCCGTCCCTCTGTCTATTTTATTTTATTATCTTTCCTTCTCCTTGGTTTCTTTGAGCCTGTAAATAGTAAATAAATTATATTCATATTTCCAACCTTTTTGTCTTCTTCTTCTTCACATCCGTGTCGCCTTAGTCTTTTCCCTATTGAATATCTGTGCCGTGATCCGGCCAACGTTCGGGGATCGGGTGAATTGGGGAAACTGTACGACCGCGGGGCCTCCGCTCGGCAACACAACATCTTATCCGCGGGCCAAAACAATTGGTAGTCAGGAGTTGGATTCGAACCTGGGACTAAATTTATTTAGCCCAAATTTTGGGGACACCAATTGTACTATTGGCGTAACAATTGGTGTCTGGGAGTGATACCGAGTGCGAGCGAGAATGCACGTCGGGGTGTACGGGGTGTGACACAGGAGGTGAGAGCGATACGGAGTGTATGTGCGAGGGTGAGAGTGACCCGGAGAGTGAGTTGGTGGTGGAGCGGGTGCGAGAATGCACGCTTGGAATGGTTGAGGGTGTGCGAGGAAGCACACCTGAGTTGGTCATGGCGCGGGTGTGGGAGAGCCCATGTGAGCGCGTTAGTGGGTGGATGCAAGGTGCACGCCCATGTTTAGTGGTACGGAGTACGTACCGAGGGAGAGTGCGCAAGACGGTGCGCGAGGTGTGTTAAGGGAGTGTGCGAACGGCGAGTGTGCGAACAGTGAGTGTGCGCGAGAGGTGTGGTGTGTAACAGGGAGAGCGTTGGTGGAATGTACGGACGGCGTTGGAGCACCGAGCTCGGTGAGGGTGAAAGGGGTAGCGTATGCGTGTGAGCATGCAGGTGAAGCATCGACGGTAACCGGTTAGCCTTTAGGGCGACGGATAGCCGATGTGAGCACTCGGGGCACGGTGCGCTTTGTTGGATGCCAGGCCCGGCGCGGATCGATGCTGCGTCGCTTCTCTTCGGAGCGTCGTTGCCGATTCGGGCTTGGCCCCGCCCCGCATGGTCGAGTCCGGGCCTTGTCGGGCGAGGCGACCGGTCCGGTTCAAGGGCGAGTGGGAGGAAGCGGAACGGTGCCCCCTCGTGGGCCGGGGTTCCGACCGGGCGAGCCTCAGCCATCGGGCCCGGAACCGCAAGGTACCGAGCCGCGATGAGGCGTGGAACCTCGGCCCGAGCATGCCTCCTCCCCAGAGTCGTGAAAGCCGGACGGATTCAACCTGCAGGTGACCAAACCACCGAATTCATTGCTCGGCTTGCGAAGCCGAGTTTTATGACGTGACGCACCGAGGCTAGGATATAGCGGACTGTGATGATGATGATGATACTGATAGTGTTTTTGATCTGAAATTTAGAAAAGTGAATAGAATGGGTAGTGATTGGCAAATTTTTGATTTGTTGAATTTGGACGAGCAAAATTTATAGTGAGAGATGCCCGATGTGGTGGGATGGCAACTCTGTCATCCCTCACAGCGGGGGCAAAGGAGCACTAGACTTATGGGGTTTGGCAGTGAAAACTAGCCCGGGAGGGTTAGGATATAATGATAGGGACCTAGAAGATGACCTTAGGTAACGTTAAGATTAGGTAGTGACAATGATACCTGTAGTGGGGACGCAGGTAGATTAGAGTGGATGATAATGACGTGGTATGTGCTTAGTTTAAAGGGAAGACGGGGAGCACTAAGTTAGCAGGGCAACAGGTAGATTAGATGATGCCATGTGAGTGTTGGAGGTGTATTCAGAAGTGTATTGTGAAAAGTGTGTGGTTAAAAGGTGTGATTGCACAGGTGTGCAACTGAACAGGTGTATGGAGCAGTGTTTGAGTGAGTGATGGTGATGAGTATTGTGCTGACCAAATGGTCCAGGAAGGAAGGAGGGTGCAGGTGCAACCAGGTGTGATTGCACAGGTGTGCAACAACAGGTGTATGGAGAATGGTTGTGTGAAATACATGGAGTGTGGAATACATGGAGTGTGGAATATATGGAGTATTGGAATGGATGGTCGTGGAGTGAGTATGGTGGAAACTATGGAGTGGAGTGGATGGTGCGAAGGTGTGAATGGGGGAAGGATGGACCCCCATCACGAATACCCAGGGAGGGTAGTGTAAGTGTTAGGTAGAGGGTACAGGTAAATTGTGGTTGGATATTGGCATCTGTGGTGCGGGTAGTTGCACAGGAGTGTAGTGATGGGTGCATTAGTGTTGTGGAAATGGCTGGGCGTGTAGCCTGTTAGTGTGTGTAGTTGGTTTGGGCACTCCACCACTGTGAGGATGTCGGCCAGGTGAGGCCGCAGGTGGGCTCTGGGAGCCGGTAGAGTTGTTGTGGATGGGGCCCGAGGATCCGGAGGACGGACCCGGGTAGCCCAGTGCCAGAGGGCACCAAGGGGTGACAGAGCCAGGAGGGGCCTTCCCCAGTTAGTTAGGTTAGGGTGAGGAGCTAGGTAGGCTCGGGTGGCAACTGCAGTGGTGGAGGTGTGCAGGTGGGTAGATCTGCTGGGAGAGCTACACGCCCCAGTCCTGAAATTGTGCAAGGGCACAGGGAGTTGAATCGGGGGAGTGAGACCCCAAATTGAGAAGCACCACAGTTTGGTCAATGGGAATTGGTTTTTAGAACCCATTGTGTAAGATGGCCAATGGATTGGCAGGGAAAGACCCCGGGTAGTGTAAAGTGTGTTAATGTCATTTAGAAGATAGTTAGGTTTGAAATCTCCTTGCACCATCTACATCCACTCACCTGGGATGACGTACCTCCACACCATGCCAGGTTGTTTTGTTATTTTTATGATGCAAATGTTTGGAATGTGAGACGCATCATGACGTGGGTGTGACATTGTGCTTGATGTTCCATCTCTTCCTCCTTATGAGGATTGATGATGAATTGGGTGATGGCAAATTTTGGTTAGAGGGATTGTGGAGACGAATTTGGAATAGAAGAAATATGGGGAAGACGTGACAGTAGCGACGAATTTGTAAATGTGTAGATTTTGTAAATATGGGGTAGGTGACAGGGGGGGTGACGTACGGTAGGGATGAGCTTTTCTCACTTCGCTCTCCGTACGCACTTCGCCTTGCATTGCCTTATTGATGTGTACCCTTATGACCTTACCCCTCGCTCATCTGTCTCTCCCCCCCTTTGTCTCCCACATGAGGACCTGTGCGCCACTGGGCGCCGAGGGGAGCGTGCGTGAGTCCGCCATTGTGCGCCCGGAACTCCCAGAACCAGCTGTCTGCATCGATGCACCACATTATGGACCACATGTCTGTGGCCGAGCACCACTGATGGACCCCATGGGTTGGGGCATGGCCCCTCTGCTGGAACCGGCCATGAAGGCCCGAAATCTTGCTGGCGGACCTTGGCCACAGGGCACCGATGCCCCACAGGTGAACCATACATAGTCGGCCCCTGTGGGCCATAAATAAATACAAATGGACACGTTGGGTGCAAGTTTTATTACAAATAGGCCGCCAGCAAAGGAAGATGACAACCGCTGGAAGAGAGCAAATCGCCAGCAGAGGGAGCCGAAGAGCAAGAGACCACCTGCAGGGTTAGGGGTTGTTGATTTATTTTTATTGATGAACAGTGATGACTGTGCACCGATTGGTGCTTGAGGGTGTGTTGGTGCGTTTTGGGTGCTTTCATGGTGCGTCGATGCAGAGCAGACTGTCTCCCCCCCAGAAAGAACAATCACAGGTCCTGGGTTGCGTTTTGTAAATAAAGTAGCGTCACAAAGTCACCCTTCTTTCACCTGAAAAACATTGCCCGTCTCCGCTCATCCCTCTCCTCCACGGCTGCAGAAACCCTCATCCACGCCTTCATCACCTCCCGTCTGGACTACTGCAATAGCCTCCTCTATGGTTCACCCTCAAAAATCACCAATAAACTCCAATACATTCAGAACTCCGCTGCCCGTCTACTCACTCATTCCCGGACCCGTGACCACATCACCCCCGTCCTTTACAAGCTTCACTGGCTCCCCATCCCCCAGAGAATCCAGTACAAAATCCTCCTCTTGACATACAAAGCCCTCCATAACCTGGCCCCATCCTACCTGGCTGACCTCCTCTCCAGACACACTCCCACCCGCAACCTCCGCTCTGCTGGTACCAACCTCCTGACCCCCTCCATCCGGACCAAATTCAGATCCTGGGGGGACAGGGCCTTCTCCATCGCTGCTCCCACCCTCTGGAACTCACTACCTCACACCATCAGAGACTCCTCCTCACTCACCACATTCAAAACATCACTAAAGACCCACCTGTTCAACGCTGCATTCAACATTCAACCCACAGCATTTAACCCCTGACTATCTCTTCTCCTTCTCCCTCCTTTTGCTTTAAATATTTCCCTATTGATTCTTGTCTTGTCTTTTTGATTCTTGTCTTATATATATGCCGTATATCGCTGCTGTTTGTTTTCTTGATTCTTGTCTTTTTGCAATTGTTGTTTTCATGTATTGTTATGCATTATGTTTTCCACTCTGTCAAAGCGCCTTTGGGCTTCTGGAAAAGCGCTATACAAAATAAATGAATTATTATTATTATTATTAATTGTAAATAATGCTCCCCACCGTCAGTGTGTAGTTTGAAGACCATTCTGCAATTCGGTTAGCTGTGGGCGTGAGTCTGTTAGATAGGGTGCAATGGAGCAGCGGGACATATTTATTTATGTTTTAAAACTGTCGCACTCAGGGTCAGGTTAAAAGTAGAGGGAACTACACCTACGTGTCACACTAAGTTAAAGTTATAGGCCCGGGACGTGCCTAAGAGGAGCAGGGTGCAGTGTTGCGGATATGAGGATTGTATTTTTTTGATTGTGTTGTATTGTATAGTAAATGGTTGTGAATTATTGTTTTAGTCTGAGCCCTCCTTGCTCCAGTGTGTATAAAGGTCAAAGGGCGTTCCGGTAGTTAATTCCATAAAGCATACATTGAAGGACACTATAATATCCCTGTTCAGTAGTTTATTTCCTTATTCTGTGTATTAGGTTAAGGCGTTGTCTTCCATTAAAATGACACTCCATTGCACCAAGTGAAATAAGATAGATTCCCTTCATTCTTCATTCCCATTCCCAAAACCTCCATTTCCCCTTTCGTCATGGCCAAGCCTCGATTGCCAATATTACATCCCCTCCAAAACCACCATTGAACATGTGCTCGGGTCGGGGAAGAAAGAAGTGCCCACCCGTCGTCATCAAGGGCGGAGCCAGAGGGTCCTGCGACCAACCAGGGCCGAGGTGAGCACACCGATGGGCGTGTCCTAAAGGCTGGCGGCTTGATCGCCGGAGGCGTTATAAAAGCGCGCGCGCAAGGTCCTGGGAGAGAGAGAGAAGGTTCAAGGTCAATTACAAGCAGTTGCACCAGAGACGGCAGACGCGTCCTGAGGTGAGCCAGAGAAGCAGCGTTGACTCCACCAGGCAGCTTCAACCCGTTACCCCGTGGGAACCAGATAGCGGTGGCATCGGTGGTCGTCGAGGTCCAGCCGACGTCCCGTGCGGGATCAAGCCCGAACCATCTGCCCCAGCTGAACCTTCCCATTCCTCCTTCCAGCATTCATTCCTGCCATTCCATCCTTCTTGTGTATGTGAGTTTGTTCTGTTTGTTCTGTCCTGGGTTAATTAAGACTGCATAGGTAAGCTAGCGATTTTCACTGTGTCCTTCTGGTCCGTCCCTCTGTCTATTTTATTTTATTATCTTTCCTTCTCCTTGGTTTCTTTGAGCCTGTAAATAGTAAATAAATTATATTCGTATTTCCAACCCTTTTGTCTTCTTCTTCTTCACATCCGTGTCGCCTTAGTCTTTTCCCTATTGAATATCTGTGGCGCGATCCGGCCAACGTTCGGGGATCCGGTGAATCGGGGAAACTGTACGACCGCGGGGCCTCCGCTCGGCAAACACAACATCTTATCCGCGGGCCGTAACAATATATATATATATATATATATATATATATATATATATATATATATATATATATATATATATATATATATATATATATATATATATATATACATATATATATATATACTGTATATATATATATATATATATATATAATTGGAATGAAAATTATGTAATTATGAAGGAAAATGTTGCTTAGCAATGGCAATGCCTCACATCATTCCATAATAATTGTAATAATGAAGAATACAGTATGCTGTGTTTATATGTGTGTGTGTGTGATGTGTTGTTGCACCGACCGATCGGTATAAATGTGATACTAAGATGAAAGCGAAGATGATGCGATATTATCATCTCGGGTTTCCCAAGTTGCCGAGCAGGGAGGGTTCGGGTTCAGTGGGGCGGGTTCACAGGGGAGCCACAAGGGGACATTGTGTACAGCAAAGTGTGAGTGCATTAAGCGTCGGCTCGATGAAGACGAGTGATCCGCGTTCTTTCCCTTAACTCCCTTGAACCTCGTTTCATTGATCGACCCTGGGAGATGTTTGTCAACTTTCGCAAACTTCCTCGCTCGTTGTGGCGTTGCTCGCTCGGGCGGCATTCCCTTTCCAGCTCGGCTCGTGAGGATGGGGTGAGCCTGGCCAGCAAACGAGCCATAGAGAGACCTCGAGAGTTCTGGGGAGAAGCAGCATCTGGGATATCCTGGGAGAAGCCCTGGACCCAAGTCCTCGATGATTCCAAAAGTCCTTTCACGCAATGGTGAAGCAAATTTCAACTTTTTCATATTTTCTAACATTTTATTTCAAGCTTTCAAAGTAAACATTGAATGGAAGTGATTTTGAAATGTGAAACGGCGAAATGCTCATTCCGTGAAGTTACAAAATATATCAATTCGAAGCAGATGTATCCACGGAGTGGCTGTTTATTTACTCCCTTCAAGCCCCACTCCCCCCCCCCCCCCCCCAGTAGCCTCCATACATGTCCTTTCCCTTTCTTCCCAAACTCTTCCCAAACGTTCTTCCACATTCTCCCACCGTTCTTTCTCCCCTTTCATCACACTCCTGGATGCTGTTTATAAAGAGCATCGATTCATTGTTGGAAATACAGCGAGTTTTTGAATTCCTCCAAACCACCTTGGCTTGTTTGCCTTCTTGCGCATCCTGTTTTGCAGCCTCTTTTCGGGTGCCTTTCTTTCTACTAATTTGGCCAAGAGTACCGGCTTAAGTAGGTTTAGGGTTAGGGTTAGGGTTAGGGTTGTCAGGGTTAGGGTTAGGGTTGTTAGGGTTAGGGTTAGGGCTAGGTTAAGCTCGCCTACTCTTCTCGAAGTGCACCAGGGGATCTTTAGCATGTATTTTGTTTTGGTTTTTTTTTTGTATACAAGATCGAGGCTCGTGTAAGAGCTAACATTGATCACAAAAAGACAAACTGACACATAAAACATGATAAAGGGAGCGGGAGACAACATGGGGAGAGAGAAGGAAGCACACAAGTACAACAGTAGAGAACAGGGACATCAGGAGATCTGTGGGAGGGAGAGGGCTTGGGGAGAGGAGGCACGGGAAGGAGGAGGGGAGGAGACAAAAAAAATCATGACTTTTTCACAAAATCACAAAAAAATTAATTCGACATGACTCCCAAAAAGAATCTCCTTGATGGATTCCTTTGATTGTTAATTTATTACTCCCGCCAGGGAGTAATGCATTCGATCGTGTCCGTGTGTGTGTGTGTGTGTGTGTGTGTGTGTGTGTGTGTGTGTGTGTGAGTGTGTGTGTGTATGTTCGTGTGTTTGTGAACAAGATATCTGGAAAAGTTCTGAACGGATTTGGATGAAAGTTGGTGGGATGATTGCCCTTGGGATAAGGAAGAATTGATTAGTTTTTGGTCAAGCTCAGGATATTATTCCGGATCCAGGAATTTTTTTGGAGATTTTTTTTGGGAAAGATTTTTTCTGTTTTACTGCATTAAACCTTTTATTCTTATTCTTAAATGATGTTTTTCTCCTCTAATTCCGAGATATATCAAAATAAATTCTCTGACAGTTGGGGTTTACTTTCTTTTTCATTTATTGTTTTGGGGAGAGGGGATGTTAAACAAAACGTATTATTCCAACTAAACCCACGGCGGGAGTATGCGCTCTACTGAGTGGCGTTCTAGTTGTTTTATGCATTTGCAAGCTTGGTGTTGGCTTAACAGTTATGGTGACCTGTCATGACGTTGAATTAACACGAGGTGGGTTGACTCAGCCTGTCATCCTTCCGAGGTCGGCAAAATGAGTACCAGCTTGCTGGGAAGAGGGGGCACTGCATCAGCGGCACTGCAACACTCCCAGAAAATGATGCAGCCAACAGCCACAGGGTACATACCAAAACGACAAACAGCAATTAATTTGCACACAAATTACCTGGAACATTATTAATTACACCAAACATTATGTCACCAGCCTTTTGTGCTCAAGGTGCAACACAGGTGCTCATTTCTTGTAAAACTCGTATTCAAATTCCAAAAGGTTTTGAAGTATTCTCCATCATAATTTTTAAAGGGGTGTTTTTTGTACAACTGTGAATATGCATTGTAAATGCTTTGATTCCTCTTGTTACCTCCACCACCGAAGGTGGATGGAGGCTGTGTTTTCACTCCTGTCTGTCTGTTTGTGAACAAGTTATCTCAAAAGGTTGTGGACGGATTTGGACGAAATTTGGTGGAGAGGTTGGGTGTGTGTCAAGAACGAAATGATTAGATTTTGATGAAGATCTGAATATGGATTCGGATACGAGAATTATTTAATTTATATATGATTCTTCACTATTGAGTGATCGGGCTAAAACTGATACATAGCACGATAGCTCAAAAAGTTATGGACGGATTTGGACGAAATTTGGTGGAGAGGTTGGGTGTGTGTCAAGAACGAATCGATTTAATTTTGATGAAGATCTGAAAATGGATTCGGATACGATAATTATTTAATTTTTTAAGTGATTCTTCACCATTGAGAGATCGGGTGAAAAGCGATTATATAACATGATGTTTATAAAAGTTACGGACGAGTTATGACTAAACTAGGTGGATGAGTTGGTTAGGTGACAAGAACAAGGTGATTAGATTTTGGTTCAGATCTAGATCCAGATCCGGCCTATCAGTGGATACAAAACGTAAACTGTTCACCAGGTGGAGGTACGTTCTCTAAAGTCCTTCTCGTTCACCATTGTCTCAATCGTTGAATATCTGAAGCGCAAATATTTGCGATAGCCTCAGGTATGGCTAATCTAAGACATCTGTGTCCATTTATTTTAATGGGATTTCGTTGTAAGTTTGTAAGTTGGGGGGGTTGGGGGCCTGCCTGTAGAGCAAGCTATCCTTCGCTTAGACCAACCGATGAAGCGACAGGTAGACACGCCTAGTATTTTCAACATGAGGGAAAGAAAACGTGCATAGGCACATACCACACCGCATTCCACCCATCATGCCTTCTTCACCTGCCTCAATGTATCTTTTCACTTTTCAACCTTCAGTTATTTAACCAGGCCTAATTCCCTTTTAAGCTTGTTTAATACTCTTGCTGCCATTATGCGTTGACTAACTGTTTTCCACAACTGTCTGCTGGTCTAACTAAAAATAATCTGTCCCTTGAAAAAAACAACAAGCTTTTTCGGCTTTGTGCGGGCCCACAGAACAGATCCTTCTTCTCACTAGTCCCAGGTCGATGGTTCAGAGAGTATTAGTATTACAGGACAACATGGACACAGTCGATTTTATGGTAGGCCAGATGGGGGAGAACCTCATCCTCGGCGCATATGTGTTTCTCAATGGTTGGCCAGAGCAAACTACTCCCCCTCTCCTCCTCCCTCCCAGCTCTAAAACCTCCTGCACATTTCATCTGTCCTTTCGTGAATGCCTAGAGGCAAGGACACAAAACGAAAGAAACGCAAATCGTACATTATGGATACTCAGGGGAGAATTGTGTGTCCTTACTAGTAAGCTCAATTTAACAGCTGAGTTGATCACTGGGTAAAGGCAATTAAAGGAATGAGAGATTATGAATTGGATAGATGCATGTTACCATCAGACACTGTTTAACAATGAAAACTAGAACAGCACTCGGTAGAGAGCATACCTCTGCCAGGCTGAACAGCTTACGTTTTGTATCCCACTGATAGGCCGGATCTGGATTTGGACCTGAACCAAAATCGAACCGGCTTGTCCTCGTCACCGAACCAACTCATCCACCAAGTTTAGTCATAACTCGACCATAACTTTTTTAAATATCATGTTTTTATCGTTTTTCTCCCGATCTCTCAATGGTGAAGAATCACTTAAAAATTAAATAATTCTCATATCCGAATCCATATTCAGATCTTCCCCAAAATCGAATCTATTTGTCCATGTCAGACACACAACCTGTCCACCAAGTTCCCTCCAAATCAGTCCAACACTTTTTGAGATATCCTGCTATGTATCGTTTTGGCCTAATTGCCAAATAGTGAAGAATCACTTAAAAATTCTTAACAGGCAAACAGACAGACAGGGGTGAAAACATAACCTTCATCCATCTTTGGTGGCGGAGGTAATGATAAGCAGCGAGTTCTTTTTAGCAGGATAGAGATGATTAAAAGCGAATCTCGGTCCACATCCCTATGTTCGAATCTTGATCCACATCCCTATGTTCGAATCTCCGTCCACATCCCGATGTTCGAATCTCGGTCCACACCCCTATGTTCGAACCTTGGTCCACACCCCTATGTTCGAATCTTGATCCACATCCCTATGTTCGAATCTTGATCCACATCCCTATGTTCGAATCTCCGTCCACATCCCGATGTTAGAATCTCGGTCCACACCCCTATGTTCGAATCTTGGTCCACACCCCTATGTTCGAATCTTGGTCCACACCCCTATGTTCGAATCTTGGTCCACATCCCGATGTTCGAATCTTGGTCCACATCCCTATGTTCGAATCTCCGTCCACATCCCTATGTTCGAATCTTGGTCCACACCCCTATGTTCGAATCTCCGTCCACATCCCTATGTTCGAATCTTGGTCCACACCTTTATGTTCGAATCTCCGTCCACACCCCTATGTTCGAATCTCCGTCCACATCCCTATGTTCGAATCTTGGTCCACACCCTTATGTTCGAATCTCCGTCCACATCCCTATGTTCGAATCTTGGTCCACACCCCTATGTTCGAATCTTGGTCCACACCCCTATGTTCGAATCGCCGTCCACATCCCGATGTTCGAATCTTGGTCGACATCCCTATGTTCGAATCTCCGTCCACATCCCTATGTTCGAATCTCCGTCCACACCCCTATGTTCGAATCTCCGTCCACATCCCTATGTTCGAATCTTGGTCCACACCCCTATGTTCGAATCTTGGTCCACATCCCGATGTTCGAATCTTGGTCCACACCCCTATGTTCGAATCTTGGTCCACATCCCTGTGTTCGAATCTCCGTCCACATCCCGATGTTTGAATCTCGGTCCACATCCCTATGTTCGAATCTCGGTCCACATCCCTATGTTCGAATCTTGATCCACATCCCTATATTCGAATGTCGGTCCACATCCCTGTGTTCGAATCTTGATCCACATCCCTATGTTCGAATCTCGGTCCACATCCCTATGTTCGAATCTTGATCCACATCCCTAAGTTCGAATCTCGGTCCACATCCCTATGTTCGAATCTTGATCCACATCCCGATGTTCGAATCTTGATCCACATCCCGATGTTCGAATCTCGATCCACATCGCGATGTTCGAATCTTGGTCCACACCCCTATGTTCGAATCTTGGTCCACACCCCTATGTTCGAATCTTGATCCACATCCCTATGTTCGAATCTTGATCCACATCCCGATGTTCGAATCTCGATCCACATCGCGATGTTCGAATCTTGGTCCACACCCCTATGTTCGAATCTTGGTCCACACCCCTATGTTTGAATCTCGGTCCACACCCCTATGTTCGAATCTCTGTCCACATCCCGATGTTCGAATCTCGGTCTACACCCCTATGGACGAATCTTGGTCCACACCCCTATGTTCGAATCTTGGTCCACATCCCGATGTTCGAATTTTGTTCCACATCCCGATGTTCGAATCTCGGTCCACACCCCTATGTTCGAATCTCTGTCCACACCCCTATGTTCGAATCTCTGTCCACATCCCGATGTTCGAATCTCTGTCTACATCGCGATGTTCGAATCTTGGTCCACACCCCTATGTTCGAATCTTGGTCCACACCCCTATGTTTGAATCTCGGTCCACACCCCTATGTTCGAATCTCTGTCCACATCCCGATGTTCGAATCTCGGTCTACACCCCTATGGACGAATCTTGGTCCACACCCCTATGTTCGAATCTTGGTCCACATCCCGATGTTCGAATCTTGTTCCACATCCCGATGTTCGAATCTCGGTCCACACCCCTATGTTCGAATCTCTGTCCACACCCCTATGTTCGAATCTTGGTCCACATCCCGATGTTCGAATCTTGTTCCACATCCCGATGTTCGAATCTTGGTCCACACCCCTATGTTCGAATCTCTGTCCACACCCCTATGTTCGAATCTTGTTCCACACCCCGATGTTCGAATCTCGGTCCACATCCCTGTGTTCGAATCTTGATCCACATCCCGATGTTCGAATCTCGGTCCACACCCCTGTGTTCGAATCTTGATCCACATCCCGATGTTCGAATCTCGGTCCACACCCCTATGTTCGAATCTTGATCCACATCCCGATGTTCGAATCTCGGTCTACACCCCTATGGACGAATCTTGGTCCACACCCCTATGTTCGAATCTTGGTCCACACCCCTATGTTTGAATCTCGGTCCACACCCCTATGTTCGAATCTCTGTCCACATCCCGATGTTCGAATCTCGGTCTACACCCCTATGGACGAATCTTGGTCCACACCCCTATGTTCGAATCTTGGTCCACATCCCTATGTTCGAATCTTGTTCCACATCCCGATGTTCGAATCTCGGTCCACATCCCTGTGTTCGAATCTTGATCCACACCCCTATGTTCGAATCTTGATCCACATCCCTATGTTCGAATCTCGGTCCACATCCCTGTGTTCGAATCTTGATCCACATCCCGATGTTCGAATCTCGGTCCACACCCCTATGTTCGAATCTTGATCCACATCCCGATGTTCGAATCTCGGTCTACACCCCTATGGACGAATCTTGGTCCACACCCCTATGTTCGAATCTTGGTCCACACCCCTATGTTTGAATCTCGGTCCACACCCCTATGTTCGAATCTCTGTCCACATCCCGATGTTCGAATCTTGGTCCACACCCCTATGTTTGAATCTCGGTCCACACCCCTATGTTTGAATCTTGGTCCACACCCCTATGTTCGAATCTCTGTCCACATCCCGATGTTCGAATCTCGGTCCACACCCCTTGACGAATCTTGGTCCACACCCCTATGTTCGAATCTTGGTCCACATCCCTATGTTCGAATCTTGTTCCACATCCCGATGTTCGAATCTCGGTCCACACCCCGATGTTCGAATCTCTGTCCACACCCCTATGTTCGAATCTTGGTCCACACCCCTATGTTTGAATCTCGGTCCACACCCCTATGTTCGAATCTCTGTCCACATCCCGATGTTCGAATCTTGGTCCACACCCCTATGTTCGAATCTTGGTCCACATCCCGATGTTCGAATCTTGTTCCACATCCCGATGTTCGAATCTTGGTCCACACCCCTATGTTCGAATCTCTGTCTACACCCCTATGTTCGAATCTTGTTCCACATCCCGATGTTCGAATCTCGGTCCACATCCCTGTGTTCGAATCTTGATCCACATCCCGATGTTCGAATCTCTGTCTACACCCCTATGTTCGAATCTCGGTCCACACCCCTATGGACGAATCTTGGTCCACACCCCTATGTTCGAATCTCGGTCCACATCCCTGTGTTCGAATCTTGATCCACACCCCTATGTTCGAATCTTGGTCCACACCCCTATGGACGAATCTTGGTCCACACCCCTATGTTCGAATCTCGGTCCACATCCCTGTGTTCGAATCTTGATCCACATCCCGATGTTCGAATCTCGGTCTACACCCCTATGGACGAATCTTGGTCCACACCCCTATGTTCGAATCTTGGTCCACACCCCTATGTTCGAATCTTGGTCCACACCCCTATGGACGAATCTTGGTCCACACCCCTATGTTCGAATCTTGGTCCACATCCCGATGTTCGAATCTTGTTCCACACCCCCATGTTCGAATCTTGGTCCACACCCCTATGTTCGAATCTCGGTCCACACCCCTATGTTCGAATCTCGGTCCACACCCCTATGTTCGAATGTCGGTCTACACCCCTATGTTCGAATCTTGATCCACATCCCTATGTTCGAATCTTGATCCACATCCCTATGTTCGAATCTCGGTCCACATCCCGATAAATACCACATCCTGATGTATTATATTATCCAATTGATTAATTTTTTTTTTTGTGATTTTATTTATTTATTTTCATTATTAGACATTTATTTATTTTCTTTCTCATCTGGGCAATATCTCAGGCACCATTTGAGCAAAGAAGTTGATATTTGGACATGACAGTGACCCACGTAATGCTCTACAAAATTTCATATAAACGGGTGCCCCACATCTCGCAAATAAAATACATTTACTTCTTCATGCAGGTGTATGAATCAAATTGGCGCCCCTTTATTTAGTGTTGTATGTGGACATTAGGATTTTTAATGGGATGTGCATGTTGTACTATATTTTGGGATTGGATGCCTACAAGCAAGGTGTTTACATTTGCCGAATCAAAAGTCATTGTACAGATTGTGGATAAAATGAGGCATGATGTGAGATGGTGGTTCACTGCCTGCTTGAAGCCGTCAGGGAAGTGCGGAACAGCACCGCCTCTGGAAGGTGGTTCCTAGATGGGAGAAGCTAAATATATATATACGAGTTGAGCTTTGCTTTCAGCTTGGTTTTTGTAACTTAAACCAGGAGGGGGTTGCTCGAAGAACACGCATCCTGGAGTTGTTAGAGAGGGATGGAGGCCTGAGGGTGCGAATGAATGGCCCGGTGCATTGACCATATTTCTATGCACAGCTGCTAATTACCTCCGCCTTTTGGAATTTCCACTTTTTGGAAATACCGACTTCTTTCCTGGAAGTCCTTGTAGTGTCCATGTGTTTTATACCTCTCCCACCTCCCCCACCCCCCTTCCCATGCCTCCTCCCCCCAAGACCCCTCCCTCCCACAGATCTCCCGATGTCCCTGCTCGCAAATGTTGTGCTTGTGTGCTTCCCCCTCTCTCCCCATCTTGTCTCCCGCTCCCCTTATTATAAGTTTTATTTGTCGTTTTTTTTTTGTGATTAATGTTAGCTCTTTCACGAGCCTCGATCTTGTATTTGAAAAAAACAAACAAACAAAAAAAAGCCAATGAGATTTTGTTTCAGGTCCAGATCCAGATCCGACCTATCAGTGGGATACAAAACACAAATTGTTCAGCCTGTTGGAGGCATGTACTCTACCGAGTGCCGTTCTAATTCTCATCATTTTACATAGAATGTAAGACTTGATGAACTGTGCTGCTGCTTGCTGACGTCCCAATGACTTGCCTAAATATGTTGTCACATCAAAGGGTTTTAAAGTGAAGGAGTGATATTTGTTCCATCTTACAGTTTGTCGCATCGTTCTCTTCCCTTTTCAGGTGATTTGTAATCATCTCCATGGGTAATGATCAAGGCTGGCATTGCCTAATTTTTACTTTGCGATGACATGTTTAGTTTGTGCTTTTCTGACACAACGTACTGATGTCTTGGGTGCTCCCTTTCTCTGGCTGCTGACATTGATATCACATCAGCCAGGGTCTAGCAGGTGTGATGTTCGCTCTTTCTGCTCTCCGCTAAGAAATCATGTTCTTTTGACCATTGTGAGTTGAAGGACGTCTTTCACTTCGGCATTTTCGTCAAGACAAATAGAATCTTTGTTTACGTGCGCAGGACCAATACAAACGTGGCATTAATTAAACTAGGGCATGCCCGTACTATATATATATCTAAAATTATATCCCCCCCCTCTATTTACATGAAATGGTTTGGTCCATTCGCAAAGCCAAAGCGAACGGCTTGCGAGTACGGTGACAATCCTCCCCCTCTATTTACATGAAATGGTTTGGTCCATTCGCAACGACCACAGAACCCCCCCCTCTATTTACATGAAATGGTTTGGTTCATTCGCAACGCCAAAGCGAACGGCGAACGGCTAAATCGCCATAGCTCGGTAACTACTTGTCCGATTAATTTCAAACCTTGAAAAGGCACATCCTCGGGTCCCCAGCAATATACCTGGCAAGTTTCAAGTATATCGGACCCGTGGTTGTCGAGAAACAGCGGTCACAGACAAACACACAGACATACACACATACACACACACACACACACACACAGAGATTACTGGAATTATAGATAGATGACGAATATGTCAACCAATGAAGACCCCCGATCAAAAGTTATATTGTGGGTCGAAATGTTCGGTGGCTTAAGAGGAAAATAGATGACACAAAGGCATCCGGTTTCGTATCAATCGAGGCCAGAGGACAGTGTATCAGTATAAACAGACTGTTGTAGCGGCTGCCGCTGAGTTTTCACAATCGCCTTGCACCTATCAAGGACGCGGAGCGATCACCATGCCGGGCTCGTCCAGGACGCCCAGGCCCGCGCTCAACTTGCCAGGCTGCAGCCAGGACGCTGGGCCACGCCCCCTGGCGCCGGGCCTGGGCAAACCCCCTGGCGGAATAGATATATATTGCTGACTGATAAACGGTTTTTCAGAGTGCCTGAGTGTTTGATTTCATTAAAGCAACTCAGATGAATTCTAGCTTTTTGTCGCGTCCATTCTTCCGATCGACGTGGGAGCCCCGGCTCCTTCATTGGTGACCTATCGACATGGACACGGCAGTCGCCCTTAAACTGCCTACCTTCTGGGAGGCTCACGCGGCGGTTTGGTTCGTACAGGCGGAGTCCCTGTTCGCCCTGCGAGGCATCACGGCCGACGACACCCGCTTCCACCATGTGGTAGCTGCGCTCGGGTCGGTTACCGCGGCCCGCGCCCTGAGCCTCCTCGAAAGCCCGCCAGCCGCTGACAAATACGGCGCGATTAAGAAGCTGCTCCTCGATGCTTTCGCCCTCCCATCGGCGGAACGCGCACGGCGCCTGCTCGATCTGCCTGAGCTCGGCGACACGCGCCCTTCCGAGCGCATGGACTACATGCTTTCACTGCTCAGCGAGCACTCTCCGGCATTCCTGTTCCGGGAGCTGTTCTTCCGTCAGCTGCCTAACCCGGTACGCCTCGCCCTGGCAAGCACGACGATCACAGATCCCCGGGCCCTTGCCAGAGAAGCCGACAAGATCTCCGCCGCAGGACAGCGCATCGTAGCGGCGACATGGGACCCACCGCCGTCCGACGCAACACCCAGGGCGCCCGAGCACCCGGCACGGTCGACGGCCGAACTGCCGACGCCATTGGCGGCCGCTCTACCGAGCCGACCACCTCCGGCACGACGACCGAGGCCTCCACCTGACCAAGCATGGTGTTACTATCATGCCAGGTTCGGACAGAAGGCCCGGACATGCCGACCCCCGTGCACCTTCGGCAGGCCGGGAAACAGCCGGGCCGGCGTTCATTACCAGCCATGAGCGCCGGCCACACGGGCAACTTACTGTTCATCACGGATAAAGCGTCCGGACGGCGCTTCCTGTGCGACACCGGCGCCCAACTGAGCGTCATACCCGCCTCTGACCAGGACAGGCAATCCGCGGTTTGCGGCCCCTCCTTAGTTGCGGCCAACGGATCGACTATCCGCACCTTCGGCCCACGCAACGTCACCCTCTGCTTCGGCGGCCAACGCTTTGCTTGGACGTTTGTAACCGCCAACGTGCCCGTGGCTCTGCTAGGCGCCGACTTCCTCTGCGCACACGGACTGCTGGTGGACGTCCAACGGCGTCGTTTAATCAACGCTGAAACCTTCAGCTCCCTGGTATGCACATTGAGCAGCTCCGCGCCGACCGAGCTGGCATGCGCCGTCCCGGCGGCGAACGAGTTTGCTCGCCTGCTCACGGAGTTCCCGGCCCTCACGCGGCCGACGTTTTCGGCCGTCGCAGTACGGCATGGGATCGAGCACCACATACCAACCACGGGCCCGCCGGTCTACGCCAGGGCCCGCCGCCTCGACCCAGCCAAGCTCGCCGTAGCGAAGGCCGAATTCGACGCGTTGGAGCACCTCGGCATCGTGCGGCGCTCCGATAGCGCGTGGGCCTCGCCACTGCACATCGTGCCAAAGCCGGGGGGTGGATGGCGCCCGTGTGGCGACTACCGCCGTCTCAATGACGCTACCACCCCCGACAGGTACCCGATCCCGCATATCCAAGACTTCTCCGCCCGTCTGGCGGGACGGGTCATTTTTTCGAAAATTGACCTCATACGGGGATATCACCAGGTACCTGTCAGGGCGGCCGACGTCCCTAAAACGGCAGTCATCACGCCGTTCGGCTTATTCGAATTCTTGCGGATGCCATTTGGTCTCAAGAACGCGGCTCAGGCGTTCCAGCGCTTGATGGACGGCGTGCTGCGTGACCTGCCGTTCCTTTTCGTTTACCTGGACGACATCCTCGTCGCCAGCACGTCCCGGGCCGAGCACCTCCTCCACCTCCGGACGCTGTTCGAGCGCCCCAGCGAGCACGGCCTCATCGTCAACCCGGCCAAATGCCACTTCGGCATGACGGCCGTTGATTTTTTGGGCCATCACATCACCAAGAACGGGGCCGTGCCGCTGCCAACCAAGGTCGAGGCCATCACCACGTTCCCGCGTCCCCGCACCATAAAGGCCCTGCAGGAATTCCTGGGAATGGTGAATTTTTATCACCGCTTCGTGCCCCGCGCTGCTCAGCTCATGCGGCCCCTCTACGAAGCCCTCCGGGGCATGCCGGCCAAGCACGACATCGCCTGGTCCGCAGCAATGGATGCGGCCTTCCAAGGCTCAAAGCGGGCCCTCGCCGACGCAACACTGCTCGCTCACCCGGTGCTCAACGCTCCCATCGCCCTCACCACGGATGCCTCCGACTACGCGGTGGGCGCCGTACATGAGCAATGGGTGAACGGGGTTTGGCAGCCACTCGCTTTTTTCAGCCGGCAGCTCCGGCCGAACGAGCTCAAATACAGCACGTTTGACCGGGAGCTCCTCGGTCTACACCTGGCCGTCTGCCATTTCCGCCACCTCCTGGAGGGCCGACCTTTCACGGCGTTCGTCGACCACAAGCCGTTGGTTTACGCCATGGCCAAGGTCACGGAGCCATGGTCGGCCCGCCAACAGCGCCACCTCTCCGCCGTGTCGGAGTTTACCACGGACATCCGGCACGTCGCCGGCAAAAACAACGCCGTGGCCGACTGTCTTTCCCGGGCCAGCGCGAACGCGGTCCACCTGGGCATGGATTTTGCGCTTATGGCGGCGGACCAAACCACCGACACCACGGTGCAAGCCCTCCGGGCGGCGGACACGGGCCTCCGCCTGGCCGACATCCCCTGCGCGGACACTGTCCTGCTCTGCGACGTCTCCCAAGGCCAGCCTCGCCCCATCGTGCCCGTCGCCTGGCAACGCCGCATCTTCGCCTCCCTCCACGGCCTTTCCCACCCGGGCCGGAAAGCTTCCCAGAAGCTGGTGTCGGCGCGTTTCGTCTGGCACGGCCTTCGTCGGGACGTCCGCGATTGGACCAGCACCTGCACGGCCTGCCAACGGGCCAAGGTCCACCGACACACCCAGGCCCCGCTGGCACCTTTCACCGTGCCCGAACGACGTTTCGACCACGTCAACGTGGATCTGGTGGGCCCCCTCCCCCCGTCACGGGGGTTCACACACCTGCTCACCATGGTGGACAGGACCACCAGGTGGCCGGAGGCCGTCCCCCTCGTCTCCACCACCACCGCCGACGTGGCGCAGGCTTTCATCGCCACCTGGGTCGCCCGCTTCGGCGCACCGGCGGACATCTCGTCAGACCGCGGTCCACAGTTCACCTCCGAGCTGTGGGGCGCGGTCGCCCGCAACCTGGGGATCAAGCTCCACCGTACTACGGCCTACCACCCCCAAGCAAACGGGTTGTGCGAGCGATTCCACCGCTCCATGAAGGCCGCGCTCATGGCCGGCCTTCAAGACGTCGGGTGGGCCGACCGGCTGCCGTGGGTCCTTTTGGGCCTTCGCACGGCCCCCAAGGAGGACCTCCAGGCATCCACCGCCGAGCTTGTCTATGGCCAGGTGCTACGCGTCCCGGGCGAATTTGTGCCCGACGCTACCAGTCCCTGGTCCGCAGCTCACCAGCGCTCGGACCTCCAGGAGGCCGCCCGACGGTTTGCCCCCGTGCCAACATCCCACCACGGTGACCCCCAGTCCTACGTCCCCCCAGCACTCCGCACAGCGGAGTATGTTTTTGTGCGTCACGACGCACATCGGTGGCCACTCCAGCCGCCGTACGACGGGCCCTTCCGGGTGCTGCGACGGGACGACAAGTCGTTCGTCATCGACATCGGCGGCAGGTCGGACCGGATTGCTGTGGACCGCCTCAAGCCGGCGCACGTGGACGTCGACCACCCACCACGGGTGGCCCTTCCGCCGCGGCGAGGCCGTCCCCCGTCCACGGTGCCCCCCACTCGACCGCCCACCACCTCACCGGACCCCCTCCCACGACCCGCCAGGGGTCGCTTCGGCCGGGTCATCAGGACCCCCCTCAAATTGACCCTGCCGGTGCAAGTCGATTCTGGGGGGACGTGTGTAGCGGCTGCCGCTGAGTTTTCACAATCGCCTTGCACCTATCAAGGACGCGGAGCGATCACCATGCCGGGCTCGTCCAGGACGCCCAGGCCCGCGCTCAACTTGCCAGGCCGCAGCCAGGACGCTGGGCCACGCCCCCTGGCGCCGGGCCTGGGCAAACCCCCTGGCGGAATAGATATATATTGCTGACTGATAAACGGTTTTTCAGAGTGCCTGAGTGTTTGATTTCATTAAAGCAACTCAGATGAATTCTAGCTTTTTGTCGCGTCCATTCTTCCGATCGACGTGGGAGCCCCGGCTCCTTCACTGTCCTCTATAAAACTGGACGAATGGCCAACTCCTCCACAAGGCCAAAATGGCCAAATTCCACCACAAGTCAATGTAACAGCGGCAAGTGAACACATCTGTTCCAGAGTTCAAGACCTTGAGGCTTTATCACCTTATTGAGCCAAAATTATCTTGGGAGATTTTAGTCACTGCAAATTGAACACCGAATTACCAACATTTCTTGAACATGCACAACACATATACAAGGAACGATGTAACGCTGGATTCATGCTACTCCCCATTCCCCGTGTGTATTCATCAAAGGCTTGTCCTCAGCTGGGAATTCCGACCACTGCAGTCATATTATTTTGCTTCCATCTGGTAAGCAGAAGCTTAGAATGTGCAAAGCGGTTGCTAAGAAACGGTGTTTGGAGCTTGGATACCACAGAGGAGCTGCGCACATGTTTCGATTGTACAGATTGGAGTGTATTCATGGATTCACCTGTTTATGTAGTAGAGATGCTGACAGTTATCTTCGAGGATATCAAGTTTTGTGTTGACTCTGCCATCCCTTATAAAGTTGTTAAAGCATATCTGAATAACAAGGTGTCTATTACGAAAGAGCTGAAGGACTTACTGACTTACCAAAAAGAGGGAAGCCTTTTTAGATGGAGATAGATCGCAACTAAAAGCAATCCAGGAAGAGATATATGAACAAGTTACAAAGTCTGAGACAGATTATAAACAAGAAAGAGCAATCAGAGATTGCAGGCCCTCGCCAGGTCGTGTTGTTAGTGGTTTTAAGGCTTTTGTGTTAAAACAAATATGGTGACCGAACCACATGACTGATGACGTCATCATTACTATTTTTTTATCCACCAATTTATCCCTAGATAACGCTCAACAAATTTCATCTTGATCAGATGAAGTTTTGTACTTGTCGAATTATGACGTCACAATGGAGGCACATATGACATCTTCATTGACATGTTATTCTGCATTGAGAGTTCTTTACAATGAGCCATGTCTCAATTTCTTATATGCAGCATTTTCAGAGCTATAGAGTTGCAATTTTTTTTGGTTTTTCCAAGATGGCAGCCGAACCATGTGACTGTTGACGTCATCATTACATTTTTTTCTCAACTAATTTATCTCTAGATGACACTCAACAAATTTCATCTTGATCGGATGAATTTTTGTACTTGTCGAATTATGACGTCACAATGGACGCACCTCTGATATCATCATTAACATATGTTATTCCCCATGGAGAGTTCTTTACAATGAGCCATGTCTCAATTCCATCTGTGCAGCGTTTTCGGAGATATGGAGGTGCAAAGTTTTTCGATTTTTCCAATATGGCGCCCATACCACGTGACATATGACGTAATAATTTGCATAAAAAAATTATACAGGTGAAGGTGCACCTGTTGTGAAATTTCCTGTCAATCAGACCAACGGTTGCAGAGAAAATCATATTTATTCTGTGCAGACAAACAAACAAACAGACAAACAAACAAACAGACAGACAGACAGACAAACGGACTCAAATGCAATACCCTCTCCTCTGGCGAGGGTAATAATATTTAGAATGGGATTTTAAAGGAAATAGTTTGCATGCTGTTTGACAGGAAATGCACACTATGATTGGATGCAAGGACAAATAAAAGAGGCTAGCAACTGTACTAAAGACTTTATTTTCTTAATCTGGATGATTTTTATGCCTCCGGCCACCTGAGGTGGTGAACACATTGTTTTCTGGTTGTCCGTCCGTCCATCTGTCCGCACAGGCTAAACCTCGTTTTTCTCATTAACTACATGCCCGATTGAGAAAAAACTTTCAGGGTAGGAGTGACAGACATGCAGAATGTTTTTTTGATAATTGTGACGTCATAGGTCCACATCCCGATTGTTGATCGGACAAAATTTGGTGGATGAGTTGGTTAGGCGACAACAAGCCGGATCCGCTTTCATCCACAAGCCGGATTCATCGGCCAAATAATTTAAAAATATTTCTCGGAAACCGCTGAATGGAAAAATTTGAAACTTGGCACATTGTCAAGTACGCCCAATAGGAAACAAATGTATGATAATGGTGACATCATCGGTGAACCAGCCATAAATGTTTTAATTTGAATGCCTTATTCTAAAACTCTGAAATTGCATTCACATGATCTATGACTCATTTGTATTGAAATGTTACATTTATGACATCATAGGTCACATGGTTTGGCAGCCATATTGGGTTTAAACTAAAACCTTAAAAAAACATCTCCCAAACCACCAAAGCGATCGACTTTAAACTTTGTGTGTGATCGACTTGGCCAATGTAAGGTCTATGGTCAGCCAACATCACCGCACTATACAAACAACGTGCAAAAACGGACCCCCTTAACCTACCATCAGTGCGGTGGGGCTTTTGACATGGTTAGTAACATGCAAAAGGGGTTTGAGATACCCTGCCGCACTAGCGGAGGGGTTAACTACAGACCTATTAGCTGACTTCCAATCATCAGCAAGGTCATGGAATCCATCATCGCATTTGATATGAAATCCTAACTTTTCTCCAACAACCTCATCCTCGATCATCAATTGGGATTCAGATCAGGTCACTTTACCTTGGACATGGTGTTCCTTTTCTCCCAACAATGGATGGAGGCCTTTAATGTCAGACACGATATCAGTGCCATCTCTCAAGACATATCTAATGCTTTTGATACAGTCTGGCATCCTACCTTGCTCTGCAAACTCTCTGCCTATGTCATACAAGGCCAACTCCACACATGGCCTAATGACTTCCTCTCCTCTCGTAGCCAACATGTGGCACTTAACCGTATCATTTCATTTCCTCGCCCTGTCAAGGCTGGAGTGCCCCAAAGCAATGTTCTGGGCCCAGTCCTCTTCCTAATCTTCATAAATGATCTCTCTGACTTCCTTTATCCATTTTCTGATGACTCCACCTTCTACCTCCTCCTTCAGGTAGGCAGGCATGATCTGTCTGCCAAGTTTGAGCAACATCTGAAAATGCATTTCCGAGAAATGGTTGAGGAATTGTTCAACATCGGGTTTCTTTACAACTAAAATGGCCACCAGCCAGCCACCTTTGATCACATCGTGAAACAAAATGATGTGCATATGTATACCATCATGTGTTCCTTTTGTGCCAAGTATGAACAAAATCGGTCCATACATCTCCGAGATATGGTTGTGGACGCACACACACACACACACGGATGGATGAGACCCATTTCATAAGCTCCCCTTCCGGACTAAGTCCAACGGGAGCTAATAATATGAATGCCATCTTGGTTTTCTGGAGGGCCTAATTGACATGAGGCCTGTAGTCCTCTGCTTATTATACACCGCCTGGATTTGTTGCATGAGACTTCCATTGGCTTTGTTTGGGACGATGGTCCCCGAAAAATTCACGATGAGGGTCTCCGAAAAATCAAATCATATGTCGAATAAAAATTATTAGTAAAGTCTAATCAAGCCCATCAGCACGCACGATATGCTCCTCACTAAAAAAAAATATAGCGTTAAGTAATTTTTGAAAGTGGTTAAACAATCCATGACCATGTCATGAATCAGCTCATTCTGATATAACAGTGGAGGAGGGTGACATGGATGAGTGGTGTCGAGTTAATTTTTTAACAGCGCATTAAAGGGACATAATCATGAAATTTTTTGAAGAGATGTGTTTTTGAAGAGATGCGTGACCCAAAATTCTTTTGCTGACAATTCTTCTGCTTCTGCTTCTTCTTCTTCTGCGTGCAGAGCTTCTGCAGATTTCGTGACCCAAACCCCCCCCAAAAAAATTGGGGGGGAATAGACCAGATAATCGTATTTTAAAATCGAACTATTTTCTCTTCCGTTATGGAAAAGTGCTATGACGTCACTGGTGCACCATCCATACTGTCCTCGATACCCCTATTACTCTGATATGCAAATTGAGATTGGTCAAACAAACCTACTTGAAGAAGAAGAAGCCAACTTATTTTGCATCCTCAGACGCATCAGGCTGCTGAAGCAGTTTCCTAGGCTAGTGGGCACTTCTGGCTACTTTAGCTGCTGAGCTTTTGGCCATTGGCATTCGTCTTGATCGACTGCTTTTGATGGGGTATACTCTTGAACGGTTTCCCTTGAGGCTGGCGAGCATGAGAGTAGCATCGGCATTGCGTTGCGGTCTTGTCTCTGTATTGCTTTGAGCTTTATTGATGTTCGTACTGAATTAAATGGCACGTCGTGATGTTTGTGCAGGTTCTCAGGAGGGCAGCTGAATATGTGCTACAATGCGCTGGATCGACATGTCGAGGCAGGGAGAGGCGATCAAATAGCCATCATCCATGACAGCCCAGTGACAGGGTCCATTGAGAAAATCTCCTACAAACATGCACTGCACCAGGTAATGCCTCCCTCTTTTGCATTGGTTGCTAAAAGCAGATGACTTTGAATTTGGAGGTTTCATCTGTTGACATCAAATTTTCCCCAAAGCTTTATTTTGATAATATGGAGAAGGCAAATTAATACTTTTGTCAAAAGGTCAAAGGTCAGCGTCACCGAAAATCATCAATATTCATCCAATTGACCTGAAATTTAAATTTACTATTTGAGTTTTATCATCAATTTTTCAACAAAGCTTTTCATGATAATAATGAGAAGGCAAATTAATACTTTTGTCAAAAGGTCAAAGGTCAGCGTCACCGAAAATCATCAATATTCATCCAATTGACCTGAAATTTAAATTTACTATTTGAGTTTATCATCAAATTTTCAACAAAGCTTTTCATGATAATAATGAGAAGGCAAATTAATACTTTTGTCAAAAAGTCAAAGGTCAGCCTCACCTAAAATCATCAATATTCATCCAATTGACCTGAAATTTAAATTTACTATTTGAGTTTTATCATCAATTTTTCAACAAAGCTTTTCATGATAATAATGAGAAGGCAAATTAATACTTTTGTCAAAAGGTCAAAGGTCAGCGTCACCGAAAATCATCAATATTCATCCAATTGACCTGAAATTTAAATTTACTATTTGAGTTTTATCATCAAATTTTCAACAAACCTTTTCATGATAATAATGAGAAGGCAAATTAATACTTTTGTCAAAAGGTCAAAGGTCAGCGTCACCGAAAATCATCAATATTCATCCAATTGACCTGAAATTTAAATTTACTATTTGAGTTTTATCATCAAATTTTCAACAAACCTTTTCATGATAATAATGAGAAGGCAAATTAATACTTTTGTCAAAAGGTCAAAGGTCAGCGTCACCGAAAATCATCAATATTCATCCAATTGACCTGAAATTTAAATTTACTATTTGAGTTTTATCATCAAATTTTCAACAAACCTTTTCATGATAATAATGAGAAGGCAAATTAATACTTTTGTCAAAAAGTCAAAGTTCAGCGTCACCTAAAATCATCAATATTCATCCAATTGACCTGAAATTTAAATTTACCATTTGAGTTTTATCGTCAAATTTTCAACAAAGCTTTATTATGATAATATTGAGAAAACAAAATTATAATTTTGTCAAAAGGTCACGGTCTAGTTTTGTTTTGGTTTTGGTCAAAAGGTTTTGTTTTGTCGGCAATCATCAATTTTCATCCAATTGACCTGAAATTTAAATTTACCATTTGAGTTTTGTCATTAAATTTTCAACAAAGCTTTATCATGATAATATGGAGAAGGCAAATTAAATTTGGTGAAAAGGTCAAAGGTCAGCATCACATAAAATCATAAATTTTCATCCAAATGGCCTGAGATTTTAAGACTTTGCATATTGGGTTACTGAATTGGTTTACCAATCAAAAGCTAGAAGCTGATTGTTTTTTTAAATATCAACAGGTCAAACAAAGTTCAAGGCTGCATAAAATCGTCAATTTTCATTTTGTATTTTTATCGAACCGTTTTCGTGATGTTTAGCTTTTAGAAGAAGAAGACGTCTGAATGCAAACCGACGCAGACGGGCTTTGCATTTTCAGATGGTTTCTAGTTTTGTAATTAGAATGTCATCAAATGGAAGGACCTATTAAGCTGCTCCATGCACCTTGACATGATACACGTCTAAAACATGGGAATTCTTCTTGATTATATGTAGTTAATTATCAACTCAGGAGATCACAATCATTTCGTTGCATCACACTCCACATCAGAAACCTTCAGTATAATTCCACAAAAACATTCCTCACACACACACACACACACACACACACACACACACACACACACACACACACACACACACACACACACACACACACACACACACACACACACACACACACACACAACTCGACCATTTATAGTAGATGCTCATCGGGATGGCAATTATTGTATAGTAAATAACCAGAAGCAATAAAATGGGGAAATCGAAGAATATGATGATGATTGAATAGCGTGCTACAAATTGAACTTTCCTGCTGGGCCACAGCCTGTCAGCCTGCCTTTCCTGATATTATGGCAGGATCACAGCATAGAGGTGAGTGGTAGCTCAGAGCCTGTTGACAGACCTTGTTCAGTTTCTTTGGCTAATAAGTTAGTGCAGAGGAGTCATGATGAAGTGTTGGGGTTGCAAATAGTATGTGGAGATGGACACAGCAACTGTTGATTAAGTTGATAGGTGAGGTTCCAGGATGGCCCATGACTCAAGTATTACAGAGGTGCTTTGCTGTCAGAACCCACTGTATCCTTGGAGAGGTGTGTAGCAATCTGTGGTGGGGATGAGGAGCTGGGACCCTCAACTAGTCACCACTGTGACTCTCTGCTTTGGATCAGTAGCCTAGCGATTTGGATGTAAAGTGGCCGCTCCGGATGGGATTCTTGGAGGATGTCATAACTGTGGAATGAAATGGAGATGGAACATTATCATTATGAATCAACATAACTCCATGGGTGGGGATTGTTGGCTGCGGGGGCCCCTAGCCCTGGTTCTTCAGATGAGAGCGATATCTGACAGTGTGCCAGCCAATGATGGACATAAGAGTATTATCTGATTGGATTCATGAGAGATAGATCCATCCTAATGCTGCATGATGCATGTATATTATGAGTTCATCGGTGATGCAATAATTAATCGTCATCATTGTCTAAATTTGGTTCTACTGTATTTTGTGAGCTGGAGTTGCAGTGCAGTTTGTTTGATTCGGTTTTTCCCTCAATAGTAGGCCTAATATTTTCTAATTGTAGTATAGTATTGCAACATTTTTGGCAAGTGTAGGAAAAAGGACGGAGAAAAAAACCTATTGTTTACTTTTCTGTCTGTGGACTAATGGACTCGGCAATCCAGTGCATTATTTTGCTATTTTTTATGACAAGCACGTCAGAAGATATTTTTACTAGTATAGACTGAAATATTGGCTAATATCTAGCATTCTGATGTGCATTAGCCGATGATGGTGCTGATAATGCCGATTTTTTTTTTTAACTTTCCTTCTCGTGATGCGAGGTAGCTTAATAACCAAAGGGTTGCTGCTTTTCTGGATAAAAGACCAAAAAGCGAAGGCTTTTGGACTTTTTAACAACTAGTGCACCCACTCCACATCAAAGTGGCAGGAAAGGTCATGTTATTATCCTGGGGTATATAGATTACAGTAGATCTAAGCTCAGGTCTGTTTGTCCATGGTGGACGCGATAAGCATAGAATTCCTCAAGTCAAAGATGTTGGGATTCCTCCAACTTTCTTTCAGTTTAGTGTTAAACAGCAGTAGCGACTGTTTAAAAAGGTAATCATACGTGTTTGTGGTTTATACTATTTTTTACTTCCCTAGTTCCGTAAGGGTGGTGGGGGCAATATTGCAAGTCACAAAAAACCTTGGGGAGGGGAGATATTGTTTTGTATTTGTTGCTGTTGTTATTACTTTTGTTATTAGAAGCAGCCTTGGAAAAAGAGCCATGATAAACCTTAACATGGTGTTTGACCAATGAGTAAAAACCCCTTGGGGATGGGCGATAGCAGCCTTTTAAAAACGGCACGATAATGCATAGTTCACCCAAGGTGGCAATCCCCCTTGCGGTTGAGGGGAAGGGCAAATTAAATCACGACAACGTTCATCACGTGACCCTTAATCTTCCTGTCAAGTTTGGTTGAAATTGGATAAGTAACGACAAACCTCCGAATGTATCGCAGTCAGACAGACACCAAATTACATATTTTAGTGTGATAAGATGTAGTGCAGACCTACTGAAGAAAATGATGCTGTTCACACAAGTGCCCCAAAACTTTATATTTTCAAATATCCTCCAATGTTTTCCCCATCTTTTTCTATTTGGTTTTATACATTTTCTAATTTAAGAAGATGAGGAACACCAGACTAACTGGCACAAAATGCTGCTGTTTACAATTGCACGATATTTTTCTGTTTTTTATCTATAATAATAAATAGGCGAAGGTGATTCTGTCCGTCTGTCCGGGGGTGTGGCTTACTCTGTTTAGAGAGTAGTTCCACCCATTCTGGGAGAGGCTTCATAAACAAATTAACGCGCATAGCTTTGAGGCCTGTTTAGTTAGGCCCATGCTGTCTTTCTCTCTCACACAGGTTTATTTCAACTCTAATTCGATATATAATTTCATTTTTAACAGTCGCTAACATAGTGTTAGACTCGGTTGAAAAAAAACGGGAAGAGAATCCCATGAAAGTTCTGTTTTCGAACGAAATGATTTCTCAAAGGCCTGTAAACTAAAGCCCATTTATTGAGAGTCACCCTCACGATTTTATCATGACCCTCACATCACCCTTATCGTCATCCTCATGTCAGAAATAATTGAGAACATTCACGCACACACGGGAAATTGCCGAGATATATTTATAAAAATCGCGCCACGATGATACACGAAAATACACCGCCTAAAATAACAGTCGGGGAAAATGTCGACATATATTAAAAATTCGCTGTTTTCTTTTCCGTTAAGATATATTACTTTTACGTTTTATGAGAGTCGGCACAAAAACGACATATATATCTTCGTTCTTTCTTATTTCATTCAACATTATTATCCGGAAGTAAAATATGTTTCAGGAAATTACCGAGAGATATTTCTTCGTTTTTTTTATTAGTTATGTGCACATACACTTTAAATAGGTTTATTTGAAATCTTTAATTTTCACAATGTAATTTACTTGCCATTTGTCATTTGATGAGTATGAGACACTTCCTCTTGAGGATCGTGACAATTCATGCGTTGCGTGGAAACTTCCATTTCCAAAATGAATGCGACGGTCGATGAAGAACGCAGACTTGAACAGGATGTAGCAAGAAAACGAATGAGACGGGCGAACGAGTCCGTCGACGAACGTCAATGCAGACTTGAACAGGATGTAGCAAGAACCGCACAGAGATCGCACGAGACGGGAGATCCGCACAGGATGCTGCTGCAACAACGGTGAGGAGAGTTGGAGAGGAGCGAGGGGTTGGAGAGCGAGGCGCGAGGGGTTGGAGAGCGAGGAGCGAGGGGTTGGAGAGCGAGGAGCGAGGGGTTGGAGAGCGAGGAGATAGGGGTTGGAGAGCGAGGAGATAGGGGTTGGAGAGCGAGGAGCTAGGGGTTGGAGAGTGAGGAGATAGGGGTTGGAGAGTGAGGAGCAAGGAGTTGGAGAGTGAGGGCTGATTGGAGCGGAGAGTGAGGAGCGATTGGAGAGGAGAGTGAGGCGCGATTGGAGAGGCGAGTGAGGGATTGGAGAGGAGTGTGAGGGGTTGGAGAGGAGCGTGAGGGGTTGGAGAGGAGTGTGAGGGGTTGGCGAGGAGTGTGAGGGGTTGGCGAGGAGTGTGAGGGGTTGACGAGGAGTGTGAGGGGTTGGCGAGGAGTGTGAGGGGTTGGCGAGGAGTGTGAGGGGTTGGCGAGGAGTGTGAGGGGTTGACGAGGAGTGTGAGGGGTTGGCGAGGAGTGTGACGGATTTGAGAGGAGTGTGAGGGATTTGAGAGGAGTGTGAGGGATTTGAGAGGAGTGTGAGGCATTTGAGAGGAGTGTGAGGGATTTGAGAGGAGTGTGAGGGATTGGAGAGGAGTGTGAGGGATTTGAGAGGAGTGTGAGGGATTTGAGAGGAGTGTGAGGGATTTGAGAGGAGTGTGAGGGATTTGAGAGGAGTGTGAGGGGTTGGAGAGGAGTGTGAATGGTTGGAGAGGAGTGTGAATGGTTGGAGAGGAGTGTGAGGGGTTGTAGAGGAGTGCGAGGAGGTATTGGAGAGAAGTGCGAGGAGGTATTGGAGAGGAGTGTGAGGATTGGAGAGGAGTGTGAGGGATTGGAGAGGAGTGTGAGGGATTGGAGAGGAGTGTGAGGGATTGGAGAGGAGTGTGAGGGATTTGAGATGAGTGTGAGGGATTTGAGAGGAGTGTGAGGGATTTGAGAGGAGTGTGAGGGATTTGAGAGGAGTGTGAGGGATTTGAGAGGAGTGTGAGGAATTTGAGAGGTGTGTGAGGGGGTATTGGTGAGGAGTGCGAGGAGGTATTGGGGAGGAGTGCGAGGAGGTATTGGAGAGGACTGCGAGGAGGTATTGGAGAGGAGTGTGAGGAGGTATTGGAGAGGAGTGTGAGGAGGAATTGGAGAGGAGTGCGAGGAGGTATTGGAGAGGAGTGCGAGGAGGTATTGGAGAGGAGTGCGAGGAGGTATTGGAGAGGAGTGCGAGGAGGTATTGGAGAGGAGTGCGAGGAGGTATTGGAGAGGAGTGCGAGGAGGTATTGGAGAGGAGTGCGAGGAGGGAATTGGAGAGGAGTGCGAGGAGGTATTGGAGAGGAGTGCGAGGAGGTATTGGAGAGGAGTGCAAGGAGGTATTGGAGAGGAGTGCGAGGAGGTATTGGAGAGGAGTGCGAGGAGGTATTGGAGAGGAGTGCGAGGAGGTATTGGAGAGGAGTGCGAGGAGGTATTGGAGAGGAGTGCGAGGAGGTATTGAAGAGGAGTGCGAGGAGGTATTGGAGAGGAGTGCGAGGAGGTATTGGAGAGGAGTGCGAGGAGGTATTGGAGAGGAGTGCGAGGAGGTATTGGAGAGGAGTGCGAGGAGGTATTGGAGAGGAGTGCGAGGAGGTATTGGAGAGGAGTGCGAGGAGGTATTGGAGAGGAGTGCGAGGAGGTATTGGAGAGGAGTGCGAGGAGGTATTGGAGAGGAGTGCAAGGAGGTATTGGAGAGGAGTGCGAGGAGGTATTGGAGAGGAGTGCGAGGAGGTATTGGAGAGGAGTGCGAGGAGGTATTGGAGAGGAGTGCGAGGAGGTATTGGAGAGGAGTGCGAGGAGGTATTGAAGAGGAGTGTGAGGAGGTATTGGAGAGGAGTGTGAGGAGGAGTGGCATTGGAAAGGAGTGAGGGGTCACATATTATGTGAAATAAATAAATTGTGTTCATTACACCATTTTAACCATTTTGTAAAATTTTATGTGGAGCATCTAAATCAAGATGTCCAAATGTCACACACGTCTATACCCGTGGGATTCCCACGGGTGACCCCACTAGTCTATAATAATAAAAGTCAGTGACCGTCCATCCGTCCGTTTGTCTGTCTGTTTCCTCCATCACTCCAAAACCATGAAACATAGAGGCCCCAAATTTTGCATGCATACACCTGGAACTCCAGCAGATTGCAAGGATGAAAACTGGGTGTTTGGGTGTGTCATAACACCCTTTTTGAAGGGGATTAACGAGGCGCTCATAAGAAAAAAAACCGGCCCGCCAACTGGCGGCCTACCACCTAGGTCGGCCCACTGTGCCTCGCTGGGTTCCGAAGCCTCCATTTTGTTTCGGCCTACTCAAACGTGCCTTGCCTTGGAAACACGATCCATTATTTATCATTACATCATTGAAGCATATCATCAAAATCTGGATTCGATTATGAGGATTGGATGCTGTATACTAAATAAATCTCCAAATCTGGAGTGAAATCTGACAAAATGTACCATATCGAGCGATTGGTGAACGCTATTCAGGCTGCTTTTGCAAGCCACGGCGTTATAGTAGACAGAGCTCACATTTTTGTGCAATATACTTTCATTGTATTAATAGATAGTTATATTAATGTACTAACATAGATATACTTATTAAATAAAACAACAAGTCAAACGTCATGTTTGGAACTTAAATCAAACGTCTGCCATGTCAAACTAATTTTCATTGCCAATGTGAAGTCGACATTTTGTCTGCTCTTAGTGGTTTGCACATTTCACTGATTGGCTGCCTGCTCTTAGTGGTTTGCACATTTCACTGATTTGCTGCCTGCTCTTAGTGGTTTGCACATTTCACTGATTTGCTGCCTGCTCTTAGTGGTTTGCACATTTCACTGATATGCTGCCTGCTCTTAGTGGTTTGCACATTTCACTGATATGCTGCCTGCTCTTAGTGGTTTGCACATTTCACTGATATTCTGCCTGCTCTTAGTGGTTTGCACATTTCACTGATATGCTGCCTGCTCTTAGTGGTTTGCACATTTCACTGATTTGCTGCCTGCTCTTAGTGGTTTGCACATTTCACTGATATGCTGCCTGCTCTTAGTGGTTTGCACATTTCACTGATTTGCTGCCTGCTCTTAGTGGTTTGCACATTTCACTGATTTGCTGCCTGCTCTTAGTGGTTTGCACATTTCACTGATTTGCTGCCTGCTCTTAGTGGTTTGCACATTTCACTGATTTGCTGCCTGCTCTTAGTGGTTTGCACATTTCACTGATATGCTGCCTGCTCTTAGTGGTTTGCACATTTCACTGATTTGCTGCCTGCTCTTAGTGGTTTGCACATTTCACTGATATGCTGCCTGCTCTTCGTGGTTTACACATTTCACTGATTTGCTGCCTGCTCTTAGTGGTTTGCACATTTCACTGATATGCTGCCTGCTCTTAGTGGTTTGCACATTTCACTGATTTGCTGCCTGCTCTTAGTGGTTTGCACATTTCACTGATATGCTGCCTGCTCTTCGTGGTTTACACATTTCACTGATTTGCTGCCTGCTCTTAGTGGTTTGTACATTTCACTGATATGCTGCCTGCTCTTAGTGGTTTGCACCATTTCACTGATTTGCTGCCTGCTCTTAGTGGTTTGCACATTTCACTGATTTGCTGCCTGCTCTTAGTGGTTTGCACATTTCACTGATTTGCTGCCTGCTCTTAGTGGTTTGCACATTTCACTGATTTGCTGCCTGCTCCCAGTGGTTTGCACATTTCACTTATTTGCTGCCTGCTCTTAGTGGTTTGCACATTTCACTGATTTGCTGCCTGCTCTTAGTGGTTTGCACATTTCACTGATTTGCTGCCTGCTCTCAGTGGTCCACACATTTCGCTGATTTGCTGCTTCATATCGAAGACAATTGAAAGGTAAATCTTTGTGGTTGACGTTTTTTGACCATTTGGTTACCTTTGACCTTTTGACTTTATAACTAATTTAACTTCTCCATATTCTCATAATAAAGCTTTGGTGAAAATTTGATGACAAAACTCAAATGGTAAAAAAGTTAGAGCCCTGACACGGACACTGCACACACACACGCACACACGCACACAGGGACACACACACACACACACGGGGACACACACACACGGGGACACACACACACACACACACACACACACAGGAACACACACACACACACGGGGACACACACACACACACACACACACACACACACGGACACACACACACACACGGGGACACACATACACACACACACACACACGGACAAACGGGGACACACACACACACACGAGGGGACACACACGCATGAGGGGACACACACGCACGAGGGGACACACACGCACGAGGGGACACACACACACACAACACACATAGCATTCAAAGACTTATGGGAAGTTACGAGGGGTGGCAATTTGATGTCTTGCCCCGACCGGAGGCGTGGCAATTTGACGTCTCGCCTCGACTGTCATTTTTCCTCGATACGCCACTGCTCCACTGTACCTGCGATCTGTTTTTAAAATTCCCTCTAGATGATGGACCCAGATTGCGTATATCATATTCCCATGAGGAAACGACTCATTGTTACCCTGCAAGGCCGGGTACTTTTGCTCATTGAATAATATATTGTGTTAAATAAATATATTAATTTAGTTCAACAATGTTGTGTAATGCCCACTTTTTTACCTGCGACATGTCGAATGGTTGTTGTTGTTGTTGTTGGTGGTGGTGGTGATGATGGTGTGGTGGTTTTTATTGCGGGTCGATTTTTGAAATGTGCGCACATTGGTCAGACAACTGTCGGACCCACCCACATTTGTCGTTTGACTCTACCCTCCATGGCCATGGCACTCAGCCAACATAATATGGCCTCCATCTCTTGTTTTTTTGGTTGGCCTAAGACATCAGACCTGTATGCCTCTGCTGATTATATACTGCCTGGGTTTGTTGCATCAGATTTCCATTTGCTTTGTTTGGGTCAAGTGTTCATCTTTTAAGAGTGCTTTAAATGTGCGTTTACCAATCGGCATTGAGTGTGGTGCACGTTACCGGATTTTGTCGCACGTTGTGACCACAGTGTGGTCATTCTTGTTGGTATTAAATTGTTTTATCAGATGCATTTATTGGCATTATATCGGTCATCGGCCCCCTGCTCTCTAAATATCAGTATCGGCTTCGGCCCTTGAAAAACCCATATCGGTCGACTTCAAATTTTGACTTTATTGTTTATGGTTCATAAGGACAGGGGAGCACTTTACCAGTTTTTTCATAAAGGATCATAAAGGCTGGGAGGAGGGCTGAGGTGTACTAACATGTATAATTATTAGGCCTCCTCATTTGTTCAGTTTGATGTTTCTTGTTTTTCAACCATGTGATATTTTCACCTATATTTCCACCATATTTCACTGAAATTTCACTTTATTTCACCTCTGCACCACCATGTTTCATCTATATTTCTGTGTTTCATTTTCAATCAATTCCGAAACATTTCTAAAAACGTGTATTCACTTTATCATTACAGGGTATTTTGAGTATATTGGTGACAAAAAAAATAATCTAAATTCAAGTCATTTAAAATTCAGGCTGTAACACAACAAAATGTGAAAAAGTCAAGGGGTGTGAATATGTTATGAAGGTGCTGTATGTTTTGCCCTCTTTTTACACAGAGCCAACCTTCGCCACCTGATGTTGCACCACCATTTTGTGGTGGGTCAGCGTTTTGTCAGAGTCAGAGTTTTGGTTCTGTGCGAAACCAAGAGTGCAACACAATTAACCTTTTTAAAGTCCATGGAATAACTTAAATTGATACATTAACTTAAACTTTTCCCATCACTGGGGATGGATATGTTTGCTTGCTTTTCCTGTCATGGGGATGGGGAACTTTTGCTGGTGTTGGATAAAATCATAACCTCCACCGTCGAAGGTGGACGGAGGTTATGCTTTCACCCCAGTCTGTCTGTTTTATCTGTTTGTTTGTTCATGAGCAAGATATCTCAAAAAGTTATGGACGGATTCAGATGAACCATGGTGAGCATGTTGGGCATTTGCGAAGGACCAATTGATTATATTTCGGTGAAGGTCTGGATAATTTTTTAAGTGATTCTTCACCATTGAGAGATAGGGCCAAAAACGATACATAGCAAGATATCTCAAAAAGTTGTGGACGGGTTTGGAGAAAACTTAGTGTATGAGTTGGTTAGTTGACAAGAACAAGCCAATTACATTTCATTCAGATCCGGATCCAGATCCGGCCTATCAGTGGGATACAAAATGTAAACTGTTCAGCCTGACGGAGGTATGCACTCTACTGAGTACCGTTCTAGTTACTGATGTATAATTGCCTAGATGCACAAATGATGGTAATATATCTCTGGTTGCATGGTTGCTGGTGAGCTGTGCTGAGGACCAATTTTCGCATGCTCTGCAGGTGTCGAGACTTGCACACGTCCTTCAGCGGCACGGTGTGAAGAAAGGGGACCGTGTTGCCATCTACATGCCCATGATTCCACAGGCCATGTACACAATGCTGGCATGCTCACGCATTGGGGCAATACATAGCCTTGTGTTCGGAGGCTTTGCGTCGCGTGAGCTTGCTACCCGCATCAATCATGCTAAGGTCTGAGGCCCTGAATATTGATCTTGCCATCATTTTAAAGTCATTTTAAATCTGAGAAAATATACAAATGGAAATAACAGAAAATGTTAAACTTCACATTCCAATCTGTCTTTGAATATCTGAACTTTTCCTTTTGCTTTTACTTGGTTATGAGCCTAGCTTATTTGAGGAAATTGAAAATATTTCTGTTATGTGCTGAGTTTATGTTTTACGTATTTATTCTTCATGATAACGTAATTGTGGATTGTAGTTTTCTTTGTCGTTTATATATTTTATACCTGAGATTATTTTGATGGCCTTTGAGTATTTTTGTCTATATACGGTATATCTATGACATATTATATATATATATATATATATATATATATATATATATATATATCAGATTCTAATTTAAGTTCTCCAGCCTAATGAGCGCACGCTGTGACGTCACCGTCACGTACGTGCGCTTTGCCTGCAAAGCTCCGGAAGAGTCATCCGAAAGTGCGTAATTTAGATTTAGTTCAGATACTGTCATAAGCGCAGTGGGCTGTTGACGCGTTATCAGCGGAGGTCCGTGGTTCGAGCCCCGCATTGAGTCAGAATTTTTTCACACTTAGCCCCTCGCAGGAATTTGATACCTGTTTATAAAATTGTATTTGAATTAATCTTCAATGCATTTCTACTTATTCACACATACATACGCATGCATATACTTACGCTAACATACGGGGTCTGCCTGGCAGGCACGTAAGACATCGGCCATGATAAAGCTCACTGTGTTAAGTGTGGAAAAGTTCTGAGGAGATTGCGGCTGGCTCAATAGCACAGTGGGCTGTTGACACGTTATCAACGGAGGACCGTGGTTCGAGCCCTGCATTGAGTCAGAATTTTTTCACACCTAGCCCCTCGCTAGAATTTGATACCTGTTTATAAAATTAAAATTATATATATATACACAGAGCACTTTATACACAGAGCTTGGCCAACTTGGTAATAGGCGCCATGTTCGAGCCCTACGTCAAGTTCAAGCGTGCATGCATAGTCACATATTAAGTCTATGCGTGCACGCAACTTTCTGCTATTAGAGACGGGTTTATTTTTATGTTCCCGAGTTTCATTCATTGTTTAGTCACTTGCAAATCCTGTCCTTGTTACACAAATGTATGTACACGGTATTGATTAGATTTGTTGGAATTTCACTGGGCCATTATATTTCATTTACAGTGTATTAAGCTTTTGTTTTTTTCACAATCAGTCATCCCAAACGAGGGCCGTTGAATTGCTGGGCTTCACTTCTTTCGTTTGAAGAATAAAAATCTCCATGCTACATCCATTATGTCTATATGGGATGGAATTAATTATTTTTTAAATGTTAATTAATTTATACCCCTTTGTGTGTTTAACCCATCAATTGACACCGGACTCCGCATTATGTGGAGTTTTGACAAATCTTGTAATAACTCGTGATGTAGAATCATAAAAATCTTGGAAGATAGATCAACAGAAAGAGAAAAATATTCTCCACATTTTGAGCCCACATTTTTCACAGTTCAATTTAAAGTTTGCTCACAGGAATAGGGCCTATTTTGAAGGCAAAATGATTGGTAAATCATTAAATTGGCAACAATTTTGATAATTGAAAATCACCATTTCTAATGGAAATTAGCAATGTTTGATCAAAAATTATATGAAAATGTTCATTTTTTCATTTGTAATGGAATACATCACTTTTTGTAGTATCAATATAAGTAAAGAAGAAAATATGTTGCCAATTTGAAGAATGAAATAAGGGAAAAAAATTTGCTCCAAAAATATATATATTTGGTGGCTTTGGTATCAACAGGTTCAATGACTACCTATGTTTAGTGTTCACTCTGTACTTTCTGCTGGTATATCGGAAGTGATGAAGATTGGTTAAATTCACGAGTCTACTTATACATGATTAGGTCTCTACCTCATCTATGTACTTGCTCTCTTTGTACTCTTTTTCCTTAAATGCATTCCCCTTTCCTCTCATTTTTACTCCTCAAAATCTCTTTTTCTATTTCCTTACACTCTTCTGTCCTTAATACGCTTCTCTCTTCCCTATTTCGCCACCTTTCCTCCTCCCCTGCCTCCTTTCCCCTCTCTCCCAATTCCATCTTCACTCTTTCTCACTCTCTTGCCTCTCCTCTTCCATCCGAAAATCCGAAATCTCCGAAAAAAATCTTCCAGTCCGAAAGATCAGCAAATACAATGATGAGATTTTTACCTCGTCCCATACATAGACTACTTATGTGTGTAGACTGAAGTCCAAATAAAAACTTTAACCACACCAAATGTGTTTCTAACCTTGAGTTTCTGATCGACTCATCGAGACTTCATTTTCAGAATATGAGGTTAGGGCCTTACTTTCCTTCTTTTTTTTTCTTTTTTTTTAGATCTAGCGTTTGGGGATGAATTTATTTAGACCCTACATTAATTTAGATCGAGTAACTTATTACGGTACTTACGGCACACAGAAGTGAGGTATCATTGGCGTTCCAATTTTTGCGACGAACTTTAATCTCCCAAATTCGTCTTCTTTCAGGTTCTCGAGGGAGATAATGCATCTTTGCTCCCTTTTCCCTTCGATGGGAGCATCCCCATGCAAAACAGCACGGCATTTCCCTCAGTTTTAAGGTGAAAGTTGTACATTTACAAGCGATCACGATAAATTTACGGCAGTAGTCATTAGGCCTGTTTTGTTAGATTTTGTAGCTCGCGCGTAGGGCTTTAACATGGCGCCTGTTGTCACGTGATCGCTAAAAAGTGAAACCGAGTTGGCCAAACTCTGTGTATAAAGGGCTCTGTATGTATATATATATATATATCTCTAACCACTGACTGACTGATATTGATGTTATATATATATATAAATATTGAAAAGGATAGCACACTGAGCATTAAAATAATTTAAATTCTATATTAATCACCTGACGTTTCAAGAACAAACTAGTTCTCTTCCTCAGAGGCGTTGAGTGTTGTGTTAACCGTTAAGTTCCGTTGGGGACGGTTCACGTGATGGATTGGTCCAACTCCTTGCCAATCACAGGGCTTCCCTGCATTCAAATGACTGCCGTTTTTGACGTTGTAAAAATATAACGTCAAAAATATATTAATACAATGTTTAAGGCACTTGATGAAAGCCACCGTTTGGTTTCATTATTGGACTTCACTTTTGGCCCATCTATGAGACCTTTTTTGTTTTTGTGGCCTGTTATTTTTTTAAGAGCATCTTGAATTGGGAGTCTTCTTCTTCCATATGCAGCACGAGGCTGCAGGGTAGCATCATTGGCTGAGCGTGCAGCTGTACCTCTGATGCAGTGCCCTCTATAGGTTAGGACAGGAATTTGGAATTTCAGGGTGCCAAATATAACTCACCTACTCTTCGCGAAGGAAACCATGGGATCTATAAAATCCACCAACTAATGTCGACAGACGAGACAGCCGTTTAACGTCCATTCGAGGGACGATACATACATTGATGACTCACCCTGCCTGTGAAACACCAGGACGGCAGTTTATAGCTAGGTCTGGGTTCAAACTCCGGCTAGACCGCTTTGAGGCGAGTGTGCGTTCCTCTAGGTCAGCCTGCTTTAGCAGCAATGTTATTATCTTAAAGTCACTGTATAAACAAATTAATGTGGCGGACACGAAAGCCCACTGGCGTGGTGACATCATTCCACGCACCAAGTGGGCGGCGGCCACGCCCGAGGGGTAGGCGTGGCCTCAGGATATTCACTGGGTGCGCAGCCCGGAGCGCGCCAGTGCTACAGTGACCTCTTGTCAATAGACACTTTTGTTTAACCGCGTTGTCCGCTTCCTCCTTGGTAGCAAGTCGCGCACGTGGCACCGCGCTTCATTTGTGACTCCGACGTTTTGGTCAGCCGTCACTGACCACCCGAAACCGCCACAGCCATGGCAACCAACGCGGTAGCGATAAAGCTCCCCGAGTTCTGGGAAGCTCAGGCGGAGATCTGGTTCCTGCAGGCCGAAGCCCAGTTCAGGCTTCGACGCATCACGGCGGACGAGACACGCTACTGCCATGTGGTCGCCTCCCTCGGGGCCGGCGCGGCCGCCCGCGTCGTGTCGGTCCTGAGGAACCCACCGGCCCACGACAGGTACGAGGCGATCAAGCGTCTCCTCCTCGCCACGTTCAGCCTCACGGTGGACGCACGGGCCGATCGCCTCTTGGACCTCCCCGAGGTCGGTGACCGTCGGTCCGAATGGACCATATGCTGTCGCTCATGGGTGACGAAACCCCGAACGCTCTATTCCGGGTGTTATTTCGACGCCAGCTGCTGGCACGAGTCCGCCTCGCGTTGGCCGGTTCCGCGACGACGGAACCCCGTGCGTTCGCGGCCGAGGCCGACAAGTTATACGCGGCTTTGGACACACAGGCGAGTTTCGGTGTGGCCGTAGCGGCTCCCGAGCCCGAACCTCCTGCGGGTGCCCACCCCTGCTCCGAGGGGCACCTCGTGGCGGCTGCCATGCCCCACCCACCACCACCGCAGAAACCGCGGCATCCGGCTTCGCCGCAAACCTGGTGCCATTTCCACGCTAGGTTTGGCCACGAGGCTCGGCAATGTCGCCCGCCGTGCTCATTCGGCAGGTCGGGAAACGCCTGGGCCGGCCCTCGGTAGTGGCACTGAGTGCCGGCCGATTAAACAGCCTCCTATACATAACGGACACCTTATCCGGGCGCCGTTACCTGTGCGACACGGGAGCGCAGGTGAGTGTCGTTCCCGCCGGGACGTCCGACAAGCAGTCCGTGGGCTGGGGCCCCGCGCTGCTTGCTGCCAACGGTACGCCCATTCGCACGTACAGAAAACGCTGCCTTTCTCTGCGGTTCGGAGGGCAGGTTTTCCGATGGTCATTCGTCACTGCCGACGTGCCTATGGCACTGCTCGGCGCGGACTTCCTCTGTGCCAATGGCCTGTTGGTCGACGTCAAGCACAGAAGGCTTGTCCAGGCTGAGACGTTCAGCTCGCTCGCTTGCGCGTTCCCCGCCTCATTGAGCAGCTCACGGAGCGGCTCATCGAGCGACTCGCGAGCGGCTTGCTGAGCGGTTTGGTTCCGGCCAGGTTCATCTGCACACTTCCGGCAGCGGACGAATTCACCCACCTCCTCGCCCGTTTCCCGGCCCTCACGAGGCCCACCTTCTCAGTGGGGACCGTCAAGCACGGGGTGGAACATCACATCCCCACCGCCGGGCCACCGGTCTACGCCCGGGCACGCCGCCTCGAGCCGACGAAGCTTGCGGGAGCTAAAGCGGAGTTTGCTACGCTGGAGCGGCTCGGCATCGTGCGGCGCTCCGAGAGCGCTTGGGCGTCGCCGCTCCACATCGTGCCCAAGCCCGGCGGGGGATGGCGACCGTGCGGGGACTACCGCCATCTCAACGACGCCACCACCCCCGACCGCTACCCCGTCCCCCATATTCAGGACTTTTCCGCCCGCTTGGCGAATATGTCCTTCTTCTCGAAGGTGGACCTCATACGCGGCTACCATCAGGTCCCCGTCAGGCCGGAGGACATCCCGAAGACGGCTGTCATCACGCCGTTCGGTCTTTTCGAATTTCTTCGGATGCCCTTCGGTTTGAAGAATGCGGCTCAGGCGTTCCAGCGCCTCATGGACAGCGTCTTGCGCGACTTGGATTTCGTCTACGTCTATCTGGATGACATCCTCGTCGCAAGCGCGTCCCGCGAAGAGCACCTACACCATCTCCGCACGCTCTTCGAACGTCTGGGCCAGCACGGCCTGATCGTGAACCCCGCCAAGTGCCGGTTCGGTGTCGCCAAAATCGAATTTTTGGGGCACCGCATCACCAGGCACGGGGCCATCCCCCTACCGGCCAAGGTGGAGGCGGTGAAAGGGTTTCCGCGCCCCCGCACGATCAGGGGGCTCCAGGAGTTCCTGGGCATGGTAAACTTTTACCACCGTTTCCTGCCCCGCATCGCCCAGCTCCTGCGCCCCTTGCACGAGGCCCTCCGGGGGAAGCCGGGCAAAGGTGATGTCACCTGGACGAGCAGATGGACGCGGCGTTTGTGGGCGCGAAGCTCGCCTTGGCTAACGCCACCATGCTCGCGCACCCGGCGCCCGATGCACCGATCGCCCTCACCACCGACGCCTCGGACTACGCGGTGGGCGCGGTGCACGAGCAATGGGTGCGTGGAGCTTGGCAACTGCTGGCGTTCTTCAGCCGGCAGCTTCGCCCGCCCGAACGCCGGTACAGTACCTTCGACCGCGAGTTGCTTGGGCTCCACCTGGCGGTCAGGCACTTCCGCCATCTGCTCGAGGGCCGTGCGTTCACGGCCTTCGTCGACAACAAGCCACTGGTGTTCACGATGGGCAAGGTCGCTGAGCCGTGGTCGGCCTGGCAGCAGCGTCACCTCTCGGCCGTGTCTGAATACACGACGGACATCCGGCACGTCGCGGGGAAGGACAACCCGGTGGCGGATTGCCTTTCCCGGTCCGTTGCCCACGCGGTCCACCTTGGCATCGACTATGCCCGGATGGCGGCGGACCAGGCCGCCGACCCCGACGTCTATGCCCTGCGGATCGCCATTACGGGCCTCCGCGTCACCGAGGTGCAGTTCAACGGCGCGGGCACGGCCCTCTGGTGCGACATCTCCCTCGTGCGGCCTCGCCCCATCGTGCCCGCCGGCTGGCAGCGCCGGATTTTCGACTCCATCCACGGCCTGTTCCACCTGGGCACGAGGACCTCCCAGAGGTTGATCGCCGACAAGTTTGTCTGGCATGGCCTCCGGAAGGCCGTCCGCGGCTGGGCCAGGACGTGCCTCGCGTGCCAGCGCGTGAAGGTGCACCGACACACCCAGGCCCCATTGGCCACGTTTGCGGTGCCGGAACGTCGGTTTGACCACGTTCACGTGGACCTGGTGGGACCTCTGCCCCCCTCGCGGGGTTTCACCCACGTCCTGACCATGATGGACCGCACCACCCGGTGGCCAGAGGCCGTGCCTTTGGCGTCAACGATGGCGGCGGACGTCGCACAGGCGTTCATCGCCACCTGGGTCACCCGGTTCGGCGCCCCCGCGGACATCTAGTCCGACCGCGGCCCCCAGTTCACCCCGGAGCTCTGGGGGGCGGTCACGCGGGGGCTCGGGGTCCAGCTGCACCGCACCATTGCCTACCACCCCCAGGCTAACGGCCTGTGCGAGCGGTTCCACCGCTCGTTGAAGGCCGCGCCCCGGGCCACCCTCCGCGACGGCGGCTGGGTCGACAGGCTCCCCTGGGTCCTGCTGGGCCTCCGGACGGTGCCCAAGGAGGACCTGCGCGCATCCGTGGCGGAGTTGGTCTTTGGACAACCGCTGCTGGTGCCGGGCGAGTTCCTCCCCGACCCCACGGCACCTTGGTCCGCGGCGCAGGAGCGCTCCGCGCTGCAGGAGACCACCCGGAGCTTCGCCCCGGTGCCGACGGCGCACCACGGGCACCCACCCACGCACGTCGCCCCGGAGCTTCGCACCGCGGAGTATGCCTTCGTCCGGCACGACACCCACCGGACACCACTGCGGCCCCCGTACGACGGGCCTTTCCGCGTGCTGGAGACCGGGGTGAAATACTTCACCTTGGACATCGGCGGTACTCCCGACCGCGTCTCGGTGGATCGACTCAAGCTGGCCCACCTCGACGTGGACCACCCACCGTCGGTGGCTCGGCCCCTGCGTCGGGGCCGCCCCCCGGCGGGCGGACCCCTGGCACCGCTCAGCACCGCCGGCATGCCGCCCCCCGGTCCGGCACCCATCCCGGGTACAGCCGGGGGCATCCCAGCTGGCATCCCTGCACCCCGGACGCTGCCGGTCGCCAGAGGGCGCTTCGGCCGGGTCATCCGTTTGCCCCGCAAACTGGCCCTCCAGGTGCGCGGGAATTCTGGGGGGGCGCGTGTGGCGGACACGAAAGCCCACTGGCGTGGTGACATCGTTCCGCGCACCAAGTGGGCGACGGCCACGCCCGAGGGGTAGGCGTGGCCTCAGGATATACACTGGGTGCGCAGCCCGGAGCGCGCCAGTGCTACAGTGACCTCTTGTCAATAAAGATACTTTTGTTTAACCGCGTTGTCCGCTTCCTCCTTGGTAGCAAGTCGCGCGCGTAGCACCGCGCTTCATTTATACATTTGTTGATGCAGTTCTCGGTGTAGTTTGTGTTTCACTTTCATCATCTTTAGATGAAAAAAGAAGGAATCAATGTGTTGAATGTGTGAATGATACAATTTCTATAAATGCCTCTGATTATAAGGTAAATCATCGTTGGAGTTGTGTTCATTGCACCTCTCATGTCATATTAACACAATGTTGTGCTGAATGAGATATGGTTAAACATTTCTGTTCTTGTGTTGCCTTTTTGAAGCCAAAGATCATCGTGACAGCCTCGTTTGGGATTGAACTCGCCCGGACGGTGGCTTACAAGCCCCTTGTGGAAGCTGCTCTTGCAATGGCATCACACAAGCCAGACAAGGTCCTTTTCTACAACCGCCCACAAATGGTAATGAACCTTTCCACAAAGGATATTATTTATAGCCGGCGAAGCCGGTGTTGTGAATGAACGCGTACGTATTATGTTGAAAAGCCAGATTTTGCTGGATCCTGGAGAATTTCGAAGCTTTGACGCACCAAATCGCTCAATGGAGGCCGCCATCTTGCGGATGCGGAAGTATGCATAACAAATTGAAAAAAGTTCAATAGGAGTTTGTTTCACCCGTCTTTTTTTGATTCACAATCTTATGCACCTCTAATTTGTAATTAAAATACTTTAAGACCAACCTCGCCCCGCACGGGCCTGGTTATCTTCAACGAAAATCGTCACCAAACACCGGAACCAATGAGATTCGAGCATTTGAAAAAATATTTCAAAAACCAAATCACGCAATGGAGGCCGCCATCTTCCGGATGCGGAAGTATGCATAAAAAAATTGCGAAAAAGTTCAATAGGAGTTTGTTTCACCCGTCTTTGTTTGATTCACAATCTTATGCACCTCTAATTTGTAATTAAAATACTTTAAGACCAACCTCGTTCCCTGGGCCTGCACTGGCCCTGGTTATCTTCAACGAAAATCGTCACGAAATACCGGAACCAATGAGATTCGAGCATTTGAAAAAATATTTCAAAAAAGCTTATTACGCGTTTCGGAGGCTGAAAACGGCGTCAAATATTCTAAAATTGATGAAGAATTATTTTTTAGAAATCTCACGGCCGTGGGAAATAGTTTTTCATGGCCGGAAATATCCAAAGTTGAGACGGAATTCACCGAATTAATCAAGAAGGAAATTTTATAAATTTTAATCTCATCCAGAATGCAAATGGTGTCATTTTGAACCAGGTACGGTACCTACTACACCTACCTACTACCAACTACCTAACCTGCTGATGCTATAGTGATGGGTAAAATAGTGGCAAGAGGCTTTGGCTTCGCCGGCTCATTGCGGCTTTGCAGTCGGGTACTAGTTTACAATTACAATATTACTTACATTACAATATTACTGCTATTACATACGATAGTATTACATACTATACTATTGTGGCGGACACAAAAGCCCACTGGCGTGGTGACATCATTCCACGCACCAAGTGGGCGGTGGCCATGCCCGAGGGGTAGGCGTGGCCTCATGATATACACCGGGCGACCAGCCCGGAGGAGTTCAGTGTTACAGTGTAGTCTTACAATAAAGACGTTTATATGTTACCGCTTGTCCGCTTCCTCCTTGCTCACAAGCAGCGCGCGTAACGCCGCGCTTTACTGGTGACCCCGACGTGATCTCATCCGACCGCGGCCCCCAGTTCACCTCGGAGCTCTGGGGGGCGGTTGCGCAGGGGTTGGATCTGCCGGAGCGATCCTTCCACACGCGACGCCATTGCAATGGCCAACGACAAGTCAATGGCGATTAAACTTCCCGAATTTTGGGAGGCCCAGGCCGAGGTCTGGTTCGTTCAAGCCGAAGCCCAATTTCAGCTTCGGCGCCTCAACAACGACGACCTGCGCTACTGCCATGTCGTCGCCTCCCTCGGGCCCGGCACGGCCGCTCGAGTTGTGTCCGTCCTTCGCCACCCACCGGACGGCCACAAGTACGAGGCACTCAAGCGGCTACTCCTAGCCACGTTCAGCCTCACGGACGACGCACGGGCCGACCGCCTCCTGGATCTCCCCGAGCTCGGTGAGACGTGCCCGTCGGTCCGAATGGACCATATGCTGTCACTGTTGGGCGACGAAGCCCCCGGTTCGCTATTCCGGGCGCTTTTCCGTCGCCAACTTCCAGCGCAGGTTCGCCTCGCGTTGGCCGGGACCGGGCTAACGGAACCCCGAGCATTGGCGGCCGAGGCGGACAAGTACTTCGCCGCTTCGGACACGCGGGCGAGCGTTGGCGTGGCCGTCACGGCCTTCGACGCTGCTGTTCCACAGCATCATCTTCTACAGCACGCTAAGTTTCAGCAGCATGCTGATACGCACCTCGTGAACGCCGCCACGCCCCGCCCACCGCCACGGCGAAAACCGCCACTGCGGGGAAACCCGTCGACTCCACCGGCCTGGCGGAGCCAGCCGCGCTCCTCCAGCTCCACCACCTGGTGCTGGTTCCACGCCAAGTTCGGCCACGAAGCTCGGCGGTGTCATCCGCCGTGCTCCTTCAACGGGTCGGGAAACGCCCGGGCCGGCGCTCAATTGTGGCGATGAGCGCCGGCCGTTCGAGCAGCCTGCTGTTCATAACGGACACCTTCTCCGGGCGCCGTTACCTGTGCGACACGGGAGCACAGGTGAGTGTCATTCCCGCCGGCACGTCAGACAAGCACGCCGCGGGTGGGGGCCCCGCGCTGCTTGCCGCGAACGGGACGCCCATCCGTACGTACGGAAAACGCTGCCTCTCTCTGCGGTTTGGAGGGCAGGTTTTCCGATGGACGTTCGTCACCGCCGACGTGCCCATGGCACTGCTTGGCGCGGACTTCCTGTGCGCTAATGGGCTCCTGGTCGACGTCAAGCGCAGACGGCTTGTCCAGGCCGAGACGTTCAGCTCGCTCGCATGTGCGTTGCCCAGCTCAACGAGCGGCTTGCCAAGCGGCTTGCCGAACGATTCGGTTCCGGCCACGTTGGTCTGTACGCTTCCGGCAGCGGACGCATTCACCCGCCTCCTCGCCGGCTTCCCGGCCCTCACGCGGCCCACCTTCTCGGCGGGGGCCGTCAAGCACGGGGTGGCCCATCACATCCCCACCGTCGGGCCACCGGTCTACGCCCGGGCACGCCGCCTCGAGCCGACGAAGCTGGCGGTGGCAAAAGCGGTGTTCGCTACCCTGGAGCGACTCGGCATCGTTCGGCGCTCAGAGAGCGCTTGGGCGTCGCCGCTGCACATCGTGCCGAAGCCCGGCGGGGGATGGCGACCGTGCGGGGACTATCGCCGTCTCAATGACGCCACGACTCCCGACCGCTACCCCGTCCCCCACATTCAGGACTTTTCCGCCCGTTTGGCGGGCAGGTCCTTCTTCTCGAAGGTGGACCTCATACGCGGCTACCATCAGGTCCCCGTCAGGCCGGAGGACGTCCCGAAGACGGCGGTCATCACGCCATTCGGACTCTTCGAGTTCCTGCGCATGCCCTTCGGTCTGAAGAATGCGGCTCAGGCGTTCCAGCGACTGATGGACAGCGTCCTGCGCGACTTGGATTTTGTCTACGTCTACCTGGACGATATCCTCGTCGCCAGCGCGTCCCGCGAAGAGCACCTACGCCACCTCCGCACGCTCTTCGAACGCCTGGGCCAGCATGGCCTGATTGTGAACCCCGCAAAGTGCCGGTTCGGCGCCGCCACAATCGATTTTCTGGGGCACCGTGTCACCAGGCACGGAGCCGTCCCCCTGCCGGCCAAGGTGGAGGCGGTGAAGGGGTTTCCGCGCCCCCGCACGATCAGAGGGCTGCAGGAGTTCCTGGGCATGGTGAACTTTTACCATCGGTTCCTGCCCCGTATCGCCCAGCTCCTGCGCCCCCTGCACGAAGCTCTCCGAGGTAAGCCGGGCAAAGGCGACGTTACCTGGACCGAGCAGATGGACATGGCGTTCACGGGCGCGAAGCTCGCCTTGGCTAACGCCACCATGCTCGCGCACCCGGCGCCCGATGCACCGATCGCCCTCACCACCGATCGATGCCTCGGACTACGCGGTGGGCGCGGTGCACGAGCAATGGGTGCGTGGAGCTTGGCAACCGCTGGCGTTCTTTAGCCGGCAGCTTCGCCCGCCCGAACGCCGTTACAGTACCTTCGACCGCGAGTTGCTCGGACTTCACTTGGCGGTCAGGCACTTCCGCCATCTGCTCGAGGGCCGGGCGTTCACTGCCTTCGTCGACCACAAGCCGCTGATCTTCGCGATGGGCAAGGTCACCGAGCCGTGGTCGGCCCGGCAGCAGCGTCACCTCTCGGCCGTGTCCGAGTACACGACGGACATCCAGCACGTCGCGGGGAAGGACAACCCGGTGGCGGATTGCCTTTCCCGGGCCGTCGCCCACGCAGTCCACCTCGGCATCGACTATGCCCGGATGGCAGCGGACCAGGCCGCTGACCCCGACGTCCAGGCCTTGCGGACCGCCGTCACGGGCCTCCGCGTCACCGAGGTGCCGTTCGACGGCGCGGGCGCGGCCCTCTTGTGCGACGTCTCCCTCGGGCGTCCTCGCCCCATTGTGCCCCCGGGCTGGCAGCGCCAGGTGTTTGACGCCATCCACGGCCTGTCCCACCCGGGCGCGAGGGCCTCCCAAAGGCTGATCGCCGACAAGTTCGTCTGGCATGGCCTCCGGAAGGCCGTCCGCGGCTGGGCCAGGACATGCCTCGCGTGCCAGCGCGCCAAGGTGCACCGGCACACCCAGGCCCCGTTGGCCCCGTTCACGGTGCCGGAACGCCGGTTTGACCACGTCCACGTGGACCTGGTGGGACCTCTGCCCCCCTCGCGGGGTTTCACCCACGTCCTCACCATGGTGGACCGCACCACCCGGTGGCCGGAGGCCGTGCCCTTGGCGTCGACAACGGCGGCCGATGTCGCGCAGGCTTTCATCGCCACCTGGGTCGCCCGGTTCGGCGCCCCCTCAGACATCTCATCCGACCGCGGCCCCCAGTTCACCTCGGAGCTCTGGGGGGCAGTTGCGCAGGGGCTCGGGGTCCGGCTGCACCGAACCACGGCCTACCACCCCCAGGCTAACGGCCTGTGTGAGCGATTTCACCGCTCATTGAAGGCCGCGCTCCGGGCCACCCTCTGCGACGGCGGCTGGGTCGACAGGCTCCCCTGGGTCCTGCTGGGCCTCCGGACGGCGCCCAAGGAGGACCTGCGCGCATCCGTGGCGGAGTTGGTCTTCGGGCAACCGCTGCGGGTGCCGGGCGAGTTCCTACCCGACTCCACGGCACCATGGGCCGCGGCACAGCAGCGCTCCGCTCTGTAAGAGACCGCCCAGAGGTTCGCCCCGGTGCCAACGGCATGCCACGGGCACCCACCGACGCACGTCGCCCCGGAGCTTCGCACGGCGGAGTACGTCTTCGTCCGCCACGATGCCCATCGGACACCACTGCGGCCCCCGTACGACGGGCCTTTCCGCGTGCTGGAGACCGGGGCGAAGCACTTCACCCTGGACATCGGCGGTACTCCTGACCGCGTTTCGGTAGACCGCCTCAAGCCGGCCCACCTCGATGTGGACCATCCACCGCCAGTGGCCCGACCCCCACGTCGGGGCCGCCCTCCTGCGGGCGGACCCCCGGCACCGCCCAGCCCCGCCGCCACGGCGCCCCCCGGTCCTGCACCCATCCCAGGGGCAGCCAGGGGCATCCCACCTGGTATCCCTGCACCCCGGACGCCGCCGATCGCCAGGGGGCGCTTCGGCCGGGTCATTCGTCTGCCCCACAAACTGGCCCTCCAGGTGCGCGGGAATTCTGGGGGGGGCGCGTGTGGCGGACACAAAAGCCCACTGGCGTGGTGACATCATTCCACGCACCAAGTGGGCGGTGGCCACGCCCGAGGGGTAGGCGTGGCCTCATGATATACACCGGGCGACCAGCCCGGAGGAGTTCAGTGTTACAGTGTAGTCTTACAATAAAGACGTTTATATGTTACCGCTTGTCCGCTTCCTCCTTGCTCACAAGCAGCGCGCGTAACGCCGCGCTTTACTATTACATATTACATACTATTACTGCTATAATATTACATTACAATATTACTGCTGAAAGGGGAATCCTAAACCTGTTGTGACACATTTTCCTATTAATTAAAAGTTTATAATTGAAAAATGTTTCGGCGAGAATGCACACGCCGTGTTCACGGCAGATGTTGGAATGAAGAAGAAGCTTGAAAATCGTCACGTGACCTCAACAGTTGAGAGAGCGAATTGGTCTGTTCACCAATCCGGGCGTTCCGTGACAATTGCAGATGACGTGGGAGAGATGTTATGGACTTGTCCCACCTCCGTGACAAATTAAATCGCAGAACTTTATTCACTTTCAGACATTTGTGGATAGAGAAATACACGAGTCTTCTTTTTCATCAGTTTTTTTCCATTTCTAGGTGAAACTAGTTGCTATAAGGAAATAATAAAAATATGGTTGCTAATTCCTGCAAAGAACTAGTGGTCTGAGTTGGTGGTCCAGGAGAATACCTCCACCAGGCTTAACAGTTCACGTTTTGTATGCCACTGATAGGTCAGATCTGGATTCGGACCTGACCCAGAATCTAATCAGCTTGTTCTTGTCACTTACCCAACTTATCCACCAAGTTTAGTCCGAATCCGTCCATAACTTTTAGAAATATCATGCTACATGTTTTTGGCCCCATCTCTCAATGGTGAAGAATCAGTTAATAAATTAAAAAATTCTCGTATCCGGATTCGGATGTTCACCAAAATTGAATTGATTGGTCCATGCACCCTATCTGTCCACCTGGTTTCGGCCGAATCCATCCATAGCTTTTTAAATATCATGTTATATATCGTTTTTAGCCTTTATCACTCAATGCTGAAGAATAAGCTGAAAATTATCGGAATCCAGATCCGGATATTCACCAATCACACACCCAACCTCTCCACCGAGTTTCGTCTGAATCCATCCTCAATCTTGTGGGATATCCTGTTCACAGACAGACAAACAGACAGGGATGAAAACATAACCTTCAGTGGCTGAGGTAATAACACCCTTGTTTTTCTTATTGCTAATATGACCCTACTGCAAAGCCGCAATGAGCCGGCGAAGCCAAAGCCTCTATTGAACTTTTCGCAATTATTGTTTATGCATACTTCCGCATCCGCAAGATGGCGGCCTCCATGGAGCGGTTTGGTGCGTCAAAGCTTCAAAATTCTCAAAGGATCCAGCAAAATCTGGCTTTTCAACATAATACGTACGCGTTCATTCACAACACCGGCTTCGCCGGCTATAATAAGGTGATTATGCGGACTTTTAGTCGGAAACATTAACACCCCAAAACACCGCAAGTTAATCATCCAATGTAAGGTCACTCACAACATTCTCGAGACTGCACTTGCTTGACTTCATTTCTCTATCCATGATTGTTCGATTTATATTCCCCTCCTTCCTCCAGTTCATGATTTATTTATCAATGCCTAACTCCATCCTGTCTGAATCTTATTTTTGAGCTATTTTGAGTTGGTATTCTTTTGCCAAATAACATGAACATAAATAGTAAGAGCTGTGCTTGTTTACAGGAAACTGTTTCTTTAGAAAACAAGTACTTGTGCTGGCAGGAAGAGCTAGACTCAGCACATCCTATTGACTGCATTCCTGTTCCATCAGACCATCCATTGTACATCCTCTACACATCAGGGACTACTGGAGACCCAAAGGTGGCACTGTGATGCTGTTTCTTTTGTCAGATACTCCAGAATTGCATTAAGGAAGTTCAAAAGTCCTCAAAGTATCATAAGTGCAATCCCCATATCAAATGAATGGAGCAGTTTACTTCATGACTGTTATGGTACTTCCAAAATGCTTGTGGAGCTGAAAGTGTTAAATGAAGACTACTCTTTAAAAAAGGAGGCGGTAGATGGCTGGCTTCGCTACACCTGGGGCTGAACAAATCTTCCACTCTGCAAACATCTGTTATGATGATATCGTCATGACTCTTATCCACCCAGTTAAATTAGAAAAGAGCAGTGCCAAGTCCAAGGAAGGCATTCTTCCTTTTTTTTGTATACATGCAGAGTCAAGGCTCATGGAAGAGCTAGGACACAACTGATCAGGACACAACATAACAAAAGGAACAGTAAGGAGGGGGGAGGGCAGGGTGCCAAAAGCATGGTTAATGGGAGACAATACATGCAGATGGACAACAAAGGATGCGGATAAGGTTCAACAGTACTTTGATGACTTTATTTTCTTCATTTATAAAATACCATTATCGTTGTTGATTATTTTACCCTTAAGTCTTAACCTCAAGTTTTATGCACTTCTGCACATATCTCGAGCTTTCGATACAGTCCGGTACCTCGACCTGCTCTCCAAACTTTCTTCTTATGGCATTTAAGGTCAACTCCACACATGGTTTACTGGCTTCCTTTACTCTTGTACACGACAGCGTATTATACACGAGAGCATATAAAACACGACAGCGTATTATACACGACAGAATATTAAATAAGAGAGTGTGGCGGGCACAAGGGTCAATAATTCCACGCACCAGTGGGTGGCACGAGCGTCCAGGCGGGGAACTGAAATACATGCCCCGCCTTTCGGCCGATCGGCCACGCCCGGGGGCAAGGCGTGGCCTTGGGACATATATGCGGGCTCTAAGCTCGAGCCCGCCCAGTGCTGATATGCGAGCTTGAAATAAAGACTATTGTTTGTATCCACGCGTTGTGGCCTACCTCTCTGGCAATCGAGTCGTGTGTGTACAGCACCACACTGGTGACCCCGATTGGTTCAGCCGTTGCTGACCCCCGAATGCGCCATGGCTACCAACGCCGTCGCAGTCAAACTCCCGGAGTTTTGGGAAGTGCAAGCCAACGTTTGGTTTGTGTAGGCCGAAGCTCAATTCCAACTCCGGGGCATCACGGCGGACGAGACCAGGTACTACCACGTGGTCGCCGCCCTCGGGCCCGGCACTGCCGCCCACGTCGTGTCCATCTTTCGGCGCCCGCCGGGCGACCACAAGTACGAGGCACTCAAACGTCTCCTCCTCGCCACGTTTGGGCTCACGGAGGTCGAACGTGCCGACCGCCTCCTGGACCTTCCCGCCCTCGGCGACACACGACCATCCTTCTGGATGGATTTCATACTGTCCCTGTTTGGAGACCAGAGCCCGGATTTCTTATTCCGAGCACTTTTCCTACGCCAGCTACCTGTACAGGTGCGCCTCGCACTGGCCGGTTCCAAAATAATGGAACGCCGCACCCTGGCTGGAGAGGCCGACAAGTATTTCGCGGCCTGTGACACGCGGTCGGTGTACGGTGCTGCCGTAGTGGATCCTGGCGTGGAGGCTACAGCGCCCCCTGCTTCCCTTGTGGCCGCTGCTACGCCCCGCCCACTACCGCCGCCGCCACCACCACCACCACCGCCGCCGGCACGGCCACGGCGGGGGCCGCCGCCGCAAACCTGGTGCTACTACCATGCCAGGTTCGGCCGCAAGGCTAAAACGTGCCGCCCGTCGTGTTCTTTTGATGGGTCGGGAAACGACCGGGCCGGCACTCACTTGCGGCCACGAGCGTCGGCCATTCCGGCAGCCTCCTGTTCATCATGGACACCTCGTCCGGGCGCCATTTTCTTTGCGACACGGGAGTGCAGGTAAGCGTGCTCCCTGCCTCCGCGTCCGCCAAGCAAGCCGCGGGCCGGGGCCCCGCTTTGCTTGCCGCCAACGGTACACCCATCCGCACATTCGGGAAGCGTTGCCTCTCACTGCGGTTCGGAGGGCAGCGCTTTCAATGGTCGTTCGTCACCGCCAGCGTGCCAATGGCCCTGCTCGGCGTGGACTTCCTATTTGCGCATGGGCTGTTGGTCGACGTTAAGCGCAGACGTCTCGTCCAGGCCGAAACCTTCAGCTCGCTCGCTTGTTCGCTGAGCGGCTCGTTGAGCAGCTCGCTAAGCGGCTCACCGAGTGGCTTGCCAAGCGGCTTGCTGAAAGGTTCCGTCCCGGCGAGGTTAGTCTGTACGCTTCTGGCAGCGGACAAGTTTACCCACCTCCTCGCCAGTTTCCCGGCCCTCACGCGGCCCACCTTTTCAGCGGTGGCTGTCAAACACGGGGTGGAGCACCATATCCCCACGGTCGGGCCGCCGGTCTATGCCCGGGCACGCCGCCTCGACCCCACGAAGCTCGCCATGGCGAAAGCGGCGTTCGCCACACTGGAACGGCTGGGTATCGTACGGCGCTCCAACAGCACTTGGGCATCTCCTCTGCACATTGTGCCGAAGCCCGGCGGCGGATGGCAGCCGTGCGGTAACTACCGCCGGCTCAATGATGCCACCACCCTCGACCGCTACCCGGTCCCGCATATCCAAGACTTTTCCACCCGGTTGGCAAACACGACCGTGTTCTCCAAGGTGGACCTCATCCGGGGCTACCACCAGGTCCCCGTACAACCGGACGATGTCCTAAAGACAGCCGTCATCACCCCTTTCGGCCTCTTTGAGTTCCTGCGGATGCCTTTTGGGTTGAAGAATGCGGCCCAGGCGTTCCAGCGGTTCATGGACAGCGTCTTGCGCGACTTACCTTTCATCTATGTCTACCTGGACGACATCCTAGTCGCGAGCGCGTCCCGGGAGGAGCACCTGCTCCACCTCCGCACGCTTTTCGAACGCCTGGGCCAGCATGGCCAGATCATCGACCCCGCAAAGTGCTGCTTCAGCGTCGCCGCCATCGACTTCTTGGGGGACTGCATCACCAGGCACGGGGCCGTCCCTTTACCGGCCAAGGTGGAGGCCGTCAAGAGTTTTCTGCGCCCCCGCACGATCAAGGGGCCCCAAGAATTCCTGGGCATGGTCAATTTTTACCACCGCTTCATGCCCCGCGGCGCCCAGCTCCTCCGCCCCCTGCACGAGGCCCTCCGGGGGAAGCCGGGCAAAGGTGACTTCGCCTGGTCGGAGCCGATGGCCGTGGCGTTTGCGGGCGCAAAGCTGGCCTTAGCCAACGCCACCATGCTGGCGCACCCAGCGCCCGATGCACCTAACGCCCTCACCACCGACGCGTCAGACTACACGGTGGGTGCGGTGCACGAGCAGTGGGTGCGTGGTACTTGGCAGCCCCTGGCGTTTTTTAGCTGGCAGCTTCGCCCGCACGAACGCCGCTACAGCACCTTCGACCGCGAGCTGCTCGGGCTCCACCTGGCGGTCCGACACTTCCGCCATCTGCTCGAGGGCCGCCCGTTCACGGCTTTCGTTGATCACAAGCCCCTTGTGTTCACGATGGCCAAGGTCACTGAGCCATGGTCGGCCCGGCAGCAACGTCACCTCTCTGCCGTGTCCGAGTACACGACGGACATCCGGCACATCGCGGGTAAAGACAACCCGGTGGCGGATTGCCTTTCCCGGTCCGTCGCGCACGCGGTCCACCTCGGGATCGACTATGCCTGGATGGCAGAGGACCAGACCGCCGACCCCGGCGTCCAGGCCTTGCGGACTGCCGTCACGGGCCTCCACGTCACTGAGGTGCCGTTCGACGTCGTGGGCGCGGCCCTCCTGTGCGACGTCTCCCTCGGCCGGCCTCGCACCATCGTGCCCGCTGGCTGGCAGCGCCCGGTTTTCGACGCCATCCATGGCCTGTCCCACCCGGGCACGGAGGCCTCCCAGAAGCTCGTCGCGGCGAAGTTCGTCTGGCATGGCCTCAGGAAGGACGTCCGCGACTGGGCCAGGACGTGCCTCGCGTGCCAGCGTGCAAAGGTCCACCGCCACACCCAGGCCCCGTTGGCCCCGTTTACAGGGCCCGAGCGTTGGTTCAACCACGTCCACGTCGACTTGGAGGGACCTCTGCCCCCCTCGTGGGGGTTCACCCACCTCCTCACCATGGTGGACCGCACCACACGGTGGCCGGAGGCCGTGCCATTGGCGGCGACGTCTGCGGCTGATGTGGCACAAGCCTTCATCGCCACTTGGGTTGCCCGGTTCGGTGCCCCCTCGGACATCTCGTCCGACCGCGGCCCCCAGTTCACCTCGGAGGTCTGGGGCGCGGTGGCGCAAGGGCTCGGCGTCAAACTGCACCGCACCACGGCCTACCACCCCCAGGCCAACGGCCTGTGCAAGCGCTTTCATCGCTCGATGAAGGCCGCGCTCCGGGCCAGCCTCCGTGACGGCAGCTGGGCCGACAAGCTCCCCTGGGTCCTGCTGGGCCTCAGGACGGCGCCCAAGGACGACCTGCGCACGTCCTCGGCGGAACTGGTCTTCGGACAACCGCTGCGGGTACAGGGCGAATTTATCCCGACTCCACGGCTCCTTGGTCCGCGGCGCAACAGCGCTCCACCCTGCAGGAGACCGCCCGGAGGTTCGCCCCGGTGCCGACGGCACACCACGGTTGCCCGTCCTCCCACGTCGCCCCAGAGCTTTGCACGGCGGAGTGCGTTTTCGTCCGGCACGACGCCCACCGGGCACCGCTACGGCCCCCGTACGACGGGCCCTTCCACGTGCTGGAGACCGGGGACAATCATTTCACCGTGGACCTCGGCGGTGCCCCGGATCGTATCTCCATGGACTGCCTCAAGCCGGCCCACCTCGATCTGGACCACCCCCCGCAAGCAGCTCTGCCTCCGCGTCGAGGCCGCCCCCCGGCGGTCAGACCCCCGGCACCCCCCAGCCCCGCCGTCCCGCTACCCCCCAGCCCTGCACGCATCGCCAGGGGGCGTTTCGGCCGGGTCATCCATCTTCCCCGCAAGCTTATCCTTCAGGTGCACGGGAATTCTGGGGGGGCGCGCGTGGTGGGCACAAGGGTCAATAATTCCGCGCACCATTGGGTGGCGCGAGTGTCCAAGCGGGGAACTGAAATACATGCCCCGCCTTTCGGCCGATCGGCCACGCCTGGGGGCAAAGCGTGGCCTCGGGACATATATGCGGGCTCTAAGCTCAAGCCCGCCCAGTGCTGATATGCGAGCTTGTAATAAAGACTCTTGTTTGTATCCACGCATTGTGGCCTACCTCTCTGGCAATCGAGTCGTGTGTGCACAGCACCACAACAGCGTATTGTACACGAAAGCATATAAAACACGACAGCGTATTATACACGACAACGGATTATACACGATAGAAGATTATACACCATAACAGTTCATACACGATAACAGATTACACACAATAGCGGTTTATACACGATTGCGGTTTATACACGATAGGCGTTTATACACGATAGCACATTATACACGATAGTGGTTTGTACATGATAGTGGATTATACACGACAGCACATTATAGACGATACCAGTTTATACACGATAGTGGATTATACATGATAGCGGATTATACACGATTGCGGTTCATACACGATAGCGGTATATACATGATAGCGGTTTATACGCGATAGCGGATTATACGCAATAGCAGTTTATACATCATAGCGGATCATACACGATAGCGGATTATACATGATAGAGGATTATACACGATATCGGTTTCTACACGATAGCAGTTTATACACGACAGCGGTTTAAAAATGACAGCGGTTTATACGCAATAACGGTTTGTACATACAACAACAACAACAACAACAACAACAGGCATTTTAAGGCCATTTTCCCTGCAAGAGCGGGGGTTAACCTTGCGGTCCCCATCACAATGTTCTCCATTTTGCCCTATTTTCTGCATCTCCCCTTGTTAACCCCCTTGCCCACATTTCTTCTTCGACCACCTTTAGCCAAGTCTTTCTCGGTCTTCCCCGTCCTCTACTCCCTGCTACATTCATTTCCATCACTCTTCTCAACCGGTCACTTTCATCCTTCCTCAACACATGATCAAACCATCTCAACCTGTTTCTCTTCACACCATCCATCACAGGCTCTATTCCCATCATCTTTCGCAATTCATCATTTGTCTTCCTCTCTCTCAACGATACTCCACACATCCACCGAACCATTCGCATTCCCACCCTTTCCAGCCTTCGTTGCTGCTCTACGTTCATTACCCATGTCTCGCTCCCATAAATCATAACACTTCTCACACATGCAGCATACACCTTTCCCTTCAGCTTCAACGACACTCCCCTCCTCGTCAGCCCGCCACTCAGTTCCCGAAACTTCTTCCATGCACATCTCACTCGAGCAACCGTTGCCGAGTCTGATCCACCTTCTCCATTCAGCATGTCTCCTAGGTAACAAAATGTTTTCACACCTTCCAGCTTCACGCCGTCTCCAAGATCCAACTCAACATTTCCTCCATCTGCAGCTCCCTCTGTGCACACCTTACACTTGAATGTAGCTGCCACACTGGTTAATGACCCTCTCAAGCCACTACATTTTTGATGAACCCACTCAGCGCACATTGTACATTGAATGGAATTCACTCCGACACCCTTCCTGCACACAGCACACGGCCACTTCCCAGTTCTTTCCACCTCACCACATGCTTTACCACTTGCCATCACCTTCGTTTTTCCGATATTCACCTTCAGACCTTTTGTCTCCATACATTTCTTCCACTCGTTCATCTTCTCCTTCAGTCCATCCGTACTTTCTGCAATCAACACCAGATCATCTGCATACAACAACTCCCACGGTAAACCCTCCTTTAGTGGGGCAGCTTAGCATAACAATTGTGCATTTTGTGAGGAAAGCACCAAATTTGGCACACTAGTAGACTATCATATTATGAAAAGATCTGGATATTGGGCCATCTCAGATTCAGAGATTTGATTTTTGCAAGATTTCGATTAGATTGGGATCGAAGAGAACACCTTCTTCATCTTCTGTACAGTGAAGTTGCCAGCCCTGAATTATCTGGCTACATCTGGGTGCTTCATTGGGAGTGCAACCATGTCCCTCAGGTGAACAGGGACCCACCTGGCATAGTGTGTGTGGTCTAAGGCATGGAACCATGGGACCAGTTCTGTCAGGGCATCAAGGTACATCGTGAATGAAGCCTGCCACAGAGAACGCACGTAGACCAGTACCAACATCTCTAGTTCCAGCACAGTTGCCCAGTACTGAAAGTTGGGAATGTCTTCTCCTCTCTGGTGACACCAGTCTTCGAACTCAGGCAGGTCTTCTGCATCATCAGCATATGTCATACAGTGGCGTTCATACGCACGGTGTTGCAGGATGTGCAGTGCCGCTGCAGTGATTTGATGAGCTCTTCTTGTGCGGGTGACGTGGGCAGCTCGCAGGAAGGAGTCGGCCATCCCTGGCGTTGCAATCTCAGCTTGAAAATCTGTAAAATCTGCAAATCTTGCAAAAATCAAATCTCTGAATCTGAGATGGCCCAATATCCAGATCTTTTCATAATATGATAGTCTACTAGTGTGCCAAATTTGGTGCTTTCCTCACAAAATGCACAATTGTTATGCTATATTTAGCTTAGCTGCCGGACTACTTTACGTTCTGAGCCAGCACCTCCATCACAGCTACAAATAGTAGTGGACTTAGTACCGACCCCTGATGCACTCCCACCTACACCTCAAACTCACCACTGTTCCCGTCCTTCGTCCTTACAGCTGTGCGTGCTCTTTTGTACATTGCCATCACTACTCTGATCAACCATTCCTCCACTCCTAACTTCCTCAATGCCCATGTCACTACTTCACGTGGAACCCTATCGAATGCTTTCTCCAGATCAACAAACCCAAGAAACAACTTCATCCTCTTCTCCATATACTTCTCCTGCAACTGCCTCACAATAAAAAGCGCATCTGTTGTTCCTCTTCCTGGCATAAATCCAAACTGCATTTCGTCAATCTTCACTTTCTTCCTTATCCTCCTCTCCAACACCCTTTCCAATACCTTCATTCCATGCTCCAATAACTTTATCGCTCAATACGAGCCACAGTCCAGAGGGTCACCTTTCCCCTTGTATCGAGGGACGAGGGTACTCAGTTCCCAATCCACTGGAATGCGGCCTTCTATCACCACCAGATTGCAGCTCTCTGTCATTCTCTTCACACCCCAATTTCCCGCTGCCTTCAACATATCTCCTACAACTCCCGTCGTTTTCCTGCTTTTCTACTCTTCATTGCTTTTATCGCTTCCTCAACTTCCTTCTCAGTTATCTTCTCTGCCGGTCCTAAAACTGGGTTACTCTCTGTGTTGCCATCCCATTCATTCTCTGCATTCAACAGCATTTCCATATATCTCTTCCATCTTCCTTTAATTCCATCTGGGTCCACAACAATTTGTCGCACTTCATCCTTCAAGCAACTCACCCGCATCACATCACACCTCTCTTTCGCTATCTGCTTTGCAATTCTGAATACCGCTCTCTGACCCTCTTCCAAAGTGACTTTGTACCCTGTACTCTTTGTACATGATCGCAGATTATACACAATAGCGGTTTATACACGATAGAAGTTTATACATGATAGCGGTTGATACATGATCGTGGTTTATACACGATAGTGGTTTATACACGCTATTGTAGCGGTTCCCGCTGAATGTACACAATCGCCTTGCACCTGCCTGGACGCGGCCATGGCGCGATCGCCATGCCGGGCTCGTCCGGACGGGCCCAGACGCGCCTCTCCTGGGCATGCCCGGACTCGCTGTTCCCGGGCACGCCCGAACCTCCCGGGCACGCCCGGTCTCGTCTTTCCCGGGCATGCCCGCTCTCGCCTTTCCAGGGCTCGCCCAGAGCACCCGGGCACGCCCAGCCTCGACTTGCCAGGCCGCGTCCAGGACGCCCGGGCATGTCCAGACTCGCCTTTCCAGGACTCGCCCTTGACACCCGGGCATGCCCGGTCTCGGTATTCCCGGGCAAACGCTCCGGCATAAATGTGTATATATATTGCTGCCCGATAAACGGGCTTGTCAGAATACCTGAGCTGTTTTGTTTCAATAAAGCAACTCGGACGAATTCCGTCTTTGGTCGCGTCAATTCTTTCGACTCGCGTTGGAGCGCAGCTCCTTCACTATCACATTATACACGATAGCAGTTTATTCGCTGTGGCGGATTATATACAATAGCAGTTTATACATGATAGCGGTTTATACATGACAGCGGTTTATACATGATAGCAGTTTATACATAATAGCGGTTTATACATGATCGCAGATTATACACGATCGCGGTTTATACACGATAGAGGTTTATACATGATAGCGGTTTCTACATGATAGCGGTTTATACACGATGGCAATTTATCCGCGATAGTGTAGCGGTTACCGCTGGATGCACACAATCGCCTTGCACCTGCCAGAACACGGCCAGACGCGCCTCTCCCGGGCATGCCCAGACTCACTGTTCCCGGGCACGCCCGAACCTCCCGGGCACGCCCGGTCTCGTCTTTCCCGGGCATGCCCACTCTCGCCTTTCCAGGGCTCGCCCAGAGCGTCCGGGCATGCCCGCTATCGCCTTTCCAGGGCTCGCCCAGAGCGTCCGGGCATGCCCGCTATCGCCTTTCCAGGGCTCGCCCAGAGCGCCCGGGCACGCCCAGCCTCGACTTGCCAGGCCGCAGCCAAACACGCCCGGGCAGGTCCAGACTCGCCTTTCCAAGGCTCGCCCTTGACACCCGGGCATGCCCGGTATAGCTTTTGCCGGGCAAACTTCCCGACATAAATGTGTATATATATTGCTGCCCGATAAACGGGCTTGTCAGAATACCTGAGCTGTTTTGTTTCAATAAAGCAACTCGGACGAATTCCGTCTTTGGTCGCGTCAATTCTTTCGACTCGCGTTGGAGCGCAGCTCCTTCATTGGTGACCTACCGACATGGATACGGCAGTGACGCTTAAACTGCCTACCTTCTGGGAGGCTCACGCGGCTGTTTGGTTCGCTCAGGCGGACTCTCAGTTTGCCCTGCGAGGCATCACCGCGGACGACACCCGCTTCCACCATGTTGTGGCGGCGCTCGGTTCCGCCACCGCGGCCCGCGCCTTGAGCCTCCTCGAGCACCCGCCGGCTGCTGACAAATACGACGCGCTGAAGACACTCCTCCTCGACGCTTTCGCCCTCTCACCGGCAGCACGCGCACGGCGCCTGCTCGCTCTGCCCGAGCTCGGCGACACGCGCCCGTCAGAGCACATGGACTATATGCTCTCGTTGCTCGGTGAGCACTCTCCGGATTTTCTGTTCCGCGAGCTGTTCCTTCGCCAGCTGCCTCACCCGGTACGCCTCGCCCTGGCTGGCACGTTGATCACGGATTCCCGCACCCTCGCCAGGGAAGCCGATAAGATCTCCTCGGCGGGCCAGCACATCGGCGCGGTTACTTGGAGCCCGCCGCCGTCCGAGGCGACGCCCACGACGCCCGAGCGCCCTGTGCGGTTGGAGGCCGAACTGCCGGTGCAACTGGCGGCCGCCACGCCGCACCGCCCACTTCCGACACGACGGCCGGGGCCTCCACCTGACCGGGCGTGGTGTTATTACCACGCCAGGTTCGGACACAAGGCTCGGACGTGCCGGCCCCCGTGCACTTTCGGCAGGTCGGGAAACGGCCGGGCTGGCGTTCATTCCCAGCCATGAGCGCCGGCCACTCGGGCAACTTGCTGTTTATTTGGGACAAAGCGTCTGGGCGGCGTTTCCTATGTGACACCGGCGCCCAACTGAGCGTCATACCCGCCTCCGAGCAGGACAGGCGGGACGCCGTTTGCGGCCCCTCTTTGGTCGCTGCTAATGGCTCGGCCATACGCACTTTCGGCCCACGCGTCGTCACCCTCTGCTTCGGCAGCCAGCGTTTTCAATGGACTTTTGTGACCGCCTGCGTCCCCATGGCTTTGCTGGGCGCCGACTTCCTCTGCGCGCACGGGCTGCTGGTCGACGTCAAACGTCGTCGCCTTGTCAACGCCGAGACCTTCAGCTCCCTGGCGTGCACGATGAGCAGCTCCGCGCCGACCGAACTGGCATGCGCCCTCCCGGCAGCGAACGAGTTCGCTCGCCTGCTCGCGGAATTCCCGGCCCTCACGCGGCCGACGTTTTCGGCTGTCGCGGTGCGGCACGGGATCGAGCACCACATACCCACTACGGGCCCGCCGGTCTACGCCAAGGCCCGCCGCCTCGACCCGGCCAAGCTCGCTGTGGCGAAGGCCGAGTTCGACGCGTTGGAGCACCTCGGCATCGTGCGGCGTTCCGATAGCGCGTGGGCCTCGCCACTGCACATCGTGCCAAAGCCGGGGGGTGGATGGCGCCCTTGTGGCGACTACCGCCGTCTCAACGACGCTACCACCCCCGACAGGTACCCGATCCCGCATATTCAGGACTTTTCCGCCCGTTTGGCGGGACGGGTCATCTTTTCGAAAATTGACCTGATACGGGGCTACCACCAGGTACCTGTCCGGGCGGCCGACGTCCTGAAGACGGCCGTCATCACGCCGTTCGGCCTGTTCGAATTTTTGCGGATGCCGTTTGGCCTCAAGAACGCGGCCCAGGCGTTCCAGCGCTTGATGGACGGCGTGTTGCGCGACCTGCCGTTTCTTTTCGTCTATCTGGACGATATCCTCGTCGCCAGCACGTCCCGCGCTGAGCACCTCCTCCACCTCCGAACACTGTTCGGTCGCCTCAGCGAGCACGGCTTAATTGTCAACCCGGTCAAATGCCACTTCGGCGCGACGACCGTTGACTTTTTGGGCCACCGCATCACCAAGACCGGGGCCGTGCCGCTGCCGACCAAGGTCGAGGCCATCACCACGTTCCCGCGTCCCCGTTCCATCAAGGCCCTCCAAGAGTTCCTCGGCATGGTGAATTTTTATCACCGATTCATGCCCCGCGCTGCTCAGCTCATGCGGCCCCTTTACGAGGCCCTCCGGGGCAAGCCGGCCAAGCATGACATTGTTTGGTCCGCGGCCATGGACGCGGCCTTCGCCAGTGCCAAACGGGCCCTCGCCGACGCAACGCTGCTGGCTCACCCGGTGCTCAACGCGCCCATCGCCCTCACTACGGACGCCTCCAACTACGCGGTGGGCGCCGTCCATGAGCAATGGGTGGACGGGGTTTGGCAGCCACTCGCTTTTTTCAGCCGGCAACTCCGGCCAAACGAGTTAAACTACAGCACGTTCGACCGTGAGCTGCTCGGGCTATTCCTGGCCGTTCGCCATTTCCGACACCTCCTGGAGGGCTGCCCGTTCATGGCTTTCGTCGACCACAAGCCGTTGGTCTACGCAATGGCTAAGGTCACGGAGCCGTGGTCGGCCCGCCAGCAGCGCCACCTCTCCGCCGTGTCGGAGTTCACCACGGACATCAGGCACGTCGCCGGCAAAGACAACGCCGTGGCCGACTGTCTTTCTCGGGCCAGCGCGAACGCGGTCCACCTCGGTGTAGACTTCGCGCTCATGGCGGCCGACCAGACCACCGACGCCTCGGTGCAGGCACTCCGTGCGGCGGACACGGGCCTCCGCCTGGCCGACATTCCCTTCGCGGGCACCGTCCTGCTCTGCGACGTCTCCCAGGGCCAGCCTCGCCCCATCGTGCCCGTTTCCTGGCAGCACCGCATCTTCGCCTCCATCCATGGCCTTTCTCACCCGGGCCGGAAAGCTTCTCAGAAGCTGGTGTCGGCGCGTTTCGTCTGGCACGGCCTTCGACGAAACATCCGCGACTGGGCCAACGCCTGCACGGCCTGCCAGCGGGTCAAGGTCCACCGCCACACCCAGGCCCCACTGGCACCTTTCGCCGTGCCTGAACGGCGTTTCGACCACGTCCACATGGACCTGGTGGGTCCCCTGCCCCCCTCGTGGGGGTTCACCCACCTGCTCACCATGGTGGACAGGACCACCAGGTGGCCGGAGGCTGTGCCCCTCGCCTCCACCACCACGGCCGACGTGGCGCAGGCGTTCATCGCCACCTGGGTCGCGCGCTTCGGCGCACCAGCGGACATCTCGTCCGACCGCGGCCCACAGTTCACGTCTGAGCTTTGGGGAGCTGTCGCCCGTTCGTTGGGGGTCACGCTGCACCGCACCACGGCCTACCACCTCCAAGCCAATGGGTTGTACGAGCGGTTTCACCGCTCCATGAAGGCGCACTCATGGCCAGCCTTCAGGACGACGGTTGGGCCGACTGGCTGCCGTGGGTCCTTTTGGGCCTTCGCACGGCCCCCCAAGGAAGACCTCCAGGCATCCGCCGCCGAGCTCGTCTACGGCCAGCCGCTCCGCGTCCCGGGCGAATTCGTGCCCGACGCTACCAGTCCCTGGTCCGCCGCTCGCCAGCGCTCGGACCTCCAGGAGGCCGCCCGACGATTTGCCCCCGTGCCGACGTCCCGCCATGGTGGCCCCCAGTCCTACGTCCCCCCGGCGCTTCGCACAGCGGAGTACGTCCTTGTGCGTCATGACGCGCACCGGGGGCCACTCCGGCCGCCGTACGACGGGCCCTTCCGGGTCCTGCGACGGGGCGACAAGTCTTTCATCGTCGACTTCGGCGGCCGGCCGGACCGGATTTCTGTGGACCGCCTCAAACCGGCGCACATGGACGTCGACCGACCACCACGGTTGGCCCTTCCTCCGCGGCGAGGCCGCCCCCCGTCCACAGTTCCCCCCGCTCGACCACCCACCACCACGTCGGACCCCTCCCCACGACCCTCCAGGGGTCGCTTCGGCCGGGTCATCCGGACCCCCCTTAAATTGACCCTGCCGGTGCAGGTCGATTCTGGAGGGGCGTGTGTAGCGGTTACCGCTGGATGCACACAATCGCCTTGCACCGGCCAGAACACGGCCAGACGCGCCTCTCCCGGGCATGCCCGGACTCACTGTTCCCGGGCACGCCCGAACCTCCCGGGCACGCCCGCTCTCGCCTTTCCAGGGCTCGCCCAGAGCATCCGGGCATGCCCGCTATCGCCTTTCCAGGGCTCGCCCAGAGCGTCCGGGCATGCCCGCTATCGCCTTTCCAGGGCTCGCCCAGAGCGCCCGGGCACGCCCAGCCTCGACTTGCCAGGCCGCAGCCAAACACGCCCGGGCAGGTCCAGACTCGCCTTTCCAAGGCTCGCCCTTGACACCCGGGCATGCCCGGTATAGCTTTTGCCGGGCAAACTTCCCGACATAAATGTGTATATATATTGCTGCCCGATAAACGGGCTTGTCAGAATACCTGAGCTGTTTTGTTTCAATAAAGCAACTCGGACGAATTCCGTCTTTGGTCGCGTCAATTCTTTCGACTCGCGTTGGAGCGCAGCTCCTTCAATAGCACATTATACACGATAGCGGTTCATACATGATAGCGGATTATACATGACAGCACATTATACACGATAGTGGTTTATACTCGATAGCACATTATACATGACTAGCGGGGTCACCCGTGGGAATCCCACCGGCATGGACGTGTGTGACATTTGCACATCTTGATTTAGATGCTGCACATTAAATTTTACAAAATGGTTACTGACAATTCATCAGATCCAGAAATGGTGTAATCAACACAATTTATTTATTTAATGTAATATGTGACCCCTCACTCCTCTCCACCTGACACTCTCCTCTCTCCGCCCTCACGCCTCTCCAATCCCACTCCTCGTCACACTCTCCTCCAATATCTCCTCACAATCCCCTCCAATACTTCCTCACACTCCTCTCCAATCACTCACACTCCTCTCCAATTCCTCACACTCCCCTCCAATCGCTCCTCACTCTCCTCTCCAATAGCTACTCACTCTCCTCTCCAATCGCTCCTCACTCTCCGCTCCAATCGGCCCTCACTCTCCAACTCCTTGCTCCTCACTCTCCAACCGCTCACTCCTCACTCTCCAACACCTAGCTCCTCGTTCTTCAACCCCTCGCTCCTCGCTCTCCAACTCCTAGCTCCTCGCTCTCCAACCCCTCGCTCCTCACTCTCCAATCCCTCGCTCCTCACTCTCCAACTCCTTGCTCCTCACTCTTCAACCCCTCGCTCCTCACTCTCCAACCCCTCGCTCCTCGCTCTCCAACCCCTCGCCCCTCGCTCTCCAACCCCTAGCCCCTCGCTCTCCAACCCCTCGCTCCTCACTCTCCAATCCCTCGCTCTCCAACCCCTCGCTCTCCAACTCCTCGCTCTCCAACCCCTCGCTCATCGCTCTCCAACCCCTCGCTCTCCAACCCCTAGCTCCTCGCTCTCCAACCCCTCGCTCCTCGCTCTCCAACCCCTCGCTCCTCACTCTCCAACCCCTAGCTCCTCGCTCTCCAACCCCTAGCTCCTCGCTCTCCAACCCCTCGCTCATCACTCTCCAACCCCTCGCCCCTCACTCTCCAACCCCTCGCTCCTCACTCTCCAACTCCTCGCTCCTCACTCTCCAACTCCTCGCTCCTCGCTCCTCTCCCGTCTCATTCATTTTGGAAATGGAAGTTTCCACGCAACGCATGAATTGTCACGATCCTCAAGAGGAAGTGTGTCGTAATCATCAAATGGCAAATGGCAAGATTGTGAAAATTAAAGATTTCAAATAAAACTATTTAAAGTGTATGCGCACATAACTAATAAAACAAAACGAAGAAATATCTCTCGGTAATTTCCTGAAACATATTTTAGTTTTTACTTCTGGATAATAATGTTGAATGAAATAAGAACGTAGAAATATACGTCGTTTTTGTGACGACTGTCATCAAAAGTAAAAGTAATATATCTTAACGGAAAAGAAAAAGCGAATTTTAAATATATGTCGACATTTTCCCCGACTGTTATTTTAGGCGGTGTATTTTCGTGTATCATCATGGCGCGATTTTAAAAAATATATCTCTGCATTTTCCCGTGTGTGCGTGAATGTTCTCAATTATTTCTGCACCGAGTGTAAAACCATCGATAAAAATGAAATCAGATGGTGAATTGGAGATAAAATCGTGAGGGTGACTCAATGAATGGGCTTTATTTTACAGGCCTTTGAGAAATCATTTCATTCTATAAACGGAAACTTTCATGGGATTCTCTTCCCGTTTTTTTTCAACCAAGTCTAAAACTATGTTCGTGACTGTTAAAAATGAAATGATATATCGAATTAGAGTTGAAATAAACCTGTGAGAGAGAGAAAGACAGCACGGGCCTAACTAAACAGGCCTCAAAGCTATTGGAGTTAATAAAATGGTGGATATTTGTTTACATGAAGCCTCTCCAAGAATGGGTGGAGCTACTCTGTAAACAGAGTAAGCCACACCCCCGGACAGACAGATAGACAGACAGAATCACCGTAGCCTATTATAATATAGATAGCGGTTTATACACGATTCCGGATTATACACGATCGTGGTTTATACACGATAGCAGTTTATACACGGTAGCAGATTATACACTATAGAGGATTATACATGAGTGTTTACGGTGTGTTTCAATGTTGCAATATTTCACACGTGCATATAAAGTAAAAACAAAAAAACAAAAACAAGGCATTGATAAGGATCATAGATAGTAATTTCCATGCCTCACTATCCTTCCAAAAACAATTTTATTGTGCAAAATTAATGGTGCAAAACCGTATTGCATCATGTTTTGATACAAGTGCTCGTATCTTTTTTGTTGCAGGGTACAGTGCGTACCACTGGAGGACATGCCGTTATGCTTTTTTGGAGTATGTCAGCAATTTATGGCTTGCAGCCTGGACAGGTAAAATAAAATTACTCCAAGAAAGGTGGCAGCTGTTTGTTCATGGGCCTTTAAAGTGCATCAAAAATGCTCACTTGATGAGTGGGTGACTTGGGAGTAGGACAACCTGATGCATGAAAAACTAAAACGGCATTCAGTAGATCGCATACTTCTGCCTGGATCAACAGTTTACGTTTTGTATTCCACTGAAAGACCTGATCTGGAAAGTGAATAGCGTGTATTGGAAGCATCTGGATTGGGACCGGAACTAAAATTGAATTACCTATTCTTTTCACCTAACCAAATGATCCACCTAATTTTGTCATAACCCATCCAAAGTTTTGAAACATCATGCTATATATCGTTTTTGGTCCTGTCTCTCAATGGTGAAGAATCACTTTTAATTTTTTTTTGAATTCTTGTGTCTGGATCCAGATCTGGATTTTCACCGAATTCGAATCAATTTGTCTTTGTCATACACTCAATATGTCCACTAAATTCGTCTGAATCCATCAATAACTTTTTGAAATATCATGCTATGTATCATTTTTGGTCCCGTCTCTCAATGGTGAAGAATCACGTAAATATAAATAAAAAAATTCGTATCCAGATCCAAATCTGGATTTTCACCAAAATCTAATCAATTTGTCTTTGTCATACACTCAACATGTCCACTACGTTTTATCCGAAACCATCCTTAACTTGTTGAGACATTGTGCTTTGTATCCTTTTCAGCCCAATCTCTCAATGGTGAAGAATCACTTAAATATTCTAGTATCTGGATCTTCACCAAAATCTAATCAATTCGTCCTCATAACACACCCAATCTGTACACCAAACCCACCCGTCTGAATCGGTCCATAACGTTTTGAGATATCCTGCTGACAGACAGCCAAAGAGTCAATATGATTGGCAAACACACAGCCAAATGGACAAGCAGACAGGGCTGAAAACATATCCTCCATCCATCTTATGTGGTGGATGTAATAATGCTGGATGCAAATCAATACATAAAAGTGTGAATTCGTTTTTAATTGTTCAGATGTTTAACTATCCAAAAGGGTGACATTTAAACAACTGCTTCAAAAAAAATCAATAATTGTGTGATTTGGGCTAATCATCACATTAACCTTGTTTCTTCAGTTAATTTTGTTTCCACAGCACAACACCATAGTGTTGATTGATATCAAATCAGACAAAAACTAGAACGGCACTCAATAGAGAGAATACCTCCACCAAGTGAACAGTTTATGTCTTGTATCCCAGAGTGGACCAGAAAATCACAATACAGAATCACATTTAATCAAAATAATCCGTACACAACTTTTTGAGATATCCTGTTCACAAACAAACAGACAGACAGACAGGGGTGAAAACATAACCTCCATCCACCTTCGGTGGCGGAGGTAACAATCATGGGATTGACAAATGATTAATGGTTGGAGAACAATTATTTTGAGTCATATTAAAACAAAAGACTGGTTTGAGGTATTGGTGTGCCCCTACTTTCAAATCTGGAAGGAAGAAATCACGACAAGCATTATCACAGACCACGATTCAAAGGGGAGGTTTGGTGGGGGTCTGGGAGGGGGGACATTGTGGTCACATAATTTGCAAACGTTTATATCAACACCAGTCTTAAACTGTTTCTTCCTTAAGACTTCATCAACAAGACAGAAATGTTTCTATCAAATTTTGCAAACCCCTTAATGCAGGACAGCATGCACTGAAAATTTAAAGACCCTTACTTGTAATGATAGAAATAAGCAAGAAAACAATTAAGGACAGAAAGATAAATAGAAAATAAGCAGAAAATGCAAATGCGACACATCATTAACATAATGGGTACCTTAAGTACAGGTATTAGATGGACATTGATTGCAATGTGCTTTGATTAATTATTCACACAAAGAGAACACTGATAATTCATTTGAGACTTCAGAAAGCATAAAGTTTCTCGGTTGTTGTCTTGTTACTATATGCAGGAGGTTCTTCCAATATTCCCTCATACCTTCTCAGGTTTGGTGGGCTGCATCTGACCTTGGCTGGGTCGTTGGTCATTCCTACATCTGCTATGGTCCTCTGCTGCATGGCAACACGAGTGTCCTGTTTGAGGTGGGTCTTTCAACTACCGGATTGCAACTGTATGCTGCATTCATTTTCTGGGATATTTGAATATTATCTGGAATATTTTTGTTCAATATAAAATTGAGGCTTTTGGAAGAGCTAGAACGAAGAGCAGAAAAGCACAGAACAGCGAGAACATGGGAGAGCGGGGAAACACCAACAGTGGGACAGAGTGATCGGGAAGGAAGATTTGGGTGAGGGGAAGAATGAAGGAGCAAAAGGAGGGCAGAGCAGGTTGTGAGACAAGAGGTGAACAATCTGCACACAAGCTCAAGCACAAGAGGTAAGGGGCTGAAATAATAGGAAGGGAAAACAGGGGATGAAAGAGTGATGGGTTGAAAGATATTCCAAGTGTTATATCAGCTCCTGATTCAATAATAGTTTGTGGAGAGAGTTCTGCCCACCTCTCTGAAGGATATGTGATGCTATGGGAAAGGGTGGAGTCGTGAACAAAAATATAAGGAGATGAAATTGCTAATGAAGATAAGGAACAGGACTGGGCCCAAAACACTGCCTTGGGACAATCCATCCTCTAAAGTCTAAAGGGAGAGTGTATGAGAGGATCCTGTTAAGAGCCAAGTGCTGATTGATATCAAATCAGACAAAAACTAGAACGGCACTCAATGTTGGTTTTATTATACCAACACGCCTTTGTTGTTATTATATACTGTTAGGATTTTTAATTTCAGGTGATATTGTTGTTAAGATTTTTGTGTGATATGGAGATGACTTTAGTAAAAGGTAAAAATAAATGTTTGTGAAGGCGAAAGGAAGACGCGGCAAAGAGGCCGGAAGAGGAGAGAGGAGGAGCTCGGCAGAGAGGAGACGGCCATGAGAGAGATACAGCCGTGAATCGCATCGAGGCTGCGAGCGGACCTTTTTGATATTGGTCGCGAATGAGTTGAGGCTTCCCGGGAAAGGGATTGTCCGTAACATCGTCACATATTGCGAGTGCAATAAAACCTGTGACTCAGGTTTTATCACCAAGTGTGAGTTATTGTTGGAGGGAGCCAGCGTGTCCATTACAGGCCTATAACGCCATTTTGTCCTCGACGAGGTTGTCCACTTGGTGCATCTTATTTTGTCATTGGGATTCCCATATCGACATCATCGTGTGGATTTCCGTTGGTTTCCATATCGGCTCAATTCCCATATCGACCTCTCACCTTGTAACTCATCCGCCACGGTGCTGATACCTGCCTGTTCTCATAATTCTGCACGGCTTCAACCAGCGTGGGGATTCGTGCCCAGACTTTGGGGAATGTTACATTCCACTCACGTTTGGCGTATCGTGAGTTCATTGCTTTGAGAGCATTGGGGAATGATGGTACCATCATATGTATTGTTCATTTGATGCAAGTGACATTTTCATGGTACTTTCTTTAATAGTGTTATTATTGTGTATGTGAAAGTTCTTAATACAATTACATGTTTTGTTCTACAATTACATTGGTGTGGTTTTTCCATGGTTTATTAGAACGCTCAAAATAACAAATCTTTCTGCCGTGTTCCCTCTCGAGAATCTGAGGTGCACCGTAACCGGGATTTGGGGAGAACACGTAACAGTAGGTTAAATGATTGTGTATGATGGAATGTTTGCTGACATGTAGATTGGAGGATGGGTGGAATTCCCTTCTTGGATATTTGTTTTTGTATATCTCTGTCTGTCTAATACCTTACAATGACAGAGTAAACAGTAGAATGACTCAAGACTCAGTGCATTGCAAAGCAGAAGATTAGGGTGTGGGAGAGTAAATAAGTAAGGAGTAAGTGGTGGTGGGAGAGGGTGGGTGTGTTGAATTCGTAATTGTCGACAGAGACCAATGAAACCCTTGTTGGTAGGAATGTTTAAGGGCAATTTTCAAATGTCTATAATTGGTATCTGTTGGAATGTGGCAAGCAGCCGCCATCAATTGCTTACCATTTGCAAAAGACACAGAGGAATCTTTAGCATCTACCAGAAATGAATGGTGACAGACAAGTCCGCAGCTGAACCTCCCATCTACTTTGATGCTTTTTCATTCTTTTTCTGATGGTCTTACTAAACATGGTTGTTAAATGTCCTACTGTGTCCTTCAAAAAGAGTAGATGAGCTATTGCCGGAACCTTGGCCAAATTCGAAATTCCTGCCTTAACTGTTGCTCGGGGAGTGATGGCAAACTACCCAGCATGTCCCCAGGCCAAGAAACTGCTTCGGAGGAACCAGAGTATGGTACATCAGTCAGTCACAAATCCCCAAGTGATTCTCAGTGACCAGTTTTACTCACCTGGTGTTATGATGGAATGGGTGGATAAATTGCCTGATTGGGTTTGTGGACCCTTAATTTTGATGAGGGCTCTATCATAGGGGATCATATCTTTATATTTTACAGACATCAGTGGTTCAAAGCCTAAATAACACACAATATGGATACCATGTTCTGGCAAAAGGATGGTACACCTCCCTTATTGGGGGAAGTTAATTGGATGAGGTGTACCCTCAATATTGGATCAGCACCAAGTGTGGCCAATATGGCCTGCATGTGCCATGGCATAGAGTCCACCAGCATCTGAAATTCTGCAGGAGGGATGCGGCACCATTCATACATGAGAAAGTGAATCAACTCACACCTGTTTGAAGGAGGTGGAAAACACCGTCTCAGATGTCGTTCCAGAATATCCCATAAGTACTCGATTGGGTTCAGACTTGGTGACTGATAAGGCCATGGCATATGGATAACATCATTGTCATGCTCATGAAACCATTGGGCCACCACCTCTTGCAGCCATGCTAGCCATAATTATAGGCAACCAGGCATGTGCAGCAGTTTTATAAATGACCTTAAGCATGTTGGGATGTTATTTGCTTAATTAGCAGATGGGCCACACCTGTGTGGAAGACATTGCTTGGTATCCCTCATTTACCCAGCTGTTTCCATGTTTTGTCCACTACCTGTAGATCACTTTCATTAATCAAATAGAAACACTATTTCATGCCACAAACAAATATATTTGCATACAGACACCTGGAACGTGTCGACATTGAAGGGAAACATTTTGAGCACCGACAGTATGTTAGCAACCTAATTTCAATGATACACTGCACAAGATAAACACCTTAACTTTACTTGGTACTTTTGGATCACCCTGAATATTTTACTTCATTGAATGAGCTTGCAATAAATTTTTTTTTTACCTATTGCATCCCTTGGAGTGAACAGATTCCTCACTTGTTGGTCCTTTTATATCAGTGGGTTGAGCATTGACATTATTTTCATTGTTATTGCAAAATTGAAAATAGGATGAAACTGTTGTTGTTTGAATATGACACCATATTATTGTTGTTGAACACACCAAGTTGTCATGATCATTTAAGAAGTATTAATCATGAATTTGTTTCTTGATGTTGTTGTCCACTCTTGTTTAGGGCAAACCAATTGGAACGCCCAACACTGGGGCTTACTTTCGAGTGCTGTCAGAGCACAACGTTGCTGCGATGTTCACCTCTCCAACAGCTCTTCGCATCATCCAACAGCATGACCCAGATGCCATACTTGCTCAGATGTACAACTTAGAAAAGTAATTTGCACAATGCCAACACTCCCATTCGTGTAAAAATCTTCAACTCATGCAGTTATAAGATTTTTTTTTTAAATTACAGGTTCTAATTGGTAGCATGTTTTGACTTTTGTGACTTCACTTTGGCAATTTCAGAATTTTTAGAAACTGAAGACAAGGCTCATTTGAGAGTTGGAGGACAACACCTAATATATAACCAGTAACTAGAACATCACTCGGTTGAGAGCACGTACCTCCGCCAGGCTAAACAATTTATGGTTTGTATCCCACTGATAGACAGGATCTGGATCCGACATGAAACAAAATCTAATCGGCTTTTTTTTTTCTTTTTTCTTTTTTTGTATACTGAATCGAGGCTCGTGAAAGAGCTAACATTTATTTCACAAACAAATCAACCAGACAAACAAAATATACAAAAAGAGGGAGCGGAAGACAAGATGGGGAGAGAAGGGGAAGCACACAACCACAACATTTGAGAGCAGGGAGAAGTGTGGGAGGGAGAGGGCTTGGGGGCAGGAGGCGTGGGAAGGGGAGGGGGAGGAGGGGGGAGAGGTATAAAACACAAGGGGACCGAAATTAGTGGGGGTAGAAAAGATCAAGGTTTTGGATGGGGGAGGATAAGAGATGGTGGTGAACAGCTGTTTTAAAGACCTGGAGGGTGGAGTGAGATTGAAGAGAGTGAGGGAGTTTGTTCCAGAGGCGGAAGAAAAGAGGAATGAAGGAGTGAAGGTGAGCAGAAAGTCTTGATTTTGGCAGTTTAACCATAAGACGGTTGCAGGCAGATCTTGTGCGACCTGTAGGAATATTTGGGGGACAGAGCCCAGAGAGGGCTGGGGGGGCAAGGCCAGAGAGGAGTCGGTAGAAGACGGAAAGACCACCAACCTGCCTGCGGTGAGTGAGTGAAAGGCCCTTGGAGTTAGCTTCATCGCGGGAGATTCCAATGATTCTGAAAGCTTTGGTTTCAACAGCGTGAAGACGGGCTCGGTGTGAAGCAGGAGCACCAGACCAGAGGGGAGAGCAGTATTCCATAGAGCTGCGGATGAAAGCCTTGTATGTGGTGAGGAGCTCAGGTGTGCCAAGGAAGGACTTCGCACGACGGAGGATGCCCAGTCGGCGACTGGCTTTGGAGGCCAGATTTGAAATGTGGTTTTCCCAGGAAAGATCATGGCAAATAGTGAAACCCAAAAGCTTGAGTGACAGAACTTCTTGGAGAGGATTATTCAGAAAGTGGATGGGAGGGTTTTCCAGTCGGTCTTTTCGGAGAGACATCGTAAGAGTGTGAGATTTATCAGGATTGAAAGACATGTTCCATTTGTTTGCCCAGTCTGTGATTTTGTCCAGGTCTGCAGAGAGTGAGGAGGCTGCAGACTGCCGATCTGAGGGATGAGGAATGGAGCGACAGAGAGTAGGGTCGTCAGCAAAGAGATAGAGAGGATTTTCAAGAGAGTCAGAGAGATCATTGATGAAGACCAGAAAAAGCACAGGGCCCAGAACACTACCTTGGGGAACTCCAGCCTGAACAGGAAGAGGAGGTGAGAGAAATCCATTCAGGGCCACACGTTGACTACGACCAGAGAGGACGTCCGCCAGCCATGCATGGAGATTTCCATGGATACCAAAGGAGGAGGGTTTGGTGAGCAGAGCAGGGTGCCAGACCGTATCGAAGGCACGTGAAATGTCAAGGGAGACAGCTCTACTTTCCTGTTTGGCGTTGAGGACCTCCATCCATTGTTGAGAAAGCAGAAGCAGCATGTCCAGTGTAGAGTGACCAGGTCTGAAACCAAATTGATGATCAGAGATCAAGCCATTGGAGAAGAGGAAAGATTTCATATCTGAAGCAATGATGGATTCCATGACTTTGCTGATAATTGGGAGAAGGCTGATTGGTCTGTAGTTGCTGGGATCTGTTTTTGCACCTTTTTTGTGCAAAGTGGTGATGTTGGCTGATTTCCAAGCAGATGGCAGATGACCTTGAGGAAAAGAGAGGGTGAAGAGAACAGAAAGAGGGAGTGAAAGAGCGGAAGAACATGATTTTAGGACCCGTGGGCTGATGCCGTCAGGACCAGTTGCAGAATCAGAGTCGAGGGTTGACAGAAACTTTTCCACCTTGTCAGGAGGAAAGGACACAGAGTCCAGGAGCAGCTGGGTACGATTGGGTATGGTGGGTACAGAGAGGGATGGGTTTGGGACACAAGATTTAGAGGCAAACACAGAGTTGAGGCATTCAGCTTTTTCACGTGCGGAGTCAGCCGTTAAGCCGTTTGAGGTGAGGGAGGGGATGGAGGGGGAACAAACACCAGAAACAGATTTGACCAGACACCACCAGGATTTGGAAGAGGGAGACAGATAAGAGAGTTCGGTCTTGAGAACGGTGAGATATTGTTTCCTGGCTCTCCTGAGGGTGGACACACACTTGTTTCGGGCTTTGTGAAAGGAAATGAGATTTCCTTCCGTTGGATTTGCTTTCCAGGAGACGAAAGCAAGTTGTTTCAGGGTAACAGCCTCACCACAAGATCCCGTGTACCATGGACGGGAGGAAGGGTATGACAACTAAAGACGAGATGGGATAAATCTGTGCATGAGAGAGAGCAATTTACTTTGAAAGAATTCCCAGGATGAGTTGATGTCAGAGGCGGTAGAGATGGGAGACCAGTCCAGATGATTGATGGCTGCTTGAAGACCGTGCCAGTTGGCCTGAGTGAAATGCCAGACTCGTCGACACTGAGGAGGCTCTCTGAGAATGGTCAGAGAGATGTCCACCTTGACAAGCACATGATGAGATGAGCCGATTGGAGCAGAAGAAGAGCAGCAGACATTTTCAGGGAAGTTTGTCATAACCAAATCCAGAAGAGAAGATGCTCCGTTGACTGAGATCCGGGTCGGGAAATTGACAGATTGTGTCAGTCCCAGTGAGTCGCAGAAGTCCTTTGCTGAAGAGCCATGGCTGGTGAGAGAGGTACCCACACCCAGCCAACTGGCATGGTGACAATTGAAATCACCACATATGAGGAAGAGAGAGTTGGGATGGGTAGATAAAAGTTGGTCCATATTATCAGACAGCGAGATGTAGATGGAGTCATCGCTGTTTGGTGGACGGTACAACACACATATGAACAAAAGGTGGGAGAGAAAGGGAAGCCGTAGCCAAAGGTATTCCTGGGGGTGAGGTGGAGAGAGGGCAGTGGAGGGCGAGTGAGGAAGAGAGTTTTTTTATAAAGATAGCAACCCCACCTCCAGGACGAGGCTCAGGTCTATCATACCGGAGGAGGGAGTAACCTGGGAGAGATACCAAGGCATCAGAGACATCATGAAGGAGGAAAGTTTCTGTTAAGCAGATCATATCTGGTTTGTCAGAAGCAACCTGTATGGAGAGATCAGTCAAGTTTGAGCGAAGGCCCCGGATGTTTGAGGTCCATACTGTTAAAGAAGAGGAAGGGGGAGCATCGGGTCCAGAACGGGGGGGGGGGGGGGGAGGGGTAGGGTAAGATGTGGAAGAGGAGGAAGAGGTAGGGAGAGCTGTTGAAGGGGTGTCAGAGATTTCAGAATAGCTTGGAGAAAGGGAAGAATGGGGCGGACAAAAGGTTTGATGGAGATTGGGTGAGGCACAGTGAGGTGTTATTTGAGGAGGGGGGCAGAGCGAGGCAGAAGGTTGGGGGAGATGAAGGTGAAAGTTGGAAGGGGGAAGAAGCAGGGAGGATGCTTTGAGGAGGGGTGAGAGGGGAGTCTAGTAGGGGAGGAGCGAGGGAGAGTCTCGGAGGGGAGGGGTGTGGGAGGAGTTTAGGAGGGAGGGGAGGGAAGGGGCAAGGGGGGAGATTTGAAAGGGATGGGTGATGGGGAGGATTTGGAGGGGAGGGGTGAGATTGGATTTTGAAAAGTGTACGATTCATGGGAAACGAACATTTTTTGCAAAATGAGTTTGAGACCTTCGAGTCAAAAATACGTTTGAGGACACTGAAGGAGGGGTGGAGTTCTGGATAGTTTACGGAATGTAGAAAGGAGGAACTGTAAGAAATGGTATTATATATATTTTTTGGAATGAATAGATTTGGTGAGCAAGACGAAAGCATCCTTTTGTAGGAAAAGAAGAAAAGGGTGTTATAATATATGAGAGAAAATAGTTGTTCAGGGGAGAGATTATACATTTCTAACCACGTGATCACGAACGAAGAACGAACGAACAAATAAGAACAACAAATAAACGAATAAGACCTGGGAAGGAAATATTTTTTTGGGGCTTTTTTTTTTTTTTTGTGAGTACAGATATTAAACAAGGAGGTACGGGGTGAACGACTGGTACGAAACAGAGAACGAAAATAATTGCAGCGCATTCGACGAATCGCTGAGAGAAAAACAAAACCACAAGGTCGGAGACGGTACGGTAGCCAAAGCCTACGAGTACTAGGCCGCAGAATACTCGATACGCATTAACCGACGATTGTGTATACATGTACGAAAAATTAGCACCGAAAATTTTCCAAAAGATACGCTATAGGTACATACACCGAAAGATAGATACAGTCTTGACAAAAACACAATTGAGAAAGATCACTTAGCTTTGAAAGCGTGAGCGCATGGAACAGCTTCGAAAAGACGTGACCTCGCCGTGATCTCGCGAGATCTACATTTTCTTGTCATCTAACCAACTTATCCACCAAGTTCAGTTACAATCCCTGTACAACGTTTTAAAACATTGTGCTACATAATTATCGTTTTTGGCACCATCTCTCAATGATGAAGGATCACTTTGAAAAAAAAATTTTTTTCTCGCATTCGGATATGTATCCAGATCTTCACCAAATCGAATCAATTCGTAATTATCACGTGCCCAATCTGTCCACCAAGTTTCGTCCGAATCCATGCACAACTTTTTGAGATATCATGCTATTTATCGTTTTTTGCCATATCTGTCAATATTGAAGAATCACTTTTTAAAAAATTCTCAGATCCAAATCCCGATCTTCACCAATTTCTAATCATTTCGTTCTTGTCACACTTCCAACATATCCACCAAGTTTTGTCCAAATCTGTCCACAACGTTTTGAGACATCCTGCTATATATCATTTGTTGCCGTATCTCTCAATGGTGAAGTCTCAAAATCTTTCAATGGTGAAGAATCACTTTAAATAATTCTCGGATCCGAATGTTCACCAATACCTAATAATTTCATCCTTGTCACATAACCAACCTCTCCACCAAATTTCATACTAATCCATCCACAACTTTTTGAGATATTATGTTCACAGACAGACAGACAAACAGCAGTGAAAACATTACCTCCATCCACCTTCAGTGGCGGAGGTAGATAGATTTAAACATTGACGTAAAAAAAATTTCAATGGAATAATTTCAGTCTTCCCAAGACATGCCCGACCACTACATAGGGCGACTATAATATTTAATATGACACCGGATACATTCAGGCATATACTTTTCTCCCTATTTTGTGTAAGATCATTAAAATTCTGGACGTTAGTTATAATTTAAAATTTTTGAAGGAGGTTGTGTTCTTAATCTATTTGTACATCCAGGTTTCAGACGCTGTTTGTGGCTGGAGAGCATTGTGATGCCAAGAGCCTTAAGTGGGCAAAAAGTGTTTTCAAGGTTCCTGTTCTTGACCATTGGTGGCAGACTGGTGAGTTGACGTAGGTTGAAAGTAATTGAAAACTGATGAAAGAAAAAAGTAAAGAAGGCTCTGACACTCAAAGGGTCTTGATGAAAGGGTAAACATGGGGAGAGGCCTCAGCGGAAGGCCTCCAGCCTGGATTTGAATCCCGACGCGGCTTTAAAGGGTCATCTTGGTGTTTCACCGGCAGGGTGATTCATCAATGTGTGTGCCGTCCCTCGGATGGATGTTAAACTGGACGTTCCTTCCGCGGTGCATATGAAAACGAAGATTCATGGATCCTGTTCAATTGCCTAAATATCAATGATGAACCGGAAGTGACGTGTGGTGAAGAACATTCGCCATGAGGTGATCATTCGAGTCTGAAGTTCCTTGTTCATTACTGTCAATAAATTACAAGAGTTGAATCAAGAGTTTACTAGAGTAAGAAGGAACTGCAAATGAAAGGTTCCAACATTTTATTTATATATTGTTTGCTGAGCTTTTAATTTTGGTTAACAATATTCTTTCGGTATGAAGTCTTCTGAAATGTTTTTCAGTTAAGTTAGAATATTCTAAATTTCATTTTCAACAGCTTCCGGGGCTCTGCTGCTGATCGAGCCCACTGGGGAAACTTAGATCTCTTTCATGTGCCCCACAATAAAAATTCCTCACAATGCCAGTGCCCGTGTCATGCGAGTATTGTCCTTTGGCCCCAGGCGTCGCAAACCCTAACAAGAAAAAGAGCAATCAGAGATTGCAAACCCTCACCAGGATGTATTTTCAGTGGTTTTAAGGTTTTTGTGTGAAAACAAATATGGCGGCCGAACCACGTGACCGATGACGTCATCATATATTTTTTTCCCTAAACTAATTTATTACTACATTATGCTCAAGAAATTTCATCTTGAATGGATGAAGTTTTGTACTTGTCGAATTATGACGTCATAATGGAGGCACCTACGACATCATCATTAACATATTTTATTCCCCATGGAGAGTTCTTTACAATGAGCCATGTCTCAATTTTTCTATTCAGCCCTTTTGGAGATATAGAGGTGCAAACTTTTTCGGTTTTTCCAAGATGGCGGCCGACCCACGTGACCAATGACGTCATAATTTTTTTTTCTCCACCAGTTTATGCCGACATGGCGCTGAAGAAATTCCTCTTGATTGGATGAAGTTTTGTACTTATCGAATTATGACGTCATAATGGAGGCACCTATGACATCATCATTAACATATTTTATTCCCCTTGGACAGTTCTTTACAATGAGCCATCTCAATTTTTTTTATTCAGCGCTTTCCGAGATATAGAGGTGCAAAGGTTTTCGATTTTCCAAGATGATGGCCGAACCACGTGACCTATGACGTCATAATTATCATTAAAAAAATTATACAGGTGGAGTTGCACCTATGGTGAAAATTTCCTGTCAATCGGACCAATGGTTGCAGAGAAAATCATATTTATTCTGTGCGGACAAACAAACAGACAAACAAACGGACTCAAATGCAATACCCTCTCCTCTGGCGAGGGTAATAAATAACTACGCTACTGCCTATGACGTTAGAGTTATCACTAAAATAATCTCTATGGGGATCCATACTAAGTTTAAAGTTTTGCATCGACAACTGGTTGCAGAGAAAACTATAGATGTGGACACACACAGAGACACATAATGACACACCTTTGGAGAGCAAGGTAGGCAGACAGATTGGAGGGCACAGTGGGATGCCAGACTGTATCGAATGCTCGAGATACACTACATAACAAAAAGTATGCGGACACCCCTTCTAATTGGTGGGTTCGGCTGTTTCAGCCACACCCATTGCTGACAGGTGTATATAATCAAGCACACAGCCATGCAATCTCCATATACAAACATTGGCAGTAGAATGGGCCATACTGAAGAGCTCAGTGACTTTCAACGTGGCACCGTCCTAGGATGCCACCTTTCCAACAAGTCAGTTCATCTAACTTCTGCCCTGCTGGAGCTGTCCCGGTCAACTGTAAGTGCTGTTATTGTGAAGTGGAAACGTCTAGGAGCAACAACAGCTCAGCTCACAGTGATAGGCCACACAAGCTCACAGAACGAGACTGCCGAGTGTTGAAGCATGTAGCACGTAAAAATCGCCTCTCCTCAGATGCAACACTCACTGCCGAGTTCCAAACTTCCTCTGGAAGCAAAGTCAGCACAACAACTGTTCGGCGGGAGCTTCATGAAATGGGTTTCCATGGCTGAGCAGCCGCACACAAGCCTAAGATCACCATGCGCAATGCCAAGCGTCAGCTGGAGTGGTGTAAAGGTCACCACCATTGGACTCTGGAGCAGTTGTAACACGTTCTCTGGAGTGATGAATCACGCTTCACCCTCTGGCAGTCCAACGGACAAATCTGGGTTTGGTGGATGCCAGGGGAACGCTACCTGCTCGAATGTATAGTGCCAACTGTAAAGTTTGGTGGAGGAGGAATAATGGTCTGGGGCTGTTTTTCATGGTTCGGGCTCGGCCCCTTAGTTCCAGTGAAGGGAAATCTTAACACTACAGCACTCAATGACATTCTAGATGATTGTGTGCTTCCAACTTTGTGGCATCAGTTTTGGGAAGGCCCTTTCCTGTTTCAGCATGACAATGCCCCCATCCGTGCACAAAGCGAGGTCTATACAGAAATGGTTTGTCGAGATCGGTGTGGAAGAACTTGACTGGCCTGCACAGTCGCATGTCCAAAGTGGAGTGACCGGGTCTGAATCCAAATTGATGATCTGAATGCACGATGAACCGGAAATGATGATGCTGAACCTGTAGTAGTGACGTGCAAGTGATGTGAGTGAAGTGCTGGAGAAGAGATGCCGTTAAACTGCTGAGCGGAACTGCCTGCTCTTGCTGTCTGTTACTTTCCAAACGTTATAAACCATTGTTAGCAGGAAGCTCATGGTTTCTCTCTAAACTGTGGTCTATTTCGTGTTCCCAAAATGGTGCTTTGTTGATGTAAGCAGACACCACCTGTAGTTTATGAACCTTTAGTCATGGTTAAAATCATTCTCTTGTGCTGCACATTCCATTGTACATTTGATTTACTTTCTTGCCTTAAAGCTGAAGTACTGTACACTGTGTGTGTGTGTGTGTGTGTGTGTGTGTGTGTGTGTGTGTGTGTGTGTGTGTGTGTGTGTGTGTGTGTGTGTGTGTGTGTGTGCTGCTTTGTGTAATCTTGTGCTGGGAAAGGTTCTATTCTGGTTACTTATCATTGTGCAGTGGGTGATACTTGAGCATATGTGTGTTAACGTTCAGTGAATACGAGGGTGCCATGCTTTTTGTTGAAAGGTCGGAGTGGGGTAGATTTGGGGCTGGAGTATGCAGGATGTTTTTATTTTAATTGTAAACGAATGCAAAAAAATTAAGGTGGGGGAATTTCCCCCCCCTCCCTGTGCCCCCACAAACTCCGTCAGTGCATCTAGTTTCTGAGGTGGTACGAAGTGATGTTGCAGCTCCACATCAGTAAGAGCTCTCCTGCTACCAAGAACGACTAGTTGATGTGGGCATGGAAAGTCAAAGATGCAAATCTAACACAAATAAGTTCATTGATGCATATATGCTATGGCGAGCTTCTCCATGCCCAGGGCTGATGAAACGAAACAGGTTTTCGACCTCAATAACTAATTAAAGGACTGAAAGAGGGGGGCAACCATGAGACCCTTACACCTTTACACACGCAGACAGATATACAGCACAAAATTCTATAAAGATGTTTAGTGGGAGATTAATCAACTGTCACTTGCTACCTCTCAGTCTCACAGACCACATCGATAGGTAATAGGTTGTAGACAGCAACCGCCCAGGGTGGTACTACCGTTCTGACTTAGGAGCGTTAAAGTGGTGCTCGGAACCATCTTACACTCTCCTTGTCAGGATTCCTGGTCTTACTTTCTGTCTCACTCAAACTATCGCTACGGGGTAGCTTCAATCTCTCTTTCTCACAAATAAACATCATACACGTTTCATCATACACTTTTCTTCTCTATTATTTAAGGCCTGGCCTCAATGACGGCTATACAGTCCATGCCTGGAGCCTCCAACATAAAAAACAAAAAAACATGTTCTTGCATTTTTTTCAATGGCTGGAAGTATTAGCTAGGCCAAGTTGGATCAGCATTTTATAAGATGGTAGAAATATCCTGGAAATATATCCCTGTGTAGTCAATGATTCTCCGACACTCAAATAACTCCTTACAATACCAAGCAAATTATGGGTCACTACCGGTATTTACGGAAGATGTTGATATGGCACCCACCATCTATGGTTGTGGTTCCCTTGGAACATGCTACGGTGTTATTATCAAAAGATTTTGTTTCTACTTTTCATAATTCTTCCACTCCCTCCCAACCTCCCCCAGAAACCGGTTCTGCTATCACAGCAACTTGTGTTGGACTGGGGGGATTCCTGAACCCTCCCTCTGGACAGTGTGGAAAAGCTGTGCCTGGATTTGATGGTATTTTTTACCTGGAAGGAACACAAAACTTCACCTATAATATTCAAAGTACGATATAACATTCGTTTTATTAACTGAAGCAAACACGGTGTTGGTTTATCGGTTAATGTGGCTGGATTGAGATCTCAGGGTCCTGGGTTCGAGCCACTGCCAGGCTGTTGAATTAACACCAGCTGGGTTGACTCAGCCTGTCATCCTTCCAAGGTTGGCAAAATGAGTACCAACTTGCTGGGAAGAATGAGCCATTCATGTATCCTGCGTCGGAGCGGTGACCTGTCCAGGATTGTGCCCAATAGCCTAGGAAACGGATTTGTCAGCCATGAAGCATCATGGATAAATATCTTGGGTTTGAGGCCCTGTTGTGCTGTTGACATACCACCAGGTGGGTTGACTCAGCCTGTCGCCCTTCCAGCCCACGTTGTTTGTTGTTACTTGTGTAATATGGAATTATACACCTGGCCCAGTGCATGCGGACACTCCGCAGCATGGCCCAGTGCATGCAGACACTCCGCAGCATGGCCCAGTGCATGCAGACACTCCGCAGCATGGCCCAGTGCATGCAGACACTCAGCAGCATGGCCCAGTGCATGCAGACACTCAGCAGCATGGCCCAGTGCATGCAGACACTCCGCAGCATGGCCCAGTGCATGCAGACACTCCGCAGCATGGCCCAGTGCATGCAGACACTCAGCAGCATGGCCCAGTGCATGTAGACACTCTGCAGCATGGCCCAGTGCATGCAGACACTCCGCAGCATGGCCCAGTGCATGCAGACACTCCGCAGCATGGCCCAGTGCATGCAGACACTCCGCAGCATGGCCCAGTGCATGCAGACACTCCGCAGCATGGCCCAGTGCATGCAGACACTCCGCAGCATGGCCCAGTGCATGCAGACACTCCGCAGCATGGTCCAGTGCATGCAGACACTCCGCAGCATTGTCCAGTGCATGCAGACACTCCGCAGCATGGCCCAGTGCATGCAGAAACTCCGCAGCATGGCCCAGTGCGTGCAGACACTCCGCAGCACGGCCCAGTGCATGCAGACACTCCGCAGCACGGCCCAGTGCATGCAGACACTCCGCAGCATGGCCCAGTGCACTTGGGTGATCCGTCTATTATCTCTCGTCTGTCTCACCCAGTTACCTTTCACCCTTGACTTCTCCCCTTTCACTGCTCTCGGTGCCATACCACATACCTGCAGCCTGTCATCACCTTTACAACATGTTTACCTTTCACCATTGACATCTCCCCTTTGGCTTATTTTCACAATGGCACATCAGCACCTCTGCCCTTGTCTGTGGCAGTAGCGTGGTCCGTGCTTTATCCTGTCATGACACTTGAATAATAATTTGGAGTCAAATGCTCTCATGTTTTGTCACATGGTATCTCAGCCACTGATACATGACATAGCTTGACGACAAGGACAGTGAGAAAATATTGAATTGAAAAAAGTTGAACACATGTACTACATTGCTGTCCATTAATTGAGGCATTCTTGCCCCGCATCACTGGTGGTGTTGAGAAACGCATCCTTGGCCGAAAGGAACTATTAACAGTTGGAGAAAGAAGCAACGTTCATGGTCTGGGGTATGATGAACTTTCGCCATATTCAAAAACATTTATAGTCAATAATAACGAGAAGCCTTTGAAGACTTTAGGTGATGCAAAGGGGATACCAACCAGGGCATTCAGGCAGGATCCAGAAACCCTGATGCTCTTGGTTCACAGCTACAACTACAAGCTGAGAACACAGCTATGTCATGTGGATGGGCTGTGCCACTCCTGCTTTGCGACTTCCAAAGCAATGTCGGCTCCTCCTAGCAGAGACAATATATCTCATGGGATTCCTCTCCATTACACCTATGAATTCAGGGCAGGGCACATTTTATATCAAAATGAACACAGTCCTGTGTAAGCTAATTTTCTGTCGACTTGTTTGCCTGTCATTGAGGAACAAGAATGACCGCACTGTGGTCACAACGTATGATAAAATCCGGTAACGGGCCGATTGGGAAATGTGCATTTAAATCACTCTTAAAAGATGAGCAGCGCGATTGGGAAATGCACATTTAATGCGCTATTCAATAATTTGCATAACGTAATGCTTGATTACCGTGCGTTCTGATGGGCTTGATTAATCCTTGAAATCATTCACCATATGATTAGATTTTCGGGATCCCTCATCGTTAATAACGCTCAACACAAACAAAGCCAAATCTTTTAGTAATTTGCGTAACATAACGGCTTGATTACGTAACATAATGGCTTGATTACGTATGTAACGTTTTTGTACTTTCTGACATACCATGTGTTCTGATGTACCTTGCGTTCTGACAGGCTTGATTAAATCTTACTATTATTCGACATATGTTTAGATTTTTTGGGTTCCCTCATGTCAATAACACTCGAGCCAAATAAAGCCAATGGAAATCTGATACAACAAACCCGGTAGTTTATAATCAGCAGAGGCCTAGAGGCCTAAAATGTTAGGCCCACCAGAAAACCAAGATGGCGGCCATATCATTTCTTCTCGTTGCTATGGTGGGTGGAGTCTAGCAACAGATGTGGGTGTGGTCTGGCAGCTCTCTGACCAATGGATGTACATTTCAAACAAGTACAAAAAGTTTTAATTAAAACAAAACCGGCGTCGATGTTACACAATGCCTAGATGCAGCTGTGCCTATAACGTCGATGTTATAGGCACAGGACATTCCTATTGATTCGATTACTTGATGTTATTTTTGTGCAAAGTGAAAATATATCTCGGCAATTTCCCGTGTGTGGCGACGAATTTTTAATATATCTCGGCATTTTCCCGTCTGTTATTTCAGGCGGTGTATGACTGACCATGCCGCGATTTAAAAAAAAAAATCTCGGCAATTTCCCGTGTGTGGCGACACGTGAACGAAGCTATGCTCCTCTCTCCACATTATTGTGACGACGTATAAATTAAATATTTCATCGTGACGATTGTCATCAAATGGACGAATTTTTAATATATCTCGGCATTTTCCCGTCTGTTATTTCAGGCGGTGTATAACTGACCATGCCGCGATTTAAAAAATATATATCTCGGCAATTTCCCGTATGTGGCGACACGTGAACGAAGCTATGCTCCTCTCTCCACATTATTGTGACGACGTATAAATTAAATATTTCATCGTGACGATTGTCATCAAATGGACGAATTTTTAATATATCTCGGCATTTTCCCGTCTGTTATTTCGGGCGGTGTATGACTGACCATGCCGCGATTTAAACAAAATATATATATATCTCGGCATTTTCCCGTCTGTTATTTCGGGCGGTGTATGACTGACCATGCCGCGATTTAAAAAATATATATGTCAATGGACTTGAAGTTACAGGCCTTTGAGAATTCATTTCGTTCTATAAAGGGCAACTTTCATCGGATTTTCTTCCCGTTTTTTTTCAACCGAGTCTAAAACTATGTTAGCGACTGTGAAAAATGAAATGATATATCGAATTTGATTTGAAATAAAACTGTGTGAGAGAGGAAGACACCACGGGCCTACAAAACAGGCCTCAAAGCTATGCGAGTTAATAAAATGGTGGATATTTGTTTATATGAAGCCTCTCCCACAATGGGTGGAGCTATGATTCCCAGAATGGGTGGAGCTTTGAGGTTTTGTCTTCTCTGCAAGAACAAGAAGAAGAAGAAGAAGAAGAAGAAGAAGAAGAAGAACAAGAACAACAGCAGAGGGCACTCTATGACCAGCGTCTTGCGACGCGGCTAAAAATGGCTCCTAACAACCACCCCAACAACAACAATAACAACAACCACAGCAGCAATGCAAAGCTCTTGTAGACCTGTGGCATGTCACAGCTAAAAACAATGTTCATTCTCCAAATGAAAGACAGAGATAAGCCTTCAGCATGGATTCATACTCTGGGGCAATGATGTGGTGGTACCCACTGGCTTAAGGTCCGTCGTTGTTGAAATCCTTCATGATGCCAATTCAGGAAATAATGAAGATGAGGTTGCTCACATGCAGTTGCATTTTCTGGTCAGGCATCAGTCACGACTTTAAACATGTGAAGGACATGTTTGAACTGTCAAAGTGCTTGTCCAGTTCCCAAACCTGCACCTCTTCATTCCTGGCAGTACCCCTGCCACCCATCACACTAAAATATGCCATTTAGTGTCTGTGTGTCCGTCTGTCTGATGAATTTTTGACGCCAATACATTCTGTCGTTACTTATCCAATCTCAACCCAACTTGACAGGATGACAAAGGGTTACATAATGAAGGTTGTAGCACAATCATTTGCCCCCCCCCCCTCCCCTCCCCAAGGAGGTTTTCTCCCCAGGGTGGGATTTCCCCACCATTGCCGTCAATGGGGTTGCACATTGAGGTGTATATAAATGTTAAATTAGCTTTATCGTGGCGTTTGTCCAAAGAAGAAGATTTAGCGTGGCGTTTTTCCAAAAACGCTTTTAATAACAAAGTTAATGATAATCGCATATTAATAATGTTATTACAAAACAATATCAGTACTAATAATGTCCCACTTCCCCAAAGCGTTTTTCCTGCAGTGATATCATGTATAAATAGCTTATTGTGGCGGACACAAAAGCCCACTGGCGTGGTGACATCATTCCACGCACCAAGTGGGCGGTGGCCACGCCCGAGGGGTAGGCGTGGCCTCATGATATACCCCGGGCGACCAGCCCGGAGGAGTTGAGTGTTACAGTGTAGTCTTACAATAAAGACGTTTACATGTTACCGCTTGTCCGCTTCCTCCTTGCTCACAAGCAGCGCGCGTAACGCCGCGCTTTACTGGTGACCCTCGACGTTGGATCTGCCGTAGCGATCCTTCCACACGCGACGCCATTGCAATGGCCAACGACAAGTCAATGGCGATTAAACTTCCCGAATTTTGGGAGGCCCAGGCCGAGGTCTGGTTCGTTCAAGCCGAAGCCCAATTTCAGCTTCGGCGCCTCACCAACGACGACCTGCGCTACTGCCATGTCGTCGCCTCCCTCGGGCCCGGCACGGCCGCTCGAGTTGTGTCCGTCCTTCGCCACCCACCGGACGGCCACAAGTACGAGGCACTCAAGCGGCTACTCCTAGCCACGTTCAGCCTCACGGACGACGCACGGGCCGACCGCCTCCTGGATCTCCCCGAGCTCGGTGAGACGTGCCCGTCGGTCCGAATGGACCATATGCTGTCACTGTTGGGCGACGAAGCCCCCGGTTCGCTATTCCGGGCGCTTTTCCGTCGCCAACTTCCAGCGCAGGTTCGCCTCGCGTTGGCCGGGACCGGGCTAACGGAACCCCGAGCATTGGCGGCCGAGGCGGACAAGTACTTCGCCGCTTCGGACACGCGGGCGAGCGTTGGCGTGGCCGTCACGGCCTTCGACGCTGCTGTTCCACAGCATCATCTTCTACAGCACGCTGAGTTTCAGCAGCATGCTGATACGCACCTCATGAACGCCGCCACGCCCCGCCCACCGCCGCGGCGAAAACCGCCACCGCGGGGAAACCCGTCGACTCCACCGGCCTGGCGGAGCCAGCCGCGCTCCTCCAGCTCCACCACCTGGTGCTGGTTCCACGCCAAGTTCGGCCACGAAGCTCGGCGGTGTCATCCGCCGTGCTCCTTCAACGGGTCGGGAAACGCCCGGGCCGGCGCTCAATTGTGGCGATGAGCGCCGGCCGTTCGAGCAGCCTGCTGTTCATAACGGACACCTTCTCCGGGCGCCGTTACCTGTGCGACACGGGAGCACAGGTGAGTGTCATTCCCACCGGCACGTCAGACAAGCACGCCGCGGGTGGGGGCCCCGCGCTGCTTGCCGCGAACGGGACGCCCATCCGTACGTACGGAAAACGCTGCCTCTCTCTGCGGTTTGGAGGGCAGGTTTTCCGATGGACGTTCGTCACCGCCGACGTGCCCATGGCACTGCTTGGCGCGGACTTCCTGTGCGCTAATGGGCTCCTGGTCGACGTCAAGCGCAGACGGCTTGTCCAGGCCGAGACGTTCAGCTCGCTCGCATGTGCGTTGCCCAGCTCAACGAGCGGCTTGCCAAGCGGCTTGCCGAACGATTCGGTTCCGGCCACGTTGGTCTGTACGCTTCCGGCAGCGGACGCATTCACCCGCCTCCTCGCCGGCTTCCCGGCCCTCACGCGGCCCACCTTCTCGGCGGGGGCCGTCAAGCACGGGGTGGCCCATCACATCCCCACCGTCGGGCCACCGGTCTACGCCCGGGCACGCCGCCTCGAGCCGACGAAGCTGGCGGTGGCAAAAGCGGAGTTCGCTACCCTGGAGCGACTCGGCATCGTTCGGCGCTCAGAGAGCGCTTGGGCGTCGCCGCTGCACATCGTGCCGAAGCCCGGCGGGGGATGGCGACCGTGCGGGGACTATCGCCGTCTCAATGACGCCATGACTCCCGACCGCTACCCCGTCCCCCACATTCAGGACTTTTCCGCCAGTTTGGCGGGCAGGTCCTTCTTCTCGAAGGTGGACCTCATACGCGGCTACCATCCGGTCCCCGTCAGGCCGGAGGACGTCCCGAAGACGGCGGTCATCACGCCATTCGGACTCTTCGAGTTCCTGCGCATGCCCTTCGGTCTGAAGAATGCGGCTCAGGCGTTCCAGCGACTGATGGACAGCGTCCTGCGCGACTTGGATTTTGTCTACGTCTACCTGGACGATATCCTCGTCGCCAGCGCGTCCCGCGAAGAGCACCTACGCCACCTCCGCACGCTCTTCGAACGCCTGGGCCAGCATGGCCTGATTGTGAACCCCGCAAAGTGCCGGTTCGGCGCCGCCACAATCGATTTTCTGGGGCACCGTGTCACCAGGCACGGAGCCGTCCCCCTGCCGGCCAAGGTGGAGGCGGTGAAGGGGTTTCCGCGCCCCCGCACGATCAGAGGGCTGCAGGAGTTCCTGGGCATGGTGAACTTTTACCATCGGTTCCTGCCCCGTATCGCCCAGCTCCTGCGCCCCCTGCACGAAGCTCTCCGAGGTAAGCCGGGCAAAGGCGACGTTACCTGGACCGAGCAGATGGACACGGCGTTCACGGGCGCGAAGCTCGCCTTGGCTAACGCCACCATGCTCGCGCACCCGGCGCCCGATGCACCGATCGCCCTCACCACCGATGCCTCGGACTACGCGGTGGGCGCGGTGCACGAGCAATGGGTGCGTGGAGCTTGGCAACCGCTGGCGTTCTTTAGCCGGCAGCTTCGCCCGCCCGAACGCCGTTACAGTACCTTCGACCGCGAGTTGCTCGGACTTAACTTGGCGGTCAGGCACTTCCGCCATCTGCTCGAGGGCCGGGCGTTCACTGCCTTCGTCGACCACAAGCCGCTGATCTTCGCGATGGGCAAGGTCACCGAGCCGTGGTCGGCCCGGCAGCAGCGTCACCTCTCGGCCGTGTCCGAGTACACGACGGACATCCAGCACGTCGCGGGGAAGGACAACCCGGTGGCGGATTGCCTTTCCCGGGCCGTCGCCCATGCAGTCCACCTCGGCATCGACTATGCCCGGATGGCAGCGGACCAGGCCGCTGACCCCGACGTCCAGGCCTTGCGGACCGCCGTCACGGGCCTCCGCGTCACCGAGGTGCCGTTCGACGGCGCGGGCGCGGCCCTCTTGTGTGACGTCTCCCTCGGGCGTCCTCGCCCCATTGTGCCCGCGGGCTGGCAGCGCCAGGTGTTTGACGCCATCCACGGCCTGTCCCACCCGGGCGCGAGGCCCTCCCAAAGGCTGATCGCCGACAAGTTCGTCTGGCATGGCCTCCGGAAGGCCGTCCGCGGCTGGGCCATGACGTGCCTCGCGTGCCAGCGCGCCAAGGTGCACCGGCACACCCAGGCCCCGTTGGCCCCGTTCACGGTGCCGGAACGCCGGTTTGACCACGTCCACGTGGACCTGGTGGGACCTCTGCCCCCCTCGCGGGGTTTCACCTACGTCCTCACCATGGTGGACCGCACCACCCGGTGGCCGGAGGCCGTGCCCTTGGCGTCGACAACGGCGGCCGATGTCGCGCAGGCTTTCATCGCCACCTGGGTCGCCCGGTTCGGCGCCCCCTCAGACATCTCATCCGACCGCGGCCCCCAGTTCACCTCGGAGCTCTGGGGGGCGGTTGCGCAGGGGCTCGGGGTCCGGCTGCACCGAACCACGGCCTACCACCCCCAGGCTAATGGCCTGTGTGAGCGATTTCACCGCTCATTGAAGGCCGCGCTCCGGGCCACCCTCCGCGACGGCGGCTGGGTCGACAGGCTCCCCTGGGTCCTGCTGGGCCTCCGGACGGCGCCCAAGGAGGACCTGCGCGCATCCGCGGCGGAATTGGTCTTCGGGCAACCGCTGCGGGTGCCGGGCGAGTTCCTCCCCGACTCCACGGCACCATGGTCTGCGGCACAGCAGCGCTCCGCTCTGCTAGAGACCGCCCAGAGGTTCGCCCCGGTGCCAACGGCATGCCACGGGCACCCACCGACGCACGTCGCCCCGGAGCTTCGCACGGCGGAGTACGTCTTCGTCCGCCACGATGCCCATCGGACACCACTGCGGCCCCCGTACGACGGGCCTTTCCGCGTGCTGGAGACTGGGGCGAAGCACTTCACCCTGGACATCGGCGGTACTCCTGACCGCGTTTCGGTAGACCGCCTCAAGCCGGCCCACCTCGATGTGGACCATCCACCGCCAGTGGCCCGACCCCCACGTCGGGGCCGCCCTCCTGCGGGCGGACCCCCGGCACCGCCCAGCCCCGTCGCCACGGCGCCCCCCGGTCCTGCACCTATCCCAGGGGCAGCCAGGGGCATCCCACCTGGTATCCCTGCACTCCGGACGCCGCCGATCGCCAGGGGGCGCTTCGGCCGGGTCATTCGTCTGCCCCGCAAACTGGCCCTCCAGGTGCGCGGGAATTCTGGGGGGGCGCGTGTGGCGGACACAAAAGCCCACTGGCGTGGTGACATCATTCCACGCACCAAGTGGGCGGTGGCCACGCCCGAGGGGTAGGCGTGGCCTCATGATATACCCCGGGCGACCAGCCCGGAGGAGTTGAGTGTTACAGTGTAGTCTTACAATAAAGACGTTTATATGTTACCGCTTGTCCGCTTCCTCCTTGCTCACAAGCAGCGCGCGTAACGCCGCGCTTTATTATAGTTATAATGGCGTTTCCGTGCGAGCAACGGCTTCTACAGGAAGTAACAATATTATAAACCACTAGCACGTATGATTAGCTTTTTAAACAGTCGCTAATGCTCTTCATTACACTAAATGAAGAAATTTGGAGGAATCCCGACATCCGTGAAGGAAGGTTTACTTACAGAACTGAGCGAAAATCTACAGTACTCTATATAACCCACAAATGTTGGGTTAATAACATAGCCCTTTCTGCCACACCCGTGGCGTTTTTGGTAGCGAACTTTTGAACCTCGCTCCTGCTGTTTAACACGAAACTGAAAGGGAGGAAGCCCGGGTTGTGCTCATTTACCAAGCAGCTAGCTATTGCTTGCCACGTGAGCCGTTCCTTAACGGTTTTGAATGGAGTGCTTGCTCGAATGCTTAAACCAAATGGCGATCTCTCCACAAGAAACTTGGTAAATGAACACACACCCAATGTTCTTGAGACCCGACCATAGATCGACTGTAATCTATGTACCCCAAAGAGGAATGTCTTTCCGCTCCCGTAGTGAGCGGGTGTACTAGTAGAGTAAATGTTTATTTAGATTACACTAACTAAGCTAAGCTGTTATCTGCACCAAATATTTTTATTTATCATAGACACCTACTAAAAGTGGATTAATGTTCATATTTCTACCACTGTTACTTCTACGACAACTCAGAACTCAGCTGGTGATTTGGTCTATGCATAAAGCTTTGATAAAGGTGATCGGTAGTTTTGGTTATGGAAGCTATTAATACACCAACGAAATATTTTACTTAACCTGCTCCTGCAATTACTCCAGAACTGACCAGCTATGAAATCTGACAAGCGGTGGAATCCAGGACTTTGTGAACCAAATCTTAGTTCTGTTGTTGGCGGTTCCACATTTAGTATACGAATTGCAGCTGATTCTCCTGCAAGCCTTTGCTACTGGATTTGGGTACGCAAACAAGGAGTTGCATGGAATGGCATCAATGTCAATGATAAAATCAAACTCTTTTATAATGGTAATCTTTGCTCATCAAGAGCAGAGGCCTTTCAAAACTGAATACAACCAGATGGTATTCATGGAATACTTACCCTGCGCAGTCAACTTGTTGCGAGCCAACTCTTCTGTTTTTGAACATTTTTTTTCTTTAATCCAATATGGCTGCCAGACCACGTGAGCGATGACATCAAAAATTTATATTCTCTAATATAATTGTTGCATAGATCACGCTCAATACATTTCAAACTGATCAGACTAAGCGCTGTCCCTGTCGAATTATGACGTCATAATTATGACACCAATGATGTCATCGTTAACAACACCTATTCCCCATATGGAGTTCTTTACAATGAGCCATGTTTCATTTTTTTCCATGCAGCGGTTTTGTAGATATAGAGGTGCAACATTTTTCGGTTTTCCAAGATGGCACCTGTACCACATGACCTATGACGTCATAATTATCATAAAAAATATTCGAAAGGAGGAGGCGCTCCTATGGTGAAAATTTAGTGTCCATCAGACGAACAGTTGCTGAAATTTTTAAAATAATGATCGGATAAGTGTTGTACTTGTCGAATTATGACGTCATAACGTAGGCACCGATGACATCATCATTAACATACCTTATTCCCCATGGGGAGTACTTGTCAATGAGCCAGGTCTCAATTTTTTCCATGGAGTGGTTTCAGAGAGATAGAGGTGTGAAGTTTTTTCCAAGATGGCGCCTGTACCAGGTGATTTATGACGTCATAATAATCATTAAAATATTCTACAGGCGGAGGCCCTCCTATGGTGAAAATTTCATGTCAAACCGGACCAACGGTTGTCGAGAAAATGAATTTTTAAAATGCAGAAACGTACGGCACGCGGCACATGTACGTACGTACCTGAATGCTTAACCCTGCTTTTCACTTCACGAGCGCAGGGTAACTATACCTACCACTATGGATTTTTAACATTACTCAATTACCTGTAGTTTGAAATATAATATTTAGTTAAGTCTGCCATATGCAGTTTCTCGCTGTGTTTGTACTTTAACCCATTTATGTCTGTACGCCCAAAGCTTCCTGCCGCAAACACCACACATATCCTATCAGTTACCACGCCTTCTCTTGCCCTGACATCCCCAACTCAAGCTGCAGCACAACCTCAGCTCCTCCTTCCCCCTCCATAACAGTGCGGTCCACTGATTTCCAAAGATTTCTTTCCATTCAGGTTATTGCTGCAGCACCGGACACCGTATGCTTCGTGGAAACGTTCCTCTCATAGAAACGTTCTGTCTCTGATTCCTCTTTGTCTCGCTGTCCATTCGCTTTTCCCTTTCAACAGGCCCCTCCAATGTCCTGGAGGTGGTGTTGCCGTCAATCTCAAGAACTCCACTCCTCCCAATACATTAATCCATGCTAACCCCTTATAACTCACCGGAATACCTCTGGTTGTGCATTTTTTCTGCAACCACTTAGTATTTGTCTGTGTGTTGTACCATCTACAAAGTTATAACACATTATATACAGATAGTGGACAAAAAATGGAAACACCAGGATACATCAAACCGTACAACATGGATGTAAAAGTATGGGGCCGTTACATATATGTGACCGACGCATGAACTATGCCAATCTCTTCCCAGCAGTCCTCCATATAAGAGGGCGGTGGCTCGAGTGTGGTATTAAGAGCCAGCATGGCCGCAAGAGGAGACCTCAATGGGGTCTAATTGTTGGTGTGCGTTTGGCAGGTGTTCCAGTGATAAAGACTGCGGAAATTTCTGGAACTCACGAGGAACTGTCTCGAATGTGATGCCAGCCTGGTCTCATCTTCGATGCTCTAGAAACCCTCTCTTCCATTTTACAAATGATTCCACATTATATAATACAGAGCCCATCCCACTGAGAGGCAGAAAGCAGCTCGTCTCTCTCTCTGCTGATGTGGAATTGATTAGATGGTCACCTGACAACTGGAAAACGTCTTTCAATCCTGGAAAATCTCACATCTCATGGCAAGTCAAATCTCCTATGATCATCGAAACCTCCAAAGCCCAACACAACCTGGGCATCGTCCGTCCTTCCATAACTTGAAAAATCAAAAACAACTCGCAACAAACACGGCCTTTGTCCGGAGATCAATTGAGTACTGCTCTCCCCAATCAGTTGGAACGCTGAATCACATGTGTTGCTTCTTAAACTCTGTGGAATATAAAGCTCTCAACATTATTGGAATCTCCGATGATGAAACCAAAGCACAAGGCCGGTTGCTAACATCACAGACAGGTCGGCGGCCTCTTTATTTTTACCATCTCCTCCGGTCTAGGTCCCTTTCACCATCTTTTTACCATCTCCTCCAGTCTAGCTCCCTTTTACAAGCTTTTTACCATCTCCTCCAGTCTAGCTCCCTTTTACCATCTTTTTACCATCTCCTCCGGTCTACCCCCTTTTACCATCTTTTTCCCATCTCCTCCTTTCTAACTCCCTTTTACCATCTTTTTATACCATCTCCTCCTGTCTCGCTCCGTTTTGCCATCTTTTTACCATCTCCTCCGGTCTAGCTCCCGACTACCATCTTTTTACCATCTCCCCCGGTCTCGCTCCCTTTTACCATATTTTTACCATCTCTCCGGTCTAGCTCCCTTTTACCATCTTTTTCCCATCTCCTCCTGTCTAACTCCCTTTTACCATATTTTTACCATCTCCTCCGGTCTAGGTCCCTTTTACCATCTTTTTACCATCTCCTCCGGTCCAGCTCCCTTTTACCATCTTTTTACCATCTCCTCCGGTCTCGCTCCCTTTTACCATCTTTTTACCATTTCCTCTGGTCTCGCTCCCTTTTACCATCTTTTTACCATCTCCTCCGGTCTAGCTCCCTTTTACCATCTTTTTACCATCTCCTCCGGTCTAACTCCCTTTTACCATCTTTTTACCATCTCCTCCGGTCTAGCTCCCTTTTACCATCTTTTTACCATCTCCTCCGGTCTAACTCCCTTTTACCATCTTTTTACCATCTCCTCCGGTCTAGCTCCCTTTTACCATCTTTTTACCATTTCCTCCGGTCTCGCTCCCTTTTACCATCTGTTTACCATCTCCTCCGGTCTAGCTCCCTTTTACCATCTTTTTCCCATCTCCTCTGGTCGAGCTCCCTTTTACCATATTTTTACCATCTCCTCCGGTTTGCTCCCTTTTACCATCTTTTTACCATCTTCTCCGGTCTCGCTCCCTTTTACCATCTGTTTACCATCTCCTCCGGTCTAGCTCCCTTTTACCATCTTTTTACCATCTCCTCCGGTCTCGCTCCCTTTTACCATCTTTATCTTTTTCCCATCTCCTCTGGTCGAGCTCCCGACTACCATCTTTTTACCATCTCCCCCGGTCTCGCTCCCTTTTACCATATTTTTACCATCTCTCCGGTCTAGCTCCCTTTTACCATCTTTTTCCCATCTCCTCCTGTCTAACTCCCTTTTACCATATTTTTACCATCTCCTCCGGTCTAGGTCCCTTTTACCATCTTTTTACCATCTCCTCCGGTCCAGCTCCCTTTTACCATCTTTTTACCATCTCCTCCGGTCTCGCTCCCTTTTACCATCTTTTTACCATCTCCTCCGGTTTGCTCCCTTTTACCATCTTTTTACCATCTTCTCCGGTCTCGCTCCCTTTTACCATCTGTTTACCATCTCCTCCGGTCTAGCTCCATTTTACCATCTTTTTACCATCTTCTCCGGTCTCGCTCCCTTTTACCATCTGTTTACCATCTCCTCCGGTCTAGCTCCCTTTTACCATCTTTTTACCATCTCCTCTGGTCTAGCTCCCTTTTACCATCTTTTTACCATCTCCTCCGGTCTAGCTCCCTTTTACCATCTTTTTACCATCTCCTCCGGTCTAGCTCCCTTTTACCATCTTTTTCCCATCTCCTCTGGTCGAGCTCCCTTTTACCATCTTTTTACCATCTCCTCCGGTTTGCTCCCTTTTACCATCTTTTTACCATCTTCTCCGGTCTCGCTCCCTTTTACCATCTGTTTACCATCTCCTCCGGTCTAGCTCCCTTTTACCATCTTTTTACCATCTCCTCCGGTCTAACTCCCTTTTACCATCTTTTTACCATCTCCTCCGGTCTAGCTCCCTTTTACCATCTTTTTACCATCTCCTCCAGTCTAGCTCCCTTTTACAATCTTTTTACCATCTCCTCCAGTCTAGCTCCCTTTTACCATCTTTTTACCATCTCCTCCAGTCTACCCCCTTTTATCATCTTTTTACCATCTCCTCCGGTCGAACTCCCTTTTACCATCTTTTTACCATCTCCTCCGGTCTAGCTCCCTTTTACCATCTTTTTAGCATCTCCTCCGGTCCAGCTCCCTTTTACCATCTTTTTACCATCTTCTCCGGTCTCGCTCCCTTTTACCATCTTTTTACCATCTCCTCCGGTCTCGCTCCCTTTTATCATCTTTTTACCATCTCCTCCGGTCTCGCTCCCTTTTATCATCTTTTTACCATCTCCTCCGGTCTAGCTCCCTTTTACCATCTTTTTACCATCTCCTCCGGTCTCGCTCCCTTTTATCATCTTTTTACCATCTCCTCCGGTCTCGCTCCCTTTTATCATCTTTTTACCATCTCCTCCGGTCTAGCTCCCTTTTATCATCTTTTTACCATCTCATCCGGTCTAGCTCCTTTTTGCCATCTTTTTACCATCTCCTCCAGTCTCGCTCCCTTTTACCATCTTTTTACCATCTCCTCCGGTCTAGCTCCCTTTTACCATCTTTTTACCATCTCCTCCGGTCTCGCTCCCTTTTACCATCTTTTTACCATCTCCTCCGGTCTCGCTCCCTTTTACCATCTGTTTACCATCTCCTCCGGTCTAGCTCCCTTTTACCATCTTTTTACCATCTCCTCCGGTCTCGCTCCCTTTTACCATCTTTTTACCATCTCCTCCGGTCTAGCTCCTTTTTACCATCTTTTTACCATCTCCTCCGGTCTAGCTCCCTTTTACCATCTTTTTACCATCTCCTCCGGTCTAGCTCCCTTTTATCATCTTTTTACCATCTCATCCGGTCTAGCTCCTTTTTACCATCTTTTTACCATCTCCTCCGGTCTCGCTCCCTTTTACCATCTTTTTACCATCTCCTCCGGTCTCGCTCCCTTTTACCATCTGTTTACCATCTCCTCCGGTCTAGCTCCCTTTTACCATCTTTTTCCCATCTCCTCTGGTCGAGCTCCCTTTTACCATCTTTTTACCATCTCCTCCGGTTTGCTCCCTTTTACCATCTTCTCCGGTCTCGCTCCCTTTTACCATCTGTTTACCATCTCCTCCGGTCTAGCTCCCTTTTACCATCTTTTTACCATCTCCTCCGGTCTCGCTCCCTTTTACCATCTTTTTCCCATCTCCTCTGGTCGAGCTCCCTTTTACCATCTTTTTACCATCACCTCCGGTCTTGCTCCCTTTTACCATCTTTTTACCATCTCCTCCGGTCTAGCTCCCGACTACCATCTTTTTACCATCTCCCCCGGTCTCGCTCCCTTTTACCATCTTTTTACCATCTCCTCCGGTTTCGCTCCCTTTTACCATCTTTTTACCATCTCCTCCGGTCTCGCTCCCTTTTACCATCTTTTTACCATCTCCTCCGGTCTAGCTCCCGACTACCATCTTTTTACCATCTCCCCCGGTCTCGCTCCCTTTTACCATCTTTTTACCATCTCCTCCGGTCTCGCTCCCTTTTACCATCTTTTTACCATCTCCTCCGGTTTCGCTCCCTTTTACCATCTTTTTACCATCTCCTCCGGTCTCGCTCCCTTTTACCATCTTTTTACCATCTCCTCCGGTCTAGCGCCCTCGGTCCTCCAACACTCGACAGCTTCAGCAGAATTTCCCGTAACTCCCTCTGATTTAAACGCATAACATTCAGGCTTCCTGCTCACGTCCACTTTTGTGTTCCTCCTTTATCCTGTTTGTGTAATGACTTCCTGGAGGCAGTTGAAATCTACTCTTCCTTCCAAGGCTTCAAATGTACAGTGCCCCTCCATCCCGGGTCTTTTCTGCCCCTTCTCCTCCCTAACTCAACCCTCTTACTCTCAAGCTATTATTCACTTGTTTCCAAGCACAATTCAACACTGCATTTCCATGTAATTTACCCAACTCCGTTTGGCTGACAAAGCGAGTTTGCCCTCATTAAAGCCTGACATTTTCCAAAAGCGTTGGAATGAAGCAATCCTGGTTAATCAGGTTTTCAGTCAAACCAAAAGGAGAGTTGCCATTTTTGGCCTATAATAATCATTATTATTATTTGGTGCTTTTTAAAAGCACTGAATGGGCAGAAGAGAAGAGGAAGATTGCAAAATATTTAGAAGATGAGATGCGAGCTAATTACCAGAAGACTAGACCCTTAAAAAACTACCGTCACTTCCTGGGATGCTCTGGGTACCAGCGACGTCATAACAATGGCGCTGCTTTTCTCACTGTACTCAGTGGGACATTTCCTCAAGAGGAATCTTCTCCACCCCATGGATGCCAACTGAAGAAGATTGTCTGTGCTCTATCCTTTTCAAGCAAGGAAGCAGCTCGTACCATTTTTAAATTGTTTGGTATGACTTGAACTGGCCCAAACCGGATGGGTGTTTTTTAGGAGGCCCCATGTCCTTACTGGATGGCTGTTGGCTCCCTGTGAGAGCTCATCCACACTTTGCCATGTGTTGGTCACAGTCACCCTCCCCACTAGCAAAGCCAGTGAGGATTGTCGGTTTTGCGTCCACAATCCGACCATGCGGCAGGTAGCACTGGGTTACATGTTACCTACATGTTACCAGTGGCAGTCCCAAAAGACTGACCTTACTGTAAAGCTCGACTAGCGACCCAGGGCATGCTAAAGGCCTGCAAGCCTGAACTCAGTTGCTTGATGAGAAAGAAATGCCCTCATCGATCAAAAATGTCCACTGAATGGAAATGCGGGTTTCGTACTCAACCCGGATATAGACAATCATGTCTGCGGGAGAACCCTGGTGGTGGCAGCACAGGTTCGACCTGGGTTGAGTGGTGCCTGAAAACAAGGTGTAAGTTTCCTCTCCTCCTCTCTCTCTCCTTTCTTGTTCATTCATTCCCTTGCTTGTTGCATCCAACTGTACATCTGTGGTCAGTACTCACCTTTTTACTCTCCGTCACCCCACTCTTCCATGAGCCTAGATTTTGAATCCAAAATCTAAGTATCTGTGCTTCTCATAAGAGTTAACTAATGACTCGGGCTAAATGTTTAGGTAGATCATTATTATTGTCTGATAAGTTGGTAGCCCACTTACATTTGACCTGGCTAACCTGGGTTTGATTCCTGGCAAGACTATCAACTGTTGGATTGTATTTCAGGGGCCGGGCCTTGCATCATAAAGTGTGCCATCCATCGCTTGGACGTTAACCTGGGAAGTCTTCTGTCAGCATTAGTTGGCGGATATGTTAAAGACCCCACGGTGTCTTTTGCGAAGAGTAGGCGAGCTATCGCCGTCACCCTGAACAAATTCCAAGTTCCTGCTCTGACTTCTTATGTCGGAGTGGCGACCCGACTATGATTGCATCCCCCGCCCTAGAAACTGCATCAGCAACACCGAAGCTCTGCATCTTACGATAATTCACCAAATGTCTGTCTGTCTGTCCGTCCGTCTGTTCCCAGGTACCGCAAAAACGGCTGAACCGATCACAACGATATTTTGGGTGGGTAATCCTGGGACCCCCTGGAGTAAAATAGGCTGTATTGTTTTCCCAATTTTCCAGTTTTTCCAATTTTCCAGTTTTTCCAAACACTTATTTTGATATTTAATTATCTTATTTTGATATTTAATTATATTTAATTATTTAATTGGTTTTTCCAAATACTTATTTTGAACAATATTTACCGATATGAACAGTGATGTGGCTTTTATTGAAATTCTACAAATACTGTTTAGATTTTGATGATTTGTGTGTGATATGATTTAACGGATGTTTATATAAATCGTTTAAAATAAAAAAGCCTTCAATTTCTGATATTTTGCCTTTTCATTTGGGCCTCCCAATTGAAGCCCTACCCATAGGGCGGGTACCGTTGTTAGTAGAGCATGATTCATGATCTGATGTGTGGTGCCCCATTGTAGGTACTAATGAAAAAAAATTTTTTTTTTTTAAATGCAATGGCACACTAACTTTGTGGTCGATCAATTTTACACCAGTTAATGGAGTTCTGGAAAATGGTGCTTCTAAGTTGTATAACCAACCAATGCATGTGTTTGTGCAGTCCGAGTGTTGGACGACAACATGAAGGAGTTGGAGAAAGGAGAACTGGGCAATGTCGTGATTAAGTGAGACATTAAAACAAACTAAAATAATTTCCCTTCACTATCATAATGTCATAATGCACCTCTTAAGTGATCTGCTATGTTGTATTTGTGTTTTCATAATATGGTAAACTTTGAAAAATATATATTATCTACTATTGACATCAATTATGTACCATTTGTGTTCATACTGCTTAAATGAGATTACCCACAGCCTGGCAAAATATTTCAGATGTATTAATATGTTTTCAGATGTATTAATGTCTGTAGTTATCTCGTCTGAAATCTATATACTCTATAGGTTAATGGAGCAAATACATGCTATGTACTGTATGGATGTATGTATGTATGTATGTATGTGTGTATGTATATATATATATATATATTATATATATATATATATATGTATGTTTGTATCATCTACTCCTCCAAGTGGATTTGACCGAGGAAGCTGAAACTTTCAGGGATTAATGAGGGCACCCCAGAGTGGCACATGTGCAAATTTCGTTTGATTCAATCAAGTTTCAATTTTTTTTTCTGCCCATCCTGGTATTTTCTTCCTTTGGGGGGAGGGTTGGATGCAATTGGAATTATCCGAGCTATATAATCACAATGTATTACATATACACATAATCTATATCTATGTTTTCACTTCATATGCACTAAATGGTCAAAAGTATGCGGACACCCCTTCTAATTAGTGTATTCGGCTGTTTCAGCCACACCCATTGCTGACAGGTATATATAATAAAGCACACAGCCATGCAATCTCCATAGACAAACATTGGTAGTAGAATGGCACATACTGAAGAGCTCAGTGACTTTCAGCATGGCACAGTCATAGGATGCCACCTTTCCAACAAGTCAGTTCGTCAAAGTGCTGCCCTGCCAGAGCTGCCCCGGTCAATTGTAAGTGCTGTTATTGTGAAGTGGAAATGTCTAGGAGCAACAACAGCTCAGCCGCAAAGTGGTAGGCCACACAAGCTCACAGAACGGGATCGCCAAGTGCTGGTGCACGTAGCGCGTAAAAATCGTCTGTCCTCGGTTGCAACAGTCACTACGAAGTTCCAAACTGCCTCTGGAAGCAACGCCAGCCCAACATCTATTCGTCAGAAGCTTCATGAAATGGATTTCCATGGCCGAGCAGCCGCACACAAGCCTAAGATCACCATGCGCAATGCCAAGCGTCGGCTGGAATAGTGTAAAGCTCGCCGCCATTGGGCTCGTCCAATGAGATCATTTAGAAAAATATGATTTTGGAAGTTTGACCTTGAATTGACCTTTGACATTTTGACCTCAAAAATAGTTGGTTTCCAAATTTAGTGAATCAATATACAAATGCTGTTCAATTTTCAAGTCAATCTGACGCATATATATTATCACTAGGATATCACGTTTTCACTAGGATATCATTATCACGTTATCAATAGGATAAATGGCGATTTTAGAAATTTGACCTTGAGTTGGACCCTTTACATATGACCTCAAAATCAATAGGTTTCTCAATTGTGACGACTTAGTGAAGTTTCATGGTGATTGGTTTAGAATTGTGACCTGTAGGCGAGTGACAAACAAACAGACAAGCAAACAAGAAGACGTCATGCAGAGCACGATACTTGCAAAATCCACCCCCCTCCCAAAAAGATGGTTGCAATTGATTCAGCAAAATGTCCACTTCACCAAGATCAAAATTGAAGATCTTGATCAAAGCTCGGGTCAATAGGATGAAAGGTGACGATTTTAATATTGATTTTGAAATTTGTTTGACCCAGAGTTGACCTTTGACATTTTGACCTCAAAAATAGTTGGTTTCCCAATTCAGTGAGCTCCTATGCAAATGCTGTTTAATTTTCAAGTCAATAGGATGAAAAATGATTTTTCAGATGAAAATCGATGATTTTGGAAATTTGACCTTGAGTTGACCTTTGACCGTTTGACCTACAAAAATAGTTGGGTTCCCTATTTACTGACTCGATATGCAAACGCTGTTCTATTTTCAAGTCAATCGGATGTAAATTGACGGTTTTTCAGATGCAAATTAACGGTTTTTCAGATGAAAATTGATGATTTTGGAAGTTTGACCTTGAGTTGACCTTTGCCCTTTTGACCAAAAAATAGTTCGTTGCCCAATGCCTGATTGAGCCAGCATAGGCAGCTTAGCTGTACTCCGCAAACTTTATAAATGGTGAGACCAATGGACGAGCACAAAGTAAAAATACTGATTAAAATTCCTACAACTGATCTTTGAATGTGTCTAATGAGCTTGTTAGCGCTTCGTTATCTAACTGGTTACAGCCAACAGTTGTTTTTGGGGAAAAACTGAATCTGTCTACATCTTAACCAACTGTCTCCTTAATTTCTGGCTATTCCCTCTTGTTGTTTTGTTACTCCATGTAATTGTAGCTCACTTGCCATTTTGATTCCAATTTGTCCGTTCATGATTTGGTACATCTAGTGGATCCTCGAAACCCTCCTCCTCCTCCTTTTAGTGTTTCATACCCTAAAACTTTCAGCATTTCAGAAATGCTACTTTTTTGTTTATAATCATTCAAACAGAAATGAGCGGATTTCCTCTGGTTAGCCTCTTCTGGATGTCTCCCTTGTGACACGGATCACATGCAGGGCTAGTGCATTCCAATAAGACCCTGCGAGGGAGGGCAGGCTGACCAAGGAAAATGATCTAACTAGCATTGTGCACATTTGCTCTTTCACTTTTCTTGTGGTTGCCAAAAGGTTCCATTTCAGGAAGTACCTTACTCGCTTTGGATGCCACTCTCGTGAGCTGTGCATCCAATAATAGTTTGTTGTCTATTTTGGGAATTTATGTATGGTAAGACCCCCTAACTGTGTATTGTAAATACAAGATAAATATTGTCACATGTCAAAATGCATTAGTGTGGCAGACGACGCTTGTTGATCGCAAATCGTGCAGCAATAGCTGTTGACGGAACTCGATTTGTCTTGTATTTACTTTCCACAATTAGGGGTTCGTATGATATATGAAGAAGACAAAGCCAAATATAGAGTTCCACGAAGTAATTCACAGATTTTGTGACAGCCGGGGTAGTACAGACATCATCTCAGGAAACATTTCATCTTTAACCCACAAACATCCTCAGGGAAGAGACAATAGACAACACAATGGGGCCAGTGATCATAGCAGCACACACAACTATTTTAGCAACAACTATCGGGGAACTATCGGGGCTAGCAGCCTGGTGTTGGGCTAGCGGCTAGGGTGCCAGCTTAGGATCCTAGGATCCTGGGTTCGAATCCCGGTCGATCGCTGAATTAACGCCTGGGGGGTTGACTCAGCCTGCTCATTCCTTCCGAGGTCGGCTAATTGAGTACCAGTTCACTGGTAATTCCCTGTTTGTCGTAAAAAGGCGACAAAAAGGGTTGGTGTCAGGAAGGGCATCCGGCCGTAAAACATTGCTTCAAAAAGGGGACCAAAAAAACAACAACAACCACGGTGCCCGAAAAAGGCCAACCCCTGCCTTGCGGGGAAAAATGGCCTCTAAACGGTGGTTTTTTTTTATCGGGGAAGCCTCTGCGTGGTGGTTGCAGGTCAGGGGGCAAATCTTCCCCATTCTTCCCTGCTGTCCGGATTTATGAGGGCAGCGCGGGCACAGGCAGAGTGCCGATTGGTCCCCATGGACCAGCCCTTTCCCTCTTCTCTCTCTCTCTATCTCTCTCTCTCTAACTGTCATGGCCCCGACTTCGTTAAGGTAGTGGTACACCATCCTAGATGTGGGGGATCTCTGGGTCGCTCCTGGGAGATCAATCGGCTGTCTCTATGTGGCGGGTTTCTTAAAGAGATATGTCCGGGGCTATACAACTACAACAATTTTAGCAAAGGTTTGTTCAAGTCTAATCAACACAAACAATTGAAGGCCATACTTTCTCACAGTTCTAATTTTGCTAATTTTGTTCATAACAGCAAATTTTGTGAAAGTATGTAGTTCACTTTATAAACGTATCATAACCAAACTAAAACCAGTAATTATTGCTTTATTCTTTGGCAATATACTTCAACCAGTATATGTGAATGTAAATCTAAATGTAATAGTTTTGTTGCGAATCTGCAGGATGGTTCACATTGGCTTTCTTTATTCAATCCAATGCCAACTGCGGCCAATAACGAATTTATTGACCAGGGCTGTTTGCAACTGTCTTTTTCTTGTGTGTTTCCAGGCTGCCGTTACCGCCTGGCCCGATGGCCTCCCTTTGGGAGAACAATCAGCGCTTTGTTGAAACGTATTTCCAAAAATTCCCTGTAAGTCACGGCATAAAAATATTCAAGATTCAGTACTTTGTTTTTCCTTTTTGCAAACTGGTTCTCTCAACAGGCGGACATTATTACCAGCCTAGATGAACTCTTTCATTGTTACCTTCCCCATTGCTACACTCTTTATTCCTTTTTCGCCATTTCTCTCATCTATTGAATCACTTCCCTGAGTTTGTTCTTTCATCTGTTTTCTACTAGTTTCCAACAGCAGCTCAACCATACTTCCTTTTCTCTTCCACAATACCATGTAAACTTTTCTTTCTCTGCTAGCCCTGTTCCCTGTCTATGGGCTTGCAGGATAGTTTTCAGGTATGTGCACTTGGTTTTGAATTGTCTAGCCTTATATTGAATCCCGACCAAGCTATAAACCGTCACCCTCGTGTTTTCCATGCAGGTTGATGCCCCATTGCCCCAATGTGTGTGCCGTCCATTAAGCTGGAGGACTGGTCACCCACCACTGGTGATAAGTGGATTTAAAGATCCCACAATAGTAGTGTAATAATGTTGTTTCTGGGACACCTCCGTTTAACATGGGAAATCCCTATCTAATGTCATTTACCCCCTTGTCTTTTTCAAAAATCATAAACACCTCTATTTCTCCCACCCTCATCTTTATGAACCTTTTGTCTGTAGTACCTATCCTTAATGTTGTTCATTAGACCACTCAAACACTACAAATATTTGTTTTCTCTTATAGACCTATCATCCTTCTTCTACATATCATCTGGCAGATTAATCTTTGACCCATTCACTTCCATATTGACCCTAAACACCTATATTTCTCTCACCCTGTTCTTTACGAACCTTCTAACCTTTTGACATGTTATCCTTATTCATTAGACCACTTAAACACCTGTGATCCTTCTGACCTCATGGACCTTTTAACCTTTTACTCTTAATATCATCTGGTGAATATAACCCACTCAAACAACGACCCTACAAATATTTGTTTATGCGTGGGAAATAATTTAATTCTCTTGCCACTCTCTTCACCATCTAATATATTAACAAAAAATATGTTTGAGTTTGGTTCTTTATTAAGATATTTTAACTGAGCTAAGATAAAATGGTAAACCTCCCTCAATGTTCTTGTTTGAGCACCTCCAGTGCCACATACCATTTTAAAATTAAAGTATATATTTTCCTGACAACCATCAAAGTTTTCCGTCCACTCAAAAATATTTCCATCTTTTTTACCCAATTCACCGGTATTTAAATTAATTCTCTTATTTGTTTTGTGAATTTTTTTACCAGTTGCCTTTTCAATTATACCTATTTGATATTTTTCACATTCATTATGTTTTCCATTTATATACCAAGGTTGATTACACCTCCACTCTTTAGTCTGGTTGATACTTGGTTCTATCATTTATATAATAGTAAAAAAGGCGGCGGTAGCCCGTTAAAATCCCCAACCCCCCCCCCCTTTTTAACTTATCACTTATATATATCTTATCACTTATATATATCTTATCACTTATGTATATCTTATCACTTATATATATCTTATCACTTATATATATATCTTATCACTTATATACTTATATAACCATAAGGGAGACTATCAATTCCATTTTCTAAAATAAACCTCTTATCATCAAAAGCCCCCAATGCTTTCTTATTTATCTCTTCTGAATATAATTGATGTTTATAACTTCTTATTCCATTAATCTTTCTAAACTCTTCTTTCTTTGTTGTTAAACAGTTATAATAATCCTTAAAGTTTATTGTTTCTTTAATAACATTTTTCTTTACACCTTTTAACTTCTTATCAGTCTTTTCAACGTTATTCACAATGTATTTATAAGCATAAGCCTTTGACCTCAATCCCACAAATTCACTCATAACATTTCCTCCTAATTCATCCTTGAACTTTCCAATCACCTTTTTATTTTTAGAAGAGAACAACTCACTCTCTGGACTGTAATTACTCGTGTCATAGATATTAATGTCTCTTTTCATGTCTGAATAAACATCGTTGGTATTAATTTTCAAAATAAAACTATCTGTATCCATATAAAGTAGATTAACATCATTTTGATATTTCTTCCTCAAGTTATTATAAAAGTAATCATACATTAATGACTTTGATAAATCAAGAATTGTTGTTCCAATATAAATAGGTTTGTTCATTTCAATACTCTCTTTAATCAAATGGATCGCACAAAAGTTCTCAGTAAAGACCTCAGCTCGAGTAAAACTCGGTCTATTAATTAATTTTGATGCTTGTTCCCAAGATGTTGATAGTCTGATATTTTGTCTTTTCCTCACATTCTCCATAGTCTTACCAAAGACCGCATTATTCATCAATTTATAAAAGTCTTTCTCAAAATCTGTTTTTGACTCTGTTCTTCTTTGTGTATTAAAATCAATGTACCCCTTTAACCAATGACTTTGATTGAACTTTAGAACCCTATGGATCTTCTCTACTCTTAGACCTTTTGATAAATATTGTCGCAAATTTCTTTGGTGTAGAACATAATTTTTCTTGTTATATAATGTAGTAAGTAATTTTTCTGTTGATTCACCTATATCAAACGATCGTTGATAATCACTCAACCATTCTTTCTTTGGACTTTCTTTCTCACAAGCAAATGGGAGATCTTTGTGTAGGTTATGGAGTTCCTCTGGATATTTTAAATCAATTTCAAAATAATAACCAACTTTTTCTTCATCCAATTCTTTTTGTGTAGAGATACATACATCTTGTAAAACGTTTTTGTAGTCTTTTTCCTTTACCCATCTAAGTTTTCCATAAGGAAGAGCCTGAGACATTGCCCAGCCATACAGGTTGTTCGCGTCATAGTACATCAAGTAAGAACTCTCTTTCGTTGGATCATAATTTGGAAGATATTTGTTATTTGCTTTTGCGTATCTACTCGAGCAGACTTGTGAAATTCCACCTCTTTTTGCCTTTTCAATCATCAAAAGCATATCAACATCGGTTATCAAATCCAAATCTTGTTTTGTCATTTTCAACATCGCACTCCAGGCCAATCCAGGTGCTGTGTAGTAGTGAGCAGGATCCAATCCATATCCAGTGCGACAAACAGATCTAAAGGCTTCAAATACATCGGCCAATAAAAGCACATCAGTTTTGAGATACAAATCGTGATACTCGCCAAGATTCTTGATGTTATATTTTTCCCAAACATTTTGTGCGTGTACATAATCTTTATCAGATATATGACTATTATTTAATTTGTTATAGAAATTTTCTTTTGAAGGAAGTTGTGTTTCATTGAATCTCTCAAATGAGTCCATATAGTCATAGGGGTAAATTCCCTTTTGTGTTAGAAAATCTTTATCTAAAAAATACTCTGAAAGACATGGAAACTCTTTTAGATTTTGAACCAAGTTAACCAATGGACTTGCCATGAATTTAAATGTATCAAGAAATCTGATATGAGTAATAGGAGATGTGTGAATTGTTTTTGTGAATGAAATGTATTTCTGATCCGTGTTTGGAATTGCTGAGATACTTCCAGAAGTCTTTGAGAGTTCCTTGATAAATAGATGTGTATCATAATGAGCGTTGTTATGAAGAAAGACAGGAATGAAAGAGGGGAGTTGATAATTAATATTACAACTTTGATGAGCCGGACCTCTATATTTACCAGTGAGATGACAATGGTCTCTAACCTTTAGACCTTTACCAATTTTCTCCTCACAAATATGACAGACATTGTTTTTTATAAATTCCCTTTTTTCTTTACTTGTTAAGGACATTGGTTTATTGGTTTCTCTCATTATCTTGGTTAATCGAACACAGTCTTTTTCTAGTCGTTTCACAAACTCCTCTGGGGTATTTGAGCCTCTATACATCTCTAACTTGTTATATTTATCACCAACGGATGATTTGATATAATAACAAAAACCACAAGGAGTATGTTTTTGATATTTATTTGTGTATGATTCTTTTGGATCTTGAGAAGCAGTATCAATTTTTTCTAAAATACTTTCAAAATCAGCATATATAACAAATGGATGTTTGATCTTTTTATTTTCATCTTTGAATGTGATCTTTGAGCCTTCTTTAGGCATATTGATTACCGTTGATTTATGTTCGCCACAATAATTTGAATGTTTATCTAATCTTTCTTGTGAATTGAAGAAGTTAAGACAACGCAAACAAATATATATTTTATTTGTTCTCTTACAGACTTGTGGTTTTATTAATTTAGCAATATCTTTGATGTATGTATAATGTGAATTTTCGTCTGAATTAAAATATAGAAGATTAATATGAGTTTGTTTACAATTGTCAGAAAGCTTTAAAACCTGAATGTTGTTTGTTTCTGTTAGACCATAAACATTAACTGATAAATTATTCATCTTTTCAAATTTAGGAATATCATTTAAAGTCATCGGAAACTTTAGATCTTTCGTATTTAATGTATTCTCATATTTTTTATAATGAGATACTCTTTCATCATGAAAATGTGGAGGATGTAAGTGTGCTAAAATAGACCAGAGAAAACATTTATTGTCTTTATTTTTGATATTGATAACTGCTTTTCTATTTTTGATAACACTGGGTAAATCAATGTAAGAAGAAGCTTTTAGAGGATCTGATTTAAGAATATGAATGTCTATGTAAATAATTTTTCCTATATTGAATCCACTTCCTACGATTGAATTATCCACATCTTGCTCTTGTTTAATAAGTTCATCATAGACTCCTGATGTTTTAAAATCTTGATATGAAGATATAAAGTGTGGCTCAGTTCTCATGTATGGTGCATCTATAACTCCTTCATCCTTTGTCATTTCTAATTTTACTCCCATATAAAATTTAAGTGGTTTCATTTCCTTTAGTGTTTTTTCAATCAACGTTTGAACAGCAGGTTTAACTATTTCTACAGCATCAACTATAGACTCTGGTTCAGGAGGTTTGAAGTTAAAGACTCTTATTTTAATATGTCCTTTGAATGCTCCATCAGAGTTTTTAGTTGTGATAAAATTTGATAAATGTAGATTTGTTTTAAGATGTATTTTGAAGCCTTTCTTGAGGATATTTTTATTACATGTAGAACAGTGTTTTGTTTCAGGTGGAAGAGGGGAAAGTTTGTTTAAAATGTTGTATGTATGTTTTGCGGTGAGAATATGTTGTTTATAATATTTTACTTCCTTCTCGCAAGTATCACAATAAACCATATTTATAGCGTGAGAAAACGTGGTGTTTTATATATATCACTGTGCTTAAAATAAAACACTTTTGAGCTTTACAGCTCCGTTTTATATATATCACTGTGCTTAAACTAAAACACTTTTTCACTCAGAATCATCTAAGTCATAACTATCACATGAATACTCAGAATCTTACTCAGAGTCATCAATAAAGCTACTCTCATAACTATCATTTGAGCACAAACTATTAGTATCATAACTATCATCTGTGTTCAATGAAATACTATCATCACCATCATCCAAGTTCAATGAAATACTATCATCACTATCGTCCGAGTTCAATGAAATAGTAAAATCTTCACTGCTGTATTGACTCATATTTAATTAGCAAGAAAAATATTCCCATCAATATCTATATACTTTCTTTCATTAACAGATTCAATCTCTACAATTTTTATATCAAAAGTTATCTTTAAATAATCTCTAACTATCATAGAACGAAATGACATTTCACCAGAAATATTAACATCATTCATTTTACTTAGATCTACACCCTTTGGATTATTAAAGAAAATACAAATGTCTCCTCTAGAATTATTAATGGTCTTATCATTCTTTTTCAAAGTATCGTGGTCAATCACTTTTTCAAGCTTTGAATAAATTGCCAGGAGTAGAGGAGAAACTTTTGTTAGATTTACTTTAATGGATGTCTTTCCAGGTATAGTTAGAGCTCTTCCTTTAAATGAAATAGAGGGGCTCATGTTATTTTCCATAACTGGTTTTACCCAAAAATTTCCATATTTATCTTTGTTCAATTTAACATCTTTGACATATTTTTCTATATCTTCCACCGAAGTAGAGATTGATTGAAATTTGTCTTTTGTGCTTTGAAACATTGTATTTATTAATGAATAAACTTGCGTTTAGTTTAAGTAAAAATTTACCACATAAATATGATAAGTTCTGAAGGATATTTAGAATTTCCAGACTCTCCATATGATAAATTAGAGAATTGTCCGGCTTGTGATAGAGTGGGGCTTAATGATGAGGATTCATATAAACAATGTTTATTCTGTGATTATATTCTAATTAATGATAATAAGAAATATAAAAAAACATATAACTCTTTTAAATTAGAACCAAAAATGAATTACTTTACAAGATTAATAAGAGAGATGAATGTTAAGCATTATGGTGATAATACACCATTTCTTACAAGGAAAGAGACTCTTTGTATTGAGGAAATGTATAAGGGTTTAATGATATTTATTATTCAAATTAATTTTAATGGAAATGTTAATACAAGATACTACATAAATAAAATAATGAATTATTTTGAAATTAAACCAGAACTCAGGATAAAATATAGAGTTTCTAAAATAGCTCAAAAAAAGTTGGATGACTTGTTTTCCAAATATATAAATGAATGATTTTTTACCCGTTTGGGAAAATAAGATAAAATTTAATAACCATAAAAACATTCCAAATTCATTGAGATGTCTAATAGTTGGTTCAAGCGGATGTGGGAAAACCTGTTTACTTTTAAAGATGCTCCTTGGTCCTAATTTTTTAGATTATGATAATTTAATAATTTTTACAAAGTCAAGTTTTCAACCCGAGTATCAACTACTCTCACAGGGTTTTAATGCAGGTCTTAAAAAGGAAGACATTATCGGTTTATTTAAACTTCAAAACAAACTGAATGATTATAATATTGAAGATATAATACAATTATTTTGTGATACACAGAAATCAAAATCGAAACCCATAACTTGTATTCTCAGTGATAATACGGATGATATACCTTCACCTCAAGATTTAGATAAATCAAAAAAGAACCTCGTCATCTTTGATGATTGTGTTAATGAGAGAAACCAAACAGTAATGGATAGCTACTATACAAGAGGGAGACATTCTTCTTGTAATTGTATATATCTTAGTCAATCATATTTTCAACTCCCTCGACGCTCAATAAGAAACAATGCCAATACTTTTATTTTATTTAAGTTAAATTCAATAGATGTAAATAATTTTTGGAGAGATAATTGCTCTACGTTATGTAGTAAAAAAGAATTTGAAAATTATATGAAACACACGATTGGAAAATATAAATATATTGTTGTGAAACAAGATGAGATACTAAATGATATTTTTCAATAAATAAATACAGAAAATGAATACTGAAGAAAGAGAAAGAAAGTTTAAGGAACATCAACAATTAGTTTCAAAAGTTGTTAAACAACAGGAAGAGATAAAGAAGAAACGGAGACAGAAACTAACTGGTGAAGAAGCCTTTGAAAGAAAACAAGAGAAATTCTTTAAACCACTTTTGAAAACTCAACACTCACCTACAGTACCCACGGTAGAATTTACTCCGAAAAAACTTCAAATGCTCAAAGATTTTAGTCAGATAACAAAACAAGAACTTGGTGAATTAGAATATGATGACGAGGGATTATTTCGGAAACTTGAGGAGGTAAATCAACCCCCTAATTATGTTGTGGAAGCTCTTCAAAACAATGAATATTCGGCGGGTTCAAAAACCAGAGCAGGTCTCATTCCAACAGAAGAACCAGCAGTGTTTCATCTTGTGGAAGAAAAGGTATTGATATTTAATGATGAATTGATGTTCTTGAGTTCTACTCGACCAAATGTTAAATTAACTCCAAGATTAATGTTTCTTCTAACAAACCCCGGATTCAGCGGTTCAAAATATTTTGAGGAACCACTTGATATGGAAAGAGAGGAAGATAGGGTATATATTGAGTTGCTAAATGCACTTGATTATGGAGTTTCTGTTGCTGGTAAAAGTAAGAAGAATGAGAAGGAGAAACATATTATTGATGCTTTAAGTAAGCTTGGTTCGGGTGTTAGTTTTCTTCCAAATGACCCATCACAATTAGTTAATAGGCTATTATTGTTGTTAGGTAGTAAGAAGGCTGGAAACAACAATTGTTTTAATGAATCCTCAGCCATTTTAGATCAGTTGATGAACATGAAAATAATTAATAAATGTCAATACAAAGATATTTTATTAGATATTAAATAAGATGAGAAGCACAATTCTTAGTTTTAATTTCACAACGAGCGATTACACAGCTTCATTCCCTTACCCACTACAACTTGACCCCCTTACCTCATATGAGGCATCTTTGTTGTCAATGGAAACTTACAATACCCTTTTTAATATCACAGAGAAAAACAACAAGTTTAGTTATAATCCAGGAAGTGGATATAAAACTATAACCGTTTCACCTGGAGCTTACGAGATTTCTCAAATATCTTCAGAAGTCTCTCGCCTTATGAAAGAAAAAGGTGATGAACCAAAAAATATTGTAATAGATATTCAAAAACACACTTCAAAATCAACTATTAAACTTAAAAATAATTATAAAGTTGATTTCACGATTGAAAATTCGTTTAGAGAGCTATTGGGTTTCTCTTCAAAAAAGATTGAAAATAACGGGACGTTTTACAGTGATAATGTTATCCAAATATCCTCCGGTATAAATTCAGTATTAATTCATTGTGATTTGATTGATGGTGCTTATAACGATGGAATAAGAACAAATACAATATTTTCATTCAGTGCATACTCAACCCCGATTGGTTATAAATTTAATATGGAACCAAAAAATCTTGTCTATTTACCTGTGTCAGGAAAAACCATATACAGAGTAAATTTTAGGATAACCGACCAAGATAATCGTATGATATCCTTTAATGATGAAATTATATCCATCAGAATTCACCTACGTGAAGTTTTTCAATAAATAAATAATGGTTATTGTGAGAAAACACGAGTTGGGAAAATATAAAATAATTACAGGGGAGGGCATGTTCCTTTCACCAGACTATACAAGGTATGTGGGTAGAGGATACTATAAACCTAAGAGACAACGAGGTGTAGGTCATCAATTTCGAAATAAAGGAGATGGGATAATTGATACTCTAATGGGTATTGGTTCAACCATCCTTAAACATAAAGACCTAATTGGTTCAACTGCTTCTGCCGTGGGCTCCGTTGCGGGTGCTATAAAGAGTATAAAAGATGCTCAAAAGGAGTCTCATAAATTACAAGCAATCAAAGAAATAAAAAAAGGTAAAACTCAACTATCTTCACAAGAACGACAAAAAATCATTAAAATACTTGGGTCAGGGTTTCAACAATTTTAATGCTATATAAATACAAGTATGGAAGCGATTGATAGTATCTATGATTTGGATGATACGATTATCATTTCAAACTCCACTAAAAAGGAAGACTATTTTAAGGTAAATGCTATAACAGGAACAGACTGGAATTCAAACGGAACAAAAAGTTTTGAAATAAATAATCAACAAACTTACTTGAATATAGCTGATAGTTTCTTGCTGTGTAAATTTAAATTCACTAAGGCTGCGAATAATACTAATGCTACACTCGTAAATGATTTCTTCTGGAAAATGTTTGACAGTGTCCGCCTGTATATTGGAACACAAGAGGTTGAAGCGGTTGATTATGTCTCTGCTACATCTGAAATGATGAAATTTACACTATATTCGTTTAGTGATAGAATGGGTAAGGGAGCTGTTGAGGGTTTTATTCCTGATATGTCAACGGGTACAAACGCAGACCCTGGTTATAGTCAAAGGAAGTCAATGTATAATGATGACGCAAAAGCTGAGAATAGTTTTACCGTAGCAGTACCTCTGAAAGGTATATTTGGATTTTGTGATTATGATAAAGTTTTGTATGGGCTTAAAATTAGATTTCAACTACAAAGGAATGATAATGTAAATAGATTGCTTTTTGGGGATGAAAATGCTTTTGGAGAAAATAATAAATTTGTTATTAATGATTTGTGTTGGTATATCAGTGAATATACTCCTAATCTTAAAACGGAAGAGATGTTAAATAGAAGACTTAACTCAAAGAAACCGCTAAATGTATCATACCTTAAAAGAAGATGTCAACACGTTAAACTGGAACACACTACCTACACTTGGAATTTAGGTGTTCTTCAAGGAAAGCCACGATACCTCTGGCTCATTTTTAAAAAACCAGATGGAGAGGACGGTACTAATAAGAATAATGCCCTGAGTGATAATGCAAAGGTGAAACAACTTCGGGTTTCTCTTGATGGCACATTTTATCCGCGAGATAGATTGGAAATTGATTGGGAAAAAAATGATTATGCGGAAGCCTACAAGTCCTACCAAAAGGTGTGTGAAAGTAATGGTAATAATGATCCTATTTTGGATATGGTTGCATTTAAAGGTTTATATACAATCTACGCAATTGACCTGAGTTCTCAAAAGGAAACTATAAAGTCTAATCGAGTGGATACTTCTCTATACATTGAAAGAGGGGAGAATGAAGAAGTTGATGCATATTGTTTGCTTTTGGAGGAAACAGAATTACAGATTAATACAGATAATGGTGTTATGATTAATATCACATAGGTTTTTTCTCATAAATAAATGGTTGGGGTATATGTTAATCAAATCAATCTTAATAAATTAACATCTTGTATTCAAAATCAAAAGCCTTGTATTATTAATGTTAATACAATTCAAAGAAAAGGAGCTGTAAGAATTGATGTTTTACTCACACACACACAAGTAAAAACACTAAATGATGTTGGATCACTTAAAATTAAAATGACGAAACCTATGTTAAAGAAATATTCAATAGACGAGTCAAGAGGAGGATTTCTCCCGTTTCTAATTCCTTTATTTGCTGGTTTAAGTGCGGCGGGAGCATTGACTGGTGGTATTTCAGCAGCGGTAAAAACTGCTAACGAAAGGAAGGCACAACTAAAAGCTCAAAAAGAATTGGAAAGACATAACAAGGAGTTGGAGAAACAAATTAGTGGAAGTGGTGTAATTGTAGATTTTGCTCAAAAACTTGAAAGTCTACCTGATAAAGCTAGATTGTTGGTTGGAGATATGCTTTCCTCTATCGCTCAAGCGGGTGTTAAACTAACTAAACGGGGTAATGGATTGTATCTTTCTCATAAATAAATGGATAAATGGTTTAAACAATTTGGAAAGAATACAACGTCAAATATAGAACTAGCTAAGTATTGTAAAACACTAAAAATTGATAATGTGGTTATTTGTATGAGAGATGAATTAACACATATAAATAAGAATACAAAGAATATTATTATGAATTTAGACACACAGAATGGTTCTCATTGGGTTTGTATTCATAATAGTCAGGATAAATATTATTTTGATAGTTATGGTATGCCACCACCTGTTGAAGTAATACAATTCTTACAGAATGGTGTTTATCAAACATTCCAAGTTCAAGAAATTAATTCTAAATGTTGTGGCCAATTATGTTTATATGTATTATTTCAACTCAACAATAATGAAAATTTTTATGATATCATTTTTTATCTAATATAAATGACCTATGTTGGAAAAGATGGTTCTATCTTTGGAAAATCCTCTCAGGATATTGATTTATCAAATTATTATACAAAGGCACAGGCTGAACGACAAAAATATAGTGTAAGTAAAAATATTAATATGAAGAATACTTATAAATTAATCAATTATCCAAACCCTACAGATGCGAATGACTTGATTAGATTCAGTGATTTATCACAATATATATCTTTAAAGAAAACAGCACGTTTTGTGAAACAAGTAAAATTTACAACCACAACACCTGGTTATACTGACCATACACCTTTCCTCATTGAATTTAACTACCTGCTTACAATTAAATTTTATAAAGAAGGACATTTAGTTAATATGCGAATTAATAAATGGGGGTATGATATGCCTGATTTAGGGTATAATTGGTCTTTTTCAATAAACATAGAAGACCTACATGATTTAAATCAGTCTCGTAAAGAAGAATATTATCCACTTGGTGAAGATAAGGATTTATGTGGAAGTACAATTAGTAAACAACAAATACGTGATTTTAAGAAAATAAAAATATATGATAGTATAGCGATGGTTCGCATGACAAAGAAGGAAGGTAATGAGATAAGGATAGAAAGCCGAGGAATACAAACCGATTTGGTAGTGGGAAGATGGGGTGGTATTACCTGTCATAATATTAATCTCACATATATTTCTGATACATAAATGGCAGGAAGAAGACTACAAGAGAATTATAATTTTTGTATTCAAGGATACCTACAAGAAAAGGGTGCTCGGTATTACATACCTTATGATTTGGAGCATATACATGGGAATTTTGTCATAAAAAACTGGCCTTATACTGATATTGTTAAACCCACAAATAGAGACTTGTTTAAAATATTAAATAAAAATGAACTTCTCAAAGTTATGAAATATAAAACTCTTTTAGAAATCGTCAACAAATCTTATTGGTATCCTATTATGAGAAAAATAATTATAGATACAAGAATATCTCAAAATCCAGATGAGTATATGTATAATATTCTTTGGGGTTCAAACTCAAGGGTAGCAAGGGATGAGGAAGGAGTTGAAGAAGAGAAGGAGGAAAGAGAGAAAAAGGAGAAGGAGGAAAGGGAGAGGGAGGAGAAGGAGGAGAGGGAGAAAAAGGAGGAGAAGGAGGAGAGGGAGAAAAAGGAGAAGGAGGAAAGGGAGAAAAGGGAGAAAAAGGAGAAGGAGGAGAGGGAGAAAATGGAGGAGGAGGAGAGGGAGCAAAGAGAGAGGGAGGAAAAATATAAAAAGATGGAAATCATTGAGATTCATAAAAGATTGAGTGTATTAAAGCAAATAAATCAATCTCAACGCACCGAAGAGGAAATTAAAGAATTAACAACTCTTATGAAGATAATAGTTTCAAAAATAAGAACGTCAATGTCTTCAATTTCAGAGATTTAAACGAGAAAGTGGTGAAGAAGAAGAAGAAGAAGAAGAAGGAAAAGATTATGTGATTGATGATGTTGGTGTCATTGACTTTAGTTAGTTTTTATTTGTAAATAAATGGAGGAGAGAGTGAAGGCATTCCTTAGGATTCTTTATGTTTTAAAAATAAAGATTGAAATGTATATGTTGAAAACCAAAAAGGTTTTGATACTCTGTCGGAATTTTTCTGATAAATAAATATGAGTTATTGTCTCAAATGTAAAAAGAAAACTAAATCTAAAAATATCTCTTATGTTAAAGCTAAAAATAATAGAGTTTATCAAAAAGGAATATGTCAAGTATGTGGCTCTAAAAAGTGCCAATTCATCTCTCCTAAAAGAGGAGGAGACATACAAAAGTTTCTGTCAGGAAGTAAATTTACAACAACTGGAATTCCAGGGGAATTACACCTTCCAGGGTATTCTTTCTGTGGTCCAGGAACAAACTTGGATAAAAGATTAGATGAGGCTGACAATCCTAAACCTTGGTCTAAACCTACAAATAGGGTTGACGAAGTGTGTATGAAGCATGATATTGCTTATGGGAAAACCACTACGTTGACTGAAAAACATAAAGCCGACAGCGAAATGTTGTATAATTTGTCTTTGATACAAAATCCAACGTTGAGAGAGAAAGTTGATAGGTTTATTGTGAGAAATTTGATAAATGCTAAATTGAAACTTGGTCTTGGTTATTCCTCAAAAAACTATTAGGCTCTAATGATGTCATCAAGACTGAGGAGCTTTTGGCTGAAGAATTACACAAACCTATAATCACAAAGTTTAAAAGAAGGAAGGTTTATTCTAAATACACCGACCACATATGGTCCGCTGATTTAATTGAATTGAATAATGACAGGGGATACAGGTATGCTTTAACCGTTATTGATTTGAGGAGTAGATTTGCCTGGGTTGTCCCTTTAAAAAATAAAAGGGGTGATACTTTAATGTTAGCCTTTAAGCTAATATTTGATCGGGATAAAAGGAAACCAAAGAAGTTATGGACTGATGAGGGAACAGAGTTCTATAACAAAATATTCATGAAATTTCTTAAGGGGAAGGGTATTAAATTATACAGCACCTTTAATGAAGGAAAGGCAGTTGTTATTGAGCGTTTTAATCGTACTTTAAAAGAGAAATTATATAAAAAATTCACACAACTCGGTTCTCAAAAATGGGTGTATTTAATTCAGGATATTGTAGATAATTACAATAATACAGTTCATTCATCAACACAATCAAAACCATCAGAAACATTTACAAAATTAGAATATGAAAAGGAGATTAATTTGAGAAAGCCCAAGTTTAAAGTTGGTGATATTGTAAGAATATACAAATGGAAAAGTCATTTTGAGAAAGGTTATACACAAAAATGGACTCGTGAATTATTTAAAATCATTGATGTAATGGATACAGTCCCTTGGACCTACAAATTATATGATTTAAATGGAGAAGAAATCTTGGGTTCATTTTACTCACAAGAATTACAAAAAACACAAGTAAGCAGATAATACCCTTGAAAATAATAAATAAATAAATAAAATGTAATGGGGATACGTTTTTAAATCTGTGAACCCCAAACACAGAATCCCACAACTTTTTAGTTGGGGCTTAACTTTTGTGTGTGTATAATGGGGATACGTTTTTAAATCTGTGAACCCCAAACACAGAATCCCACAACTTTTTAGTTGGGGCTTAACTTTTGTGTGTGTATAATGGGGATACGTTTTTAAATCTGTGAACCCCAAACACAGAATCCCACAACTTTTTAGTTGGGGCTTAACTTTTGTGTGTGTATAATGGGGATACGTTTTTAAATCTGTGAACCCCAAACACAGAATCCCACAACTTTTTAGTTGGGGCTTAACTTTTGTGTGTGTGTGTATGTGCGAGTGAGTCATAATAATATACAAACCCTAACCCAACCCAAGCCCTAACCCAACCCCATCCCTAACCCAAACCCATCCCTAACCCAACCCATCCCTAACCCAACCCCATCCCTAACCCAACCCCATCCCTAACCCAACCCCATCCCTAACCCAACCCCAACCCTAACCCAACCCCATCCCTAACCCAACCCCAACCCTAACCCAACCCCATCCCTAACCCTCACATTCAAAACCCCATCCCTAACCCAACCCATCCCTAACCCAACCCCATCCCTAACCCAACCCCAACCCATCCCTAACCCAACCCCATCCCTAACCCAACCCCATCCCTAACCCAACCCCAACCCTAACCCTCACATTCAAAATCCCAACCCTAACCCAACCCCATCCCTAACCCTCACATTCAAAATCCCACCCAAACCCTAACATAATCTTTCTTTTCTTCTTTTTTAAATACGTATTTCTTTTTTTTTTTCCTCTTCCTCCAATTCTGTCTTTCAAGGCTTTTAAGTTTGAAGAAGTAGAAATGGGAAGAAAGAATTTTCCAGCATTTTCTTCCTCGAACTTTCTTGATATTGCTTAAATCAAGCGTCATTAAATAAAGAACATTGTTCATTGCTTTAGAATCCAAAGAGTCTCCAAGAGGAACCCCACAGGTAGAGTCTCCAAAATAAAACCAACTTTCCAAGTTCCCAAGGTATAACCACATTCCTGTTGAGCCTCCAAGATAGGTATCACATTCCGAGTCATCAAAACAAAACCCCCATTCAGAGTCTCCAAAACGAAACCAGTTTTCAAAGTCTCCAAGGTAAAACTCTTTTCCTAATTTTATGAAATTTAGTGAGTCTCCAAGGTAGGCTCCACAGTTAGAACCATCTAGGCAGACCTCATAATTAGTTTTTCCCAAATTTAGTGAGTCTCCAAGGTAGGCTCCACAGTTAGAACCATCTAGGCAAACCTCATAATTTGTTTTTCCCAAATTTAGTGAGTCTCCAAGGTAGGCTCCACAGTTAGAACCATCTAGGCAGACCTCATAATTAGTTTTTCCCAAATTTAGTGAGTCTCCAAGGTAGGCTCCACAGTTAGAACCATCTAGGCAAACCTCATAATTTGTTTTTCCCAAATTTAGTGAGTCTCCAAGGTAGGCTCCACAGTTAGAACCATCTAGGCAGACCTCATAATTAGTTTTTCCCAAATTTAGTGAGTCTCCAAGGTAGGCTCCACAGTTAGAACCATCTAGGCAAACCTCATAATTTGTTTTTCCCAAATTTAGTGAGTCTCCAAGGTAGGCTCCACAGTTAGAACCATCTAGGCAGACCTCATAATTTGTTTTTCCCAAATTTAGTGAGTCTCCAAGGTAGGCTCCACAGTTAGAACCATCTAGGCAGACCTCATAATTAGTTTTTCCCAAATTTAGTGAGTCTCCAAGGTATAACTCTTTGGCTGGGTCATCAAGGTAGAACTCGTTCAGTGGGTTTTGTTTTGATAACTCACAATAAGTATCATCATGGTAGAACTCTTTTTCAGGATTTTGTGGATCTCCAAGGTATAACTCTTTGGCTGGGTCATCAAGGTAGAACTCGTTCTGTGGGTCTTGGTTGTTCAAAAGATCTTCAAACAAAAAAATAACTTTATCCCAAGTTGTGTTAAAAGTAGAATTTTCATTTCGTAGCTCAGATACAATTTCCTCCATCGACAAGAGGTTCGAGTCCAGTTCATCAATCTGAAGGTTGAGCGCTACACAGGTAGTAGGACTCCAAGGAATAGCAAAGTTATCCCATTCCATTTCGGCATAGGAGTCCATTCTCAAGTGAAGCAGAAAGCGTGTTTGAAAAAGCCTGTGTGGTCGGTGCCTTTTATAAGAAGGGCTGGGTGTGTGTCATTTCCTGTGGAAATTCCCTGGGCGTGTCTTAACTGGAAATGATGTGATGGAAATTCCCTGAAAATGATGTTATGTATTACCTGGAAATGATACAATGCTGAAGAGTTTATAAAGTGGGTGGGACTTAGCAAAAGTGGGCGGAGCTTAGCAAAAGTGGGCGGGGCATAGCAAAAAATGGGCGTGGCTTAACAAAAAGTGGGCGGGGCTTAGTAAAAGGTGGGCGTGGTTTACCAAAAAGTGGGCGGGGTTTTTCCAAAAAGTGGACGGAGCTTAACAAAAGGTGGGCAGAGCCTACCAAAAAGTGTGTGGCACTGGAGGCGCTCAAATAAGAACATTGAGGGAGGTTTACCATTTTATCTTAGCTCAGTTAAAATATCTTAATAAAGAACCAAACTCAAACATATTTTTTGTTAATATATTAGATGGTGAAGAGAGTTGTAGGAGAATTAAATTATTTCCCACGCATAAACAAATATTTGTAGGGTCGTTGTTTGAGTGGGTTATATTCACCAGATGATATTAAGAGTAAAAGGTTAAAAGGTCCATGAGGTCAGAAGGATCACAGGTGTTTAAGTGGTCTAATGAATAAGGATAACATGTCAAAAGGTTAGAAGGTTCGTAAAGAACAGGGTGAGAGAAATATAGGTGTTTAGGGTCAATATGGAAGTGAATGGGTCAAAGATTAATCTGCCAGATGATATGTAGAAGAAGGATGATAGGTCTATAAGAGAAAACAAATATTTGTAGTGTTTGAGTGGTCTAATGAACAACATTAAGGATAGGTACTACAGACAAAAGGTTCATAAAGATGAGGGTGGGAGAAATAGAGGTGTTTATGATTTTTGAAAAAGACAAGGGGGTAAATGACATTAGATAGGGATTTCCCATGTTAAACGGAGGTGTCCCAGAAACAACATTATTACACTACTCACAATATTTCAGGACTAGTAGGCAAGTTGGCGTTGACACTCTGGCCCAATTCCAAATTCCTTTCACCTTTAATTGCACATCAGGTCTGGCAAGCTGGTTTATAAAAGACTTGGATGATAACCGTCCCATGGCCGACATTACAGGAAGTGAAGAAAGTGGGAATTATTGTGGTCATTTAAAGTCGTCGTAGTAACCCGGTCTCTATTGTCTGCCTGCTGATTTAAATCCTTTCTCTGATTTTGTCTGTGTGTGTCCTTTGTGTACATGATCTCCTCCATTTCTCTGTAATCCAACTTCTCACTGAGCCTTGTCATCTGCAGGAAATGCAGCATGCTCCCACAACTGCATTGTGGGTATAATTACTGCATTGGTTTCTTAATGATTAGAATAAGAATGTAGCTTTGTGCGTTTGCTGAAGTTTTTAAACTATATAACATTTGCAATAAGAGCACTCTCACCGCGGTTTTAATGTAGACAAGATGCTGAAAGGGTATACGCCTACAATTTTGTCTAGGATAGAGAAGGACATATGTGGTTAAACATTTTTCGTTAAGATTTCTTGAATAATTTAAGTATCTTTTATTTTAAAACATCTGCTGCAAAGCCTGCAAGAAATTTGGCCTATTGATGTGCAACTAGCTGAGGACCCTGACCCCAGGTTATACCTCAATTTCTAAAATCGTAATTTTTCTTTGGAGTCACAAACAACAATACTTATAATAGGGGATAAAACATATGCAGTGCTCTAAAAATTTCTGACCGATATTCCACAAACATGTTGGGTCACCCAATCAAGATCGGGTTACTTAGACTTTAGCGAAACGAAAAGAATACTGCTATTTAAAGCTGCAGCAAAAAAAATTACCCTGGGAGTGCACCACGGAAATGATTGGCCAAATGGTCTAATTTCCTTGTTTGAGTTTGTACAGGATCGTGTGACGACTACTTACACTGTGTAGTCCCGTGGCAACAACTGTGGACCCTTTGTATATTAATTTTCCATTCTGCATGTGGAAAAAAATTCTTAAATGCAATTGGTTTGATTCCCGAAAAAATTCTTAAATGCAATTGGTTTGATTCCGGAAAAAATTCTTAAATGCATTTGTTTTGATTCCCGAAAAAATTCTCAAATGCATTTGTTTTGATTCCCCAAAAAATTCTTAAATGCAATTGGTTTGATTCCCGAAAAAATTCTTAAATGCATTTGTTTTGATTCCCGAAAAAATTCTCAAATGCATTTGTTTTGATTCCCCAAAAAATTCTTAAATGCAATTGGTTTGATTCCCGAAAAAATTCTTAAATGCATTTGTTTTGATTCCCGAAAAAATTCTCAAATGCATTTGTTTTGATTCCCGAAAAAATTCTTAAATGCAATTGGTTTGATTCCCGAAAAAATTCTTAAATGCAATTGGTTTGATTCCCGAAAAAATTCTTAAATGCAATTGGTTTGATTCCCGAAAAAAATTCTCAAATGCATTTGTTTTGATTCCCGAAACATTTCTTAAATGTATTTGTTTTGATTCCCGAAACATTTCTTAAATGCATTTGTTTTTATTCCAGAAAAAATAGTCAAATGCATTTGTTTTGATTCCCCAAAAATTGTCAGATGCATTTGTTTTGATTCCCGAAAAAATTCTCAAATGCATTTGTTTTGATTCCCGAAAGATTTCTGAAATGCATTTGTTTTGATTCCCTAAAAAAATTCTCAAATGCATTTGTTTTGATTCCCGAAACATTTCTGAAATGCATTTGTTTTGATTCCCGAAAAAAATTCTCAAATGCATTTGTTTTGATTCCCGAAACATTTCTGAAATGCATTTGTTTTGATTCCCGAAAAAATTCTCAAATGCATTTGTTTTGATTCCCTAAAAAAATTCTCAAATGCATTTTTGATTCCCGAAAAAATTCTCAAATGCATTTGTTTTGATTCCCGAAAAAAATCTTAAATGCATTTGGTTTGATTCCCGAAACATTTCTTAAATACAATTGGTTTGATTCCCGAAAAAATTCTTAAATGCAATTGTTTTGATTCCCGAAAAGGAATTCGCATTTGAATGCAATGATGTGGAAGGGCCGAGGGGTAAGCCAAACTCTACCCCTCCACCCACTGATGGGACGATCAATTGGCCAGAGTGGCTATGTTTTTTTGTTTCAAAATCAATTTGATTAATAATTGCAATTTTTTATTGTGATGTTGACCTAGTACGTGTTACAAGAATGTGGTTCAGCAAATTTTGAGGCAATTGGCCCAGGGGTATGGAATTGTATAAGAATCATAGAAAAGGCTTCACAAAGACAACTCATTCATACACATGTGTGTGTGTGTGTGTGTGTGTGTGTGTGTGTGTGTGTGTGTGTGTGTGTATATATATATATATATATATATATATATATATATATATATATATATATATATATATATATATACATATATATATGTACATATATATATATATATACACACATGTTTATACATATAGTACATATACATATATATATATATACAGTACATATACATACATATATACAGGGTGAGTCAAAAGTAGCGCCCGATTTCTGTTTTTTCGGCTGTCAGATTCTTTCTGGGATGTCATGTTGTTAATAATAATTGTCGGGTATAATTGTTGTTAATAATTGTTGTTAATAATGTTGTTGTTGTTAATAATAATTGTTAATTATAAATATTGTTAATAATAAACAATTGTTAATAAATAGAAATCGGGCGCTACTTTTGACTCACCCTGTATATATGTATGTATATGTACTGTATATATATATATATATATATATATATATATATATATATATATATATATATATATATATATATATATATATATATGTACTATATATATACACATGTGCTGTATATATGTACTGTATATGTACTGTATATATATATATATGTACTATATATATACACATGTGTGTGTATATATATATATATACATATAATATATGACGTGTGAGTTTATATGACGTGTGATAATTGTTAATGATCACCATGAACAATGATTTCACACCATGCTGTGCACACGTATGTGAACAGCAAGTTGTGCATATGTAATATGTGAACAGTGAATTAGTCAATAGTCATGGTGTAAATTCTTGGGAATTTCTGTCTTTAAGTTGGAATAATGATTTATTTTTGCAATCTGGAAATTCCTTGGAGTTGTGAACTGTACTACCTGAGCCACAGTTTGAGAGGTTAAAATGTGTATAAAGTAAAATGATCTCAACAAAGTGAAACAACAACGATGATGATGACGTTTCCACGGTTTTTCAGGGCTATTACGATACGATGGATGCTGGTTTCATCGACAATGATGATTACATTCATATCAAAGCTCGCATTGATGACGTCATAAACGTAGCGGGTCATCGTCTCTCCGGAGGAGCCATTGAAGAGGTCAGATTGTTTTTCACTCATGAATCATTAAAGTATTATCTCTGTTCGTATCAGCATATCTTCAGTAGCACAAAATGTATTGTTTGATCTTTCGCAACTAAAAAAAAAAAACTTTTTTGCATTAAAAATATAGAGATATCTGGGGTCATTTTCCACAGACTGGGAGACCGAGATTGCACATTAGTGGACGAATGTCGGAGAGGAAATTTGCGCGGGTTGAGGAGAGATTAATTAAGAGAAGAGAGCGTGCCGGGTGGATATCGCAGAAAGCTTGAGGTTACGATGGGCAGCGCCATTGAAAGTTTCATCATGACAAACAGATACGTTCCTTGTACTGGAAATTGTAATAAAAAAAATCTGCTTTCACATCATAAATGTGGAGCTCCATATTGTTATGGATAGCATATACCTGAATGTTCTGCCATTTAACATGACAACAATAATATGTGTTGCAGCACTGGTCACTTTGTGAACCTTCCCAAACAAGTTGAAGCAATGGTGCAGTTTGCTTATAAACATGCTGGAACCTCGGAAGAGACCGTCATCTAATATATAAAAGGAATTTGGTCACAGCGTGTGCCTGCGTCCACTATCAATAACTCCCTTCTCCCCTCCTCTCTCCCTCCCTCCTCTCTCCCCTTCCTCCTCTCCCCCCTCCTACTCTCCCCCCCCCCTCCTGTCTCCCCTCCCTCCCCTCCACCCCCCCTTCTCTCTCACCCTTCTCCTCTCTCCCCTCCCTTCTCTCTCCCCCACTCCTCTCTCTCCCCCACTCCTCGCTCCCCCTCCTCTTTCCCCCTCCTCTCTCCCCCCCTCCTCTCTCCCCTCCCTTCTCTCTCCCCTCCCTTCTCTCAGCTACTTTCTTTCTGCCTCCCCTCCTCTCTCTTCCTCCTCATCTCTCCCCTCTCTCCCCTCCCTTCTCTCCCTTCTCCACCCTCCCCCCTCTCTTAATATTCCAGTCAGCGAAGCGACTCCGCATTCCTCGACAACGCTGGGTACCTCTGGTAGTACAAATGAAAACTGCAACATGTAACCAGAAAACGCCATTTTATGGCATTGGACGACCCAGCACCTGTGATTCAATGACGTTCTCTTTTGTGAGTAGCCAACCTGGGTCCCCTTCCCAGCAAAGAGAAGGTGTACCTGATGGATTTACTCTCCAACACACCTATGGATTTGAGGCACGTTGTATCTCGTACCAAAACAGACCAAGTTGATGTTAATGTTGGCGGAGTGGCTTCATGTTGTTGAGAAAGAATTACATCCATTTTAATATAAAAACTCAGAGTAAAACCTACAGCAAGGATGGTGGCAACTCAGGGGGCAACCGGGTGGTGATGACCACTGCCTTGAGGCCCAACATTCTGCAAATGCTTCATGATGCCTATCCAAGCATTGTCAAGCTGAAGTTGTTTGGTAGCAATGACCTTTTTCGACCATGCACACTGCATAGATCATGACATCGATTGAATGTAACAGACACGCGCATCCAGTGAAAGGGTTCATCCATTGAGTCATTGTCCCAGAACCCCAACGTCCATCTTTGGGGAGTATCCTACCTAAACCATCTCCCAGGCCTCGTTTCTACCTATCTACACCAATCCTCCCCATAGCCTGCACTCACTCAACAATCGTCACTGCCTGCCCTCACCACTACTTATACTCACCCCACATTCACCACCACCTTCACAACTGCTTGCACTCCTCCTACCCATACCATTGCTTACACACCCCACCTTCACCCTTGCCTGCATTTACAACATCCTCAACACCCCTGTCAATATCCTCTGCACATCTCCTTCACAAATGCAACAAGCGTTTATCTACAAATTGTTTAATACTCCGTTACCTACTGAAAAGTGGCTCTGCGTTCCTTCAACCTACAGTTAACAATTCTTATGTGTGCCATTTCTCCGCAGTTCAAAATGCAGACGACCATCTGTCTCAACTATTCCCATTCCGGCCCACTTCAAACGTTGATCATGTAATTTATATACTTCCTGTATTCTCCTGTTCCCTGATCAACTTGCTCTGTATTGACCCGTCTACCAACTATCCTTTCTTTTCCTGCACTGACCACCAAGGGATCCAAGATCAAGCAAAGAAATCAAGATCAAAATCAGGATCAAGAAAAACGTACCTCAAGACCACTCGACTAGTCGCAACAACTGGGCCTTAGCCCACGAGATTCTAGACCAATTACATTACGTGCTACTAACACGATTGCAAACTTAAGCAATAACGATGACACCGACAACAATGTTTGGAGAGCAATCTATATCATGATTATTCCCTCTTCAAATGCATTGTAGGGTCCTAAGATGTTGTTGTGTTTTTGTTGCAGGCTCTCCTTCACCACAAGGCTGTGGCTGACTGCGTGGTGGTGGGATTGAATCATCCTGTTAAAGGAGCTGTTCCTTTCGCTTTGTGTGTTCTTCACAATGGTACGTATAACTCTGTCATCTCCATCGTCCCTGAGCCGAGACCTTGTACTGTATAAACTAAAGACTTCATGGAACATGTTACTCCGTGCAGCGTTCAAAGTACGGGTAGTGGACAAAACAATATGGAAACACCAGCCATCCCACTCCGCCCTCCAGGTCTTTAAAACAGCTGTTCACCACCATTCTGTCTTATCTTCCCCCATCCAAAACCTTGATCTTTTCTACCCCCGTTAATTCACCCCAGATCCATTTTTTTTAAATACCAACTTCTTTCCTGGAAGTCTTAGCAGTGTCCATGTGTTTTACCTCTCCCACCACCCCCCCCCCACCCCCTTCCCATGCCTCCTCCCCCCAAGCCGTTTCCCTCCCACAGATCTCCCAATATCCCTGCTCTCCATCTTGTTCTCCCGCTCCTATCATATGTTTTATGTGTCAGTTTGTCTTTTTTTGTGATCAATTGTAGCTCTTACATGAGCCTCGATCTTCTATTCAAAAAAAAAAAAAATATGAGGGACATCAAGCAACGGCTTCCACACAGATGTGACCCATGTGTTAATTAAGCAAATAACATCCCAGCATGCTTAGGATCATGTATAAAATGCTGCACAGGCCTGGTTGCCTATAATTATGGCGAGCATTGCTACAAGAGGAAACCCCCACTAATGCCCCAATCCAAAGAGTACATGTGACCCCCGAATGCCCCCAATGGTTTGATGAGCACGACACTGATGTTATCCATATGTCACGGCCGTCTCAGTCACCAGAGCTGAACCCAATCAAGCATTTATGGGATATTCTGGAAAGACGCATGGGACAGTGTTTTCCACCTCCATCAAACAAGTGTGAGATGATCGACTTTCTCGTATAATAATGGTGCCGCATTCCTTCTGCAGAATTCCAGACGCTGGTGGACTCTGTGCCACGGTGCATACAAGCCGTACTGGCCACACGTGGTGACCCAATGCCCTATTAAGTTACTTTACATTGGTGTTTCCATTTTTATTGTCCACTAGCTGTATATACTTCAATTTAAATAAAATAATGATATGAAAAATCGTTAAAATATCCAGAAGTTCAGCGCTACTGAAGTAGTCTTATGCATCCCCTTACACAATGTAATAGGACGATTTTAAATTCAGGCCTGTGCAGCATCCTTTCCTCTTCTACTTCTTCTTTCACACTAGCTACTTTCAAGAAAAAGAATAAATTTATCAATGAATCAGTGAACGATGGACCAAAAGTGAGACAGTTGTTATAATTTTCTGAATTAACAGATGTCACGGGTTCCAAAGCAGAGCTGCTACAAGAACTGGTCGATGGGGTACGCTCTGCAGTCGGTCCTGTTGCTGCCTTCAAAAATGGCCTCTTTATCAAACGTTTGCCTCGGACACGCTCGGGAAAGATTCCCAGAGCAGCCATTGCAGATCTTATCAACGGGAAACCATTTAAGGTTTGAACAAACTTTCCTCCAATAGTTGATATTTTTGAAGTTACTTTTGACTTTTGAAGTTACATGACGTCATCGCCGGACACCGAAGGGGGCCCGGCGATGACGCGCGCTGAAAGGGAGTACTCAGTTTTCACTCCCAGTTTCTTTCTTTCGTGTTTTCTTGTTTGTTTGTTTGCCCCGCGATATCTTTAACTTTAACCTTTGAGCTAGGAAGCTGAAATTTCGGCACAATAGTGAGCAAGTGCTTTGGCAAAAACGTTTTTTTCTTTGATTGATCAATTAATTGATTAATCACTTAATTATTATCAATTAATTATACAACAACAACAACAACATGCATTTTAAGGCCATGTTCCCCGCTAGAGCGGGGGTTAGCCTTGCGGTCCCCATGACAATCTTCTCCATTTTGCCCTATTTTCTGCATCTCTCCTTGTTAACCCCCTTGCCCGCATTTCTTCTTCCACCATCTTTAGCCAAGTCTTTCTCGGTCTTCCCCGTCCTCTACTTCCTTCTACATTAACTTCCATCACTCTTCTCAACCAGTCACTTTCATCCTTCCTCAATACATGACCAAACCATCTCAACCTGTTCCTCTTCACAGCATCAATCACAGGCAATATTCCCATCATCTTTCGCAATTCATCATTTGTCTTCCTCTCTCTCAACGATACTCCGCACATCCATCGAACCATTCGCATTTCCACCCTTTCCAGCCTTCGTTGCTGCTCTACGTTCATTACCCATGTCTCGCTCCCATAAATCATAACACTTCTCACACATGCAGCATACACCTTTCCCTTCAGCTTCAGCGACACTCTCCTCCTCATCAGCACGCCACTCAGTTCCCAAAACTTCTTCCATGCACATCTCACTCGAGCAACCATTGCCGAGTCTGATCCACCTTCTCCATTCAGCATGTCTCCGGGGTAGCAAAATGTTTTCACACCTTCCAGCTTCACGCCGTCTCCAAGATCCAACTCAACATTTCCTCCATCTGCAGCTCCCTCTGTGCACACCTTACATTTGAATGTAGCTGCCACACTGGTTAATGACCCTCTCAGACCACTACATTTTTGATGAACCCACTCAGCACACATTGTACATTGAATGGAGTTCACTCTGACACCCTTCCTGCACACAGCACACGGCCACTTCCCAGTTCTTTCCACCTCACCACATGCTTTACCACTTGCCATCACCTTTGTCTTTCCGATATTCACCTTCAGACCTTTTGTCTCCATACATTCCTTCCACTTGTTCATCTTTTCCTTCAGTCCATCCACACTTTCCGCAATCAACACCAGATCATCTGCATACAACAACTCCCACGGTAAACCCTCCTTTACTGTCTGAGCCAGCACCTCCATCACAGCTACAAATAGTAGTGGACTTAGTACCGACCCCTGATGCACTCCCACCTTCACCTCAAACTCACCACTGTTCCCGTCCTTCGTCCTTACAGCTGTGCGTGCTCTTTTGTACATTGCCATCACTACTCTGATCAACCATTCCTCCACTCCTAACTTCCTCAATGCCCATGTCAATACTTTGCGTGGAACCCTATCGAATGCTTTCTCCAGATCAACAAACCCAAAAAACAACTTCTTCCTCTTATCCATGTACTTCTCCTGCAACTGCCTCACAATGAAAAGCGCATCTGTCGTTCCTCTTCCTGGCATAAATCCAAACTGCATTTCGTCGATCTTCACTTTCTTCCTTATCCTCCTCTCCAACACCCTTTCCAATACCTTCATTCCATGCTCCAATAACTTTATCGCTCGGTACGAGCCACACTCCAGAGGGTCACCTTTCCCCTTGTATAGAGGGACGAGGGTACTCAGTTCCCAATCCACTGGAATGTGGCCTTCTTTCACCACCAGATTACAGATCTCTGTCATTCTCTTCACACCCCAACTTCCTGCTGCCTTCAACATATCTCCCACAACTCCCGTCGGCCCTCCCGCTTTTCCACTCTTCATTGCTTTTATCGCTTCCTCAACTTCCTTCTCAGTTGTCTTCTCTGCCGGTCCTAAAACTGGGTTACTCTCTATGTTGCCATCCCATTCATTCTCTGTATTCAACAGCATTTCCATATATCTTTTCCATCTTCCTTTAATTCCATCTGGGTCGACAACGATTTGTCCCACTTCATCCTTCCAGCAACTCACCCCCATCACATCACACCTCTCTTTTGCTATCTGTTTTGCAATCCTGAATACTGCTTTCTGACCCTCTTCCGAATCCAAGCGTTCTCCGAACATTTTCCTACATGCCTCCTGCGCCTTTGCTACCTCTTTCTTCGCAGCCTTCCTGGCTGCCTTATAACTTTCATGCTCTGCTGTTTCTGCTCCCGTACCCTTCGCCTTCTGCCACTCTTTGAACTTCTTCCTCTTCTCGTCAATCCTCTTTCCAACCTCAACATCCCACCACCATGTTTCCGAGTGCCTCGGTGGTCCTTTTGTCCATCCACATACCTCACCAACGGCTCCCAACAGACTAGCTTTCATTGACATCCAACCACTTTCAAGCTCAACCACATCATCCTCTACCCTACTCAGCCTCTCTTTTAATGCCTCCCTTACTGTCACCTCTTTCAACCTCCACACCTTCATTCTCGGTTGGTGCTTCACCCGCCGAGTTCTCCTCGCACCTTTCACCCTTATGTCGCAGACAACCAAGTGGTGCTGTGAAACAGCCTCCTCCCCCGGGATCACCTTTGTGTCCCGGAGGTGCCCCCTATCTCGCCGACGCACCATCAGGTAATCAACGGTTGTCGTCGACCCACCTGACGTGTATGTAACAAGCTTATTGTCCTCTTTCTGGAACTGAGTATTACAAATCAACAAATCAGCTCCATCAGCAAACTCCAAAATCCTTTCACCTTCTCCATTTCTCACACCATATCCGTAACCCCCATGAACTCCCTCAAAACCATCCATACTCCTTCCCACATGTCCATTCAGGTCTCCTCCCACCACAACAACTTCCTCATCTTTCACGTTTTCCATCAGCTTCTCTATCGCACACCAGAACTTGTCCTTCTCTTCATCGCTTCGACCAACCTGCGGAGCATATCCCGAGATGACATTCACCAAGAGCTTTCCAATCATCATTTTCACCATCATCAACCTATCACTCACTCTAGTCACACTCACCACACTGTCTATAAACTCCTCAGAAAACAGGACACCAACACCATTCACGCCCTCCGGGCACCCTTGCCACACAAACTTGTATTTCTGTCCCTGCCTACCCTTCACCATTCTCACACCACTTCCCTTCCATCTCGTCTCTTGCACACAACATATGTCCACTCTTCTTCTGACCAATACTTCCACCACTTCTCCTGATCTCCCTGTCATTGTCCCCACATTCCATGTCCCAAACCTCAGAAACCGATCTCCACTTCGGGCTGCACCCTGCCCATATGTACTTGTGATTGTCATGGTTCTCTTTTTGAGGCAATGTTTTTATGGCCGGATGCCCTTCCTGACGCCCTTCGAGTCCTTCCTGACAAAGGGTATTTTAATTTTTTAATTAATTGATTAATAAATTAATTGATTAATTATTTATTGATTGGTCAATTAATCGATTGTTTTTTTTCCAGATTAATGACTTGAAATGAAATGAAATTGAAATTATTTAATTATTCGATGAATGACTTAATTAATTAATTCTCAAAAAGCTACAGCTTCAGATGAAACACTGGTGGTTGAGGTATGCTATTAGCCAATTTATTAAGAAATTATTTTATGATCGTTATTTATTGATTTTAATTACACAATTAATCAATTAATTATGAACTTATTTATTTCCTTTCTCATCTGGGCGTTATCTCAGGCACTTTTTGAGCTCAGAAGCTGATATTTGGACATGACAATGACCAAGTGATTTGGCCATCAAGGCTATTTTTAATTAATTGATTAATCAATTAATTATTATCGATTAGTTATGAACTTATTTATTTCCTTTCTCATCTGGGCATTAGCTCAGGCACTTTTTGAGCTCAGAAGCTGATATTTGGACATGACAATGACCAAGTGATTTGACAGCAAAGGGTATTTTAATTTTTTAATTAATTGATTAATAAATTAATTGATTAATTATTTATTGATTGGTCAATTAATCGATTGTTTTTTTTCCAGATTAATGACTTGAAATGAAATGAAATTGAAATTATTTAATTATTCGATGAATGACTTAATTAATTAATTCTCAAAAAGCTACAGCTTCAGATGAAACACTGGTGGTTGAGGTATGCTATTAGCCAATTTATTAAGAAATTATTTTACGATCGTTATTTATTGATTTTAATTACACAATTAATCAATCAATTATTGCACACCTCTCCCACCCAATACCGTCTCGATGTGCTGCACGACGGTATTGCCGGGCACCAAAGGCGCCCCGGCGATGCCGCGCTGGAGGATGTCATTTATTTATTTGGCATGGGGGTGGTGTCCTTTGATTGTTTCTGTACTTGTTTTTCGAATCCCTTCAATATGGTACTCAGTTTATTACACCGAATCTGTGGGAAGTATGCACAAATTCCATCGTTTAATTGAATTATTTAATTTGATTGCATTAATTCATGTATGAGAGATGCTCCGGCCACTTTTGGCAGTCTTTCCAAAATTTTCCCCAATATTCAATGTACTGTATTCATTTTATTAACCTATTTTGATTGGGCTAGCATCTGTGGAACTTATGCTGAAGCTCCTCAGTTAAATTAAATTGTTTTAAATTTTCTAACCCTGAGGCCTAGCTATTCCCTCTCATATGTTTCTTACTATACATTGCTCTGATTTGTATAGTTTTACTTTCAGTTTAGATCACAACCAAACTTAGCATGGATAATGGGGAACATTGCAGGGTAAAATAATTTTAGGGGGAAGTGCGGGGGAAGCGGATTACCAGGGGTCTGGCTATTCACATCAATCCTTTTGGTCACAGCACTATCAAACATATATGTAGTTTCCATAAGGGGAGATCCATGGCGTATTTATGGTGAAAAAACGAAGTTATCAGCATTTATAGATGTTTCTGGTGGGATTTTTCAGGATGGCCTTGAGGTAGGTACACCTGCCTCTCGGACGTCTATCCTAGGTTTAAATCCCGATCCAGCTATAAACTTTCATCCCGGTGTTTCACAGCAGGGTGATTCAACAATGTGAGTGCCGCCCCGCGGAGGGACATTAAACTTGTGTCCCGTCTGCCGGTATTAGTTGGTGGATGTTAAAGATCCCACGGTGTCCTTTGCGAAGAGTAGGCGACTAATAGCCGGAATCCTGAAAAAATTCCAACTTCCCGCCTTCACTTCCTGTGTCAGAGTGTCGACCCAGCAAAGACTGTAGCCTCGTAACTGATTTGGCAGCACCGACGTTCTGCATAGGATATGGTACATGATAATGATGACGATTTTAAAATGTGTCTCCCATGATGCACTGAATCCCAGACCTTAATAACATTGTGCTTCTTTGGCAGGTTACATCGACCATTGAAGATCCGACAGTCTTCACAGAGCTAGAAGAAGCAATAAAAAACCACCATATGGCTACTCTACCATGAGGTCTTTGAATAGGTTAACCATACATTTTCTGATATAGGTAACTTTGTTACACCAGTCCAGATTTCCACAAATTTACAGTAATTCTAAATTGTCCTTTCTTATTACATTTTTTTGTGTACATGTTTGTAGTATTACCACAAAAATAGACGATACATGTATGTATAATATAATGTTTACAACATAGAATACACTCTTGAGGACCAAACAATCAAAGATGGAAGTGACTCACATTCTCACTTGTTTTCTTCACAAGTAATAATCACTCCCTCTGTGAGCGAAATATGGTGTCAATGCACCATCACTTAGGAAGGGATCAGTAGTTAATCCACTTGAGCTATTCCACATGTACAGGCAAAAAATTGCAAGTCGTCTCCCCAGATTGGCCCCAGCTGCTTTCGATTCTACTATTTATCAGACATACGTACGCACAGAGCATTGCCTTATTTTAATATAGCTATTAACACCCAATCCCTCCAGGAAAGGTCTGGCGGGGCTACGGGGGGATGGTGTGGAAGTTAGGGCAAATATATTGTCATGTTCTGGCCGAATAACACCGACGCTGGATGGATGGACAGAACTGGCTTTAACTCTCAGACTGCGTTCAATTATGGCGGACGTGCGCGCACATGAGGTTGTGGGGAGGAACACGAGAATCTTAGCTCTTTTCAAAACAAACGGGTTTATTTCCCAAAACAAACAAAAAGGGAAAATTGAATCCGATGGTGGGGAAATCGACGATGGGATGGAAGGGAAGGGAAATTTAATAAATAGCTATTTATAATGAGGTAAAATAAATCTAAATAAATCTAAGGTGCCTCACTCAAGATTCGATCACAGACGGGGAAAGGGAACGAGAACCGGGTGGGCTTATCTCCCTCTGCTGGTGGGGACGTCGAAGGAGGGTGTGGTGCTGAGCAGCCACGAGCAGGCGATGACGAGGTGGGCAGGATGATAAACAGACAGCAGGGAGATTAAACAGGCACAGGGTGAAAGGCAGGAACACGGTAAAAGGCAGGTTCCTCCTCAAGGTCATACACCAACTCTTTATCTTCCCCAGAACCTCAGTCAAACTCCTCCCTGCTCCCTGGCACGATCTCCTCCCTCTCGCACACTCCCGATTCTCCTCAGGAAGCGCGATCCTCATGCGCCCCGAGTCCGCATGACACAGCTCCTCCCCTGCTCTCTGGACAACACTCCGTCCCTGGAGGCATCCATAGCTCCTCCCCCTCTCTCTCCGTTGCCTGGCAGAGCTCCATTACGATCTTCCTCGCTCTCCCCTTTGCTTTCCTAAGGCCACCCAGTGACATGACACAGGAGACTTTACACACGTTTGTCTAAATTTAATCCCCAGCTATTTATTACAACACGCCACCTTCTGTATGGTGCACGTTCAAACAAGACAATCCTTAAGCTGACGTGTCCCTGTTTATTACATAGAGATTGGCTAACTACTCGTACACAAATCGTACTACTCGATACAGTTCTACCTGTTCTAAGGTAATTTCTACCTGTTCCTTCAAAAGTAACAATATTTGGCAAATATAACCCCATGGCTAGTAATCCTGCTTCTCTTCAGTGCGGGTCAGTAAATTATGCACTGTGTCACTTGTAGACGTGAAAATCACAAGTCGCTCCCTACCCTCATAGGAGGGGGTTGAGGGGTGATTATCTTGTGCCCATTACCTGTCCCTGGGTACCCCTATCATGTATTATAAATTTGGTCGAGATTGGACCAGCTGTTTTCAATTCTAGAATTATCAGACGTACATACATATAGAGAATTGCCTTGTTACCCTCGCCAGAGGAGACGGTATTGCATTTGGGTCCGTTTGTTTTTTCTGTCTGCACATGCACGTCTATAAAGTACGTACTATTAAGCTATGTCTATAAAGTACGTACTATTAAGCTATGTCTATAAAGTACCTGTATTAAGAACGAGGGTACATCTATAAAGTATGTACTATTAGAATGTGAGTGTCCATAGAGGATGTACTATTAAGAATGTGACTATGTCTATAAAGTATGTACTATTAAGAATGCGAGTGCTTCTGCACAGTACGTGCTATAAAATCTGTCGGTCAGTAAAATAGTGTGTCTATAAAATATGTACATCCGTCTGTAAAATACATACAATTGGAAAGTGAATCTATACAATAAAACCGAAAAAGTCTGTTTCTCTTCTGTATGAACTTAACCGCTACATTATCCTTGCATTGTCTACAAACTATACAAACACCACACAAAAACCACACACAAGTCCTGGTGAGGGTCTGAAATCTCCAATTGCTCTTTCTCATTTTATATAGTGGGGTGTTACTTTTGGATTTAGAGAGAAATAAAAATAAAGTATCATTTAAGAATAAGTTTAATTTAACTTTAATTTAAGAATAAAGTATCACCAATGGTGAATGGAGGTTATGTTTTCACCCATGTCTGTCTGTTTGTCTGTCTGTCTGTGAACAAGATGGGAGGCACACGCCTAGTTATCGTGGAAAGTCTTGCATCTCCAGTAGAGCAACAGAGGAAGCAGCTTCATCAGCCATACTGCAGATTTAATCCTCATACACAACAATGATCTCATGAGTGAATCAGAATTAAATTATATCTACAGGGAATTCTGAGGTGTTGGACCGACTTAGAAGACAGTTTTTCAATGTGATCCACTACAATTATTTAAGAATAGTACGTAGTCCTATTTCTGTTGTATCTATATATACATTAATTTATCTGTCAATCATTAGAATGATATTAGCCAAAGATTATAAAACGAGGATACATGTGTAAATACATTGGGAAATGAGTGATTATAACATGGAGTAATACAATGGCTGGGACTTTTTCATAAATATATCATATTGACACCTTTCTTTTCATTTTGAGCCAAATACTTTCATCACTGTCGGTTTGACTTGAACATTCAACATCGTCTTAATATCATTTAATTTGACATTTGATGTGTTGGCAGAATAAATGAGATGTAATTGGTGTGACTTGTAAGGCCTCCTTGATTTCATATTGTACAGTTATTTTTCTTGTATCACCATCCATAGGACATTTGAAACGGTGATAAAAGATATTACTAAGAATAATAATTACATATTTTTTGTGAATTTTAAATTTATTGGTGTGCAGACAACAGAATATGTGAAGAAGCATGACTCGGAGCCAGATCAATGAGGCAGAACACGTCTGTACACCAAGGGCCAGAAAAAAAAAATCCACTTCCTGAATACAGTATATGCTTATTGATTATGCTTACTGAACTTGTACTTAATTACTGAAGAGACTTCCTGAACTTTTACTTATTGCAGAGGGCAAAAGAAGTCATCCCAAAGAGAAATATATATATAATAACCACCTTTAGAGGCCATTTTTCCCTGCAAGCGGGGGTTGGCCTTTTTCGGGAACCGTGGTTGTTGTTGTTTTTTGGTCCCCTTTTTGAAGCAATGTTTTACGGCCGGATGCCCTTCCTGCCGCCAACCCTTTTTGCCGCCTTTAGCGACAAACAGGGAATTACCAGTGAACTGGTACTCAATTAGCTGACCTCGGAAGGATGACAGGCTGAGTCAACCCCCCTGGCATTAATTCAGCAATCATGACAGGCTGAGTCAACCCCCCTGGCGTTAATTCAGCAATCGACCGGGATTCGAACCCAGGATCCTGGGATCCTAAGCCGGCACCCTAGCCACTAGCCCAACACCAGGGTTCAAACCCTAATATATCCCCCAAAGAGAAAGATATAGTGAATTTAATGTAATTGTTAGCATGGGGAACACTTAGCCTGAGCCTTCCATGTGGCATCTGAGCCTGGTGCCCCAGACAGAGATCCAACTCTGCATTGCATTTCGTCTTGAGGACTGCATACCAGGTCCCATATGGATGATCATATGGTACCCACCTGCCAACGTAGACTACAGTCGGCAAGATGTTAAGCACTCACGTAGCAAAGGATAGAAGATTCTCCAAGTTTGATATCCCTTTACGAACGTTATTCAATTCCAACAATGCACGTATTAACAGTGGATTACACAAGCACATCTGCTCTCTTCATCATCTCTCCTCGCTCGTCCAACCCCCTCCCAGGATATTCTTCTTCCCCTCTTAATTTTCACAGATTCAGGGAAGTGTAATGAGCACTGAATAATAAAGATGCATCCCCCTCCCCTGCCTTGTACGAGATGCACATAAAAGAGCTATCACATAAAACACATAAAAACAAATACAAACTTGGCATTTAATATGGAATATATTTTTTTTCTTGACTTGGGTTTACTTTCTTAACTCAGTATATCAATCTGGTGAGATTCTTTTACACTTTGGTGATTTATTTGTTAAAAGAACCATGTCACTGATTGTCTATCGCAGCAAGAAGTCAACAACAGGATTATATCACAGGTGGCGTGGCAAAATGTACAGACAGGTGCATTTGATGATTGGCTTCACAGTCGGGTATACAAGGGTTGTTGCGTTCTGTATTAGTGGAAAACAACTGCTGCACGTCTCCAAAAGTTATTGCCGCTTCCTCTGGAGATGGTCCGTCAACTCGACATTGCTGTTTGTCAGGGAGTGGTGGCTTTACGAAATTACGGCATGAAACAGCGTGCTATTGCTCGGCAGTATGGCATCACTCAAGGTCAGGTGTCAAAGATCCTGAAACGAAATGCTCAGAGGGGTGTCCCTACTCCAATACCAAGGCCAGGACGTCCCCGCAGAACCACAAGGAGGGATGATCGCCAGCTGCACCGGTTAGTCCGCAATGGCCGTACCAAGTCAGCTAATCGGCTTAGGGCTGAGTGGCAGCAACTGACAAATGTGCCTGTATCCAGAAGGCTAGTCAACCAACGACTGGTTCAAGCAGGCTATCGTGCCAGGCGTCCCCTGAGAAAGCCACGCCTGACCAGACAACACCGCCAGCGCCGATTTCAGTGGGCCAGAGAGCACCGTCAATGGCAGCCAGGACACTGGAATCACGTGATCTTCAGTGACAAGTCTAGATTTCTGGTCTATCGTCAAGATGGCCGCGTCCGAGTGTGCAGACAAGTGCATGAAGCCTACAACAAAGATTGTATAGTGCCAAGAGTCCAAGCTGGAGGTGGTGGGGTGACCGTTTGGGCTGCTTTTCATGCAGGGGGAAAAACTGACCTGGTTGTTCTGAATGGAAACCTGAACCAGTTCAAGTACAGGGCCATTCTGGAAGAAACATTGCTTCCATTTGCTCGTGCAGCCTTTCGAGGAAACTTTGTCTTCCAAGATGACAATGCACAGCCTCATCGTGCTCGCATGATCCAACACTTTCATGCTGACCGTGGTGTAGAGCATATGGAGTGGCCTGCCATGTCCCCGGATATGAATCCGATAGAGAACTTGTGGGCAGAATTAACGCATCAAATCGACCACTTGGACCAGCAGCCGACCTCTGTGCGTGAATTGCAGCAGGCTATTGTCACTGCATGGCAAGCGATTCCTGTCCAAACCTTGGCAAATCTCGTGAACAGCATGCCTCAACGTGTATGTGCTCTCCTGAATGCTCGTGGTGGTTACACGAAGTACTGAACTGTAATTTTACTGTCCGTAATCCCAGTCGTAATTTAACTTTTGTTTTTGTTAAAAATTTTTTGGCTAATGTGCAAAATAAAGAGATACTTCTGGAAAACGTACAGAAGTTTAACACAGTACTGTCCATGAATTGAGTTCGATATCAGTTTACATCACTTTCAAGGATCAATTTATTTGCTTTGAAATGTCAAATGTGGCTTTTGTTTCCTTTAAAGGTCACATTAACAAAATCTAGAATAATTTCAACATAATTCCAATGAACTTTTGGTTCTAAGTCATCTTGAAAAGTAAGTTCACCCCCACAAAAAAAATATTCCATATTAAATGCCAAGTCTGTAGAAACACACATAAAATGTATAATAAAGGGAGCAGGAGACAAGATGTGGGAGAGAGAGGGAAACACAACAACAGTAGAGAACAGGGATATCAGGAGATCTGTGGAAGGGAGAGGGCTGGGGTGGGGTACACAGGACAAACAAGATGAACACTACAAGTAGAAGGACTTACAGGAAAAAAAACGGAATTTGAAGAAGGTGGATTTGAGGTGTATTAACAGGGGTAGAAATATATATGTTCTGATTTAAGTTCAAAATATAACATTCAATTATATATACGTATTATATAATTCATGTAAAAAAAAATTTTCAAGTTAAAAATAAATTAAGTTGTTCCTCGATCATAATCTGACGTTCGTAGACACACAGACGGACGGACAGACAGACAGAAGTGAACCGATTGTTTAAACCCGCTTTTGTGGTTTGTGTGCGTGGGGTAAATATGAACGAACCACCACGAAAGTCTTCCGCATGGTTGACGGAATATGTTTGCCATTCCCTGCAAAAGCAAACAGGTTATTTTCCTATGCAAATTCAATGAATAAACAATTTTTCAATGTTTTTTTTTTTTTCTTCAAAATTTTCAATGATCAAATTTTTCAATGAACAGATTTTCAATTTTTCAAATGAAAAATTTCAATTTTTCAAAGAGAAACAGGTTGAGATGGTTTGGTCATGTGTTGAGGAAGGATGAAAGTGACTGGTTGAGAAGAGTGATGTAAATGAATGTAGAAGTTAGTAGAGGACGGGGAAGACCGAGAAAGACTTGGCTAAAGATGGTGGAAGAAGAAATGCGGGCAAGGGGGTTAACAAGGGGAGATGCAGAAAATAGGGCAAAATGGAGAAGATTGTCATGGGGACCGCAAGGCTAACCCCCGCTCTAGCAGGGAAAATGGCCTTAAAATGCCTGTTGTTGTTGTTGTAAATTCAATGAATGAGGCAATCGAATGTAACAGCAGAATACAATTCTTTATTGGCAGGACAATTGGCCAAATAGGCAGTTAATGCTTCAAACAAAATAATACTGTGATGAACTTCCTTTCTGTTGTAAAAAGTATAACAGATACCGACTGCATTACTATTTCCATAAGGATATGGTTCCAATTCAAATGCGTCCACAAATTGTTATGCACAAAGAGAAGTGCCATTTTAAACAATAATTAATTTATCTTTGGATTAACTTCAGTAAAATTATTTTTTAGCAATTTCCAATGGAGAGAGGAAATGTAAGACATTCATATCGTTCCCTATTTTATTTTGAAGAAGCAAGTGAATTTTTGCACAAATGTCAAATGCCATTTGTAATTTTGGCATGAAACTGTCGATTTCCGAAATGACATTAAAAAAAACATTTGGACTCCAGAAATACGTCGGACGTTAACAGCCATGTGGCGGTCGGTGCAGGTAGGATATCTGAAGTTTTGAAAATACAGCGTTAGCGCATCCCTACCGCAACCTCCAGTTTTCTTCCCTAAAATTACATGATAGTCGATTACATCCGACTCCTGAACGTACCTGACGTTTATGGCTCTCCGTAGTCAAGGTGTGCTATTGCCATGAGCAATTCGAAGGAATATCGAAACGTTAAAAAAAGAAGAAAAAAAAGCACAACCGTTTGGTCCGATTTTAAGGGTGCACAGTGGGTAAAAAAAAAAAATAAACCCGCAGTTGCCCAGAGAATGGCAGGTTAAGGACAGATTCACAGCAAACTTTTAGGGGCTTGAGGAGAGCAAAGCCGTCTGGCGTTAATATCACTCACTGTAAAAAAATAATATTACAGGAGAGCACGTGTCGTCTCACGCGGGTTGCACCAGCATCGGACGACGACAAATGGCGTGTTTGTATTTACTCCCTTCCTCCACGACTCGAAACACTTTGTTACAAAATATGCAGAGTTCTGTGGGTAAAGCACACTTTGCAATATTTACAAACCCCCCACAGTTCCATCCTCTCAGGTGCATATACATACGTCACTGCTGTACAACCACTTACGTTAGTCTTCTGTCGGAGAAATGATTCCACGAAGATGAGAATGATTTACGTCGTTTTTAAAGAATAAATAAAATGTTTGCCGATTCAATATTACCTTTATACACTTTATGCAATAACCATCGAAAGTTACATAAAAAATAAGGGGGACGGGCGAGGGGGCGGCACAGAGGGTTAAACGTATGGATAGGTAAGGGGACATAAGAATGACAGGATTTATTTCAAAGCAATATAAATACTCTGTACAAAATAGTATTAAAAGAACACTTAATGACCCAGTTTCAAAAAGTTTTTTTTCTTTGCACAATTCTTCTTCTTGCACCTTGAGCAGATGATTCACCATTTAGCGGTAGAAGTAGTGTGCATATACTGAAAAAAAGACCGACAGAAGACTCATCAGTATGGCGAACACAGTGGAGATAACACACAGTTGTAAGCGGCAAAACAAAAAATGGAAACAACTTGAGATTACTCGTTTTCAGCAGGGCACTCCAAATGTCATACAAATGTAAAAGATTAATTGACCTGTGTGGGAAAGTTACACGCCCAGACCAGGAATTGAACCCAGATCCTCTGGAAAGCCGTACCAGTGCTCTGCCATCTGCCCCATCTGAGCTATCTGGGCGACCCTGACTAAGCATGCAATTTTCCCACACATATGATTGCCACTCTCTTTCCGTCAATGCTTCCGGGGTACTCGCTGCCAACCATAGGATCACCAACGGCCTGAACATGAGAGGGCCTTCCTCCAATGGGGGGACAAATCCATGTCCACTATTACAAACACCACTGGGGGCATATAAACAATTAAATAAATGAACAGAATTATATAAATAATTAATTGACATATGTGGGGAATGTTGACATTGCATGCTTTGTCAGGGTCACCCAGATACAGCAGCTCAAAGGGCAGAGCACTGGTATGGTTCATCAGAAGACCTGGGTTCAATTCCTGGTCTGGGCACGTAAATTTCCCAAATATGTAAAAATCAAGTAGTTATATAATCCTGTTTATTTATTTAATTGTTTCTCCACTCCCAGTGGTGTTTGTAATAGCAGACATGGATTTGTCCCCCCATTGGAGGAAAACCCTCTGGTGTTCAGGCCATTGGTGCTCCTATGGTTGGCAGCGAATGCCCCGGAAGCATTGACGGAAAGAGAGTGGCAATCATATGTGTGGGAAAATTGCATGCTCACTCAGGGTCGCCCAGATAGCTCAGATGGGGCAGAGCACTGGTACGGTTCACCAGAGGACTTGGGTTCGATTCCTGGTCTGGGCATGTAATTTTCCCCACATATATCAATTTATGAGTTATATAATCTTGTTCATTTATTTAAATGTAAAAGAAAAAACGTGGAGGTAGAGAGAGGGGAGGATGTGATTGGCAAATTAAAGAATGGAAGGACAAGGGGTAGGGAGGATTGGGAAAACAGAGAAAGAAGATTTGAAGGAAAATAGAGTTAGGAAGTAGGAAGGAGCACAGCAGTGGAGTGAAGAGGGCAGACATTCTACGTGTGTAAGGGTTTAAAACCCCAGAGGGAGAAAATACAACCTTTTGCCTGCAGGACATATTAGGAACTTGTTATATATATATATATATATAAATAAATAAATAAATTCCTATGATCTAAATGCCAAAATGTTCACACTGGTGTTTCACCCGAACCACGATCTAAGCCTATAAAAGAAATGACCAATGGCCTATCACGAGGGGACATTTAACTCACCCTCTCTCAAAGAAAGGTGTGTTGTCAGCATTTCAAGTCAGCATGAGTATGTTCTGACCACAGCGGCGTCTATCCTCTGCCCCCCAGCGGTGCTGCCTGCTCAGTGCAAGCCGAAAGCAATGCATGCAAGTGCTGTTATCAGTCCGTACAGGCCTCTTTAGCAAAATAACACAGATCCTTTGGTGGCACTCAAGCTGTTACACCGTCTCAATTCGTATCAGCTATCCAAGCACGTTATCGGTCAAACGTCAGATACAGTGAGAGCAAATTCACAAAATTACATCACAACATGCTAATTAGCAAAATGAAGGAAAAAAAAATTAACAACGGTCTTGGGGATTAGTAACGGTATATTCTCAAGTGCAACGAATGTATACAAGGCATGCACACTGCAGACGTTAGCAAGCAAGGCCGGGGCGAGACCACGTTTTCAAGCATCAAGTCGAACGAAGAACGTTTTCACTGATTAACGTACCATCCGGTTGGGATTTTTTAGCTTGGGAATTGGGTGATGCATTCATGGAAGCGCCTGAGATGCGAAATCCTGATGGCATCGTCTCCACTGGGCCGGGTCCTGAGGCCATTCCCATGACACTTGTCTCCTCCTTGGGGTGGTAACATGGCAAAATGGTTTCTATGGAACAAATGCTTTTAATTAATTATTGCAAAATATACTCTCATGAAAGTAGGATCGGGCGGGGAACATGAACAACTGCATATTTAGTCAAAGTGTAATTATATGTGTGATATAATTAATCCACGTGGGGTAGCATACCAGCTCTACTTTTTGGGAGGAATTTACTCCACTCTGACGATGGTCAGGGAATCAGAAACACAGCCGTGGATTGATTCATTCCCCAAGGGGGGGGGGATATTGACATTGCCAGAAAGGCTTCTATAGCCTTCATGTTGATTGACACTACAGTTAGCAGTGCAGTGGCGGACACTGTAATTAGCAGTGGATGATTGTGTCTTTAACAGACTTCAACTAATCTGGAAGTACAAACTATTATATTGTGGCGGACACGAAAGCCCACTGGCGTGGTGACATCATTCCGCGCACCAAGTGGGCGGCGGCCACGCCCGAGAGAGAGGCGTGGCCTCAAGAGATACACGGGGCGCGCAGCCCGGAGCAGCTCAGTGCTGCAGTTCGAGTACTTTCAATAAAGACTCTTTTATGAACCGCGTTGTCCGCTTGCTCCTTGCGTAAGCATTAGCGCGCGCAGCATCGCGCTTCATATGGTGACCTCGACGTTGGATCTGCCGTAGCGATCCTTCCGAACACGACGCCATTGCAATGGCAAACAACAACGCAATGTCGATTAAACTTCCCGAATTTTGGGAGGCCCAGGCCGAAGTCTGGTTCGTCCAAGCCGAAGCCCAATTTCAGCTTCGGCGCCTCACCGGCGACGACATGCGCTACTGCCACGTCGTCGCCTCCCTCGGGCCCGGCACGGCCGCTCGAGTTGTGTCCGTCCTTCGCCACCCACCGGACGGCCACAAGTACGAGGCACTCAAGCGGCTACTCCTAGCCACGTTCGGCCTCACGGACGACGCACGGGCCGACCGCCTCCTGGATCTCCCCGAGCTCGGCGACACACGCCCGTCAGTCCGAATGGACCATATGCTGTCACTGTTGGGCGACGAAGCCCCCGGTTCTCTATTCCGGGCGCTTTTCCGTCGCCAACTTCCAGCGCAGGTTCGCCTCGCGTTGGCCGGGACCGTGCTAACGGAACCCCGAGCATTGGCAGCCGAGGCGGACAGGTACTTCGCGGCTTCGGATACGCGGGCGAGAGTCGGTGCGGCCGTCACGGACCTCGAGGCTGATGCTGCTGATGATGCTGATTCACAGCATCAGCTTACACAGCATACGCAGCATGCTGATACGCACCTCGTGACCGCCGCCACGCCCCGCCCACCGCCGCGGCGAAAACCGCCACCGCGGGGAAAACCGCCAACTCCACCGGCCTGGCGGAGCCAGCCGCACTCCTCCAGCTCCACCACCTGGTGCTGGTTCCACGCCAAGTTCGGCCACGAGGCTCGGCAGTGTCATCCGCCATGCTCCTTCAACAGGTCGGGAAACGCCCGGGCCGGCGCTCAATAGTGGCGAAGAGCGCCGGCCGTTCGAGCAGCCTGCTGTTCATAACGGACACCTTATCCGGGCGCCGTTACCTGTGCGACACGGGAGCGCAGGTGAGTGTCGTTCCCACCGGTACGTCAGACAAGCACGCCGAGGGCGGGGGCCCCGCGCTGCTTGCCGCGAACGGGACGCCCATCCGTACGTACGGAAAACGCTGCCTCTCTCTGCGGTTCGGAGGGCAGGTTTTCCGATGGACGTTCGTCACGGCCGACGTGCCCATGGCACTGCTTGGCGCGGACTTCCTGTGCGCTAATGGGCTCCTGATCGACGTAAAGCGCAGACGTCTTGTCCAGGCCGAGACGTTCAGCTCGCTCGCTTGTGCGCTGCCCAGCTCGTCGAGCAGCTCAACGAGCGGCTTGCCAAGCGGCTTGCCGAATGGTTCGGTTCCGGCCACGTTGATCTGTACGCTTCCGGCAGCGGACGAATTCACCCGCCTCCTCGCCGGCTTCCCGGCCCTCACGCGGCCCACCTTCTCGGCGGGGGCCGTCAAGCACGGGGTGGCCCATCACATCCCCACCGTCGGGCCAGCGGTCTACGCCCGGGCACGCCGCCTCGAGCCGACGAAGCTGGCGGTGGCAAAAGCGGGGTTCGCTACCCTGGAGCGACTCGGCATCGTTCGGCGCTCGGAGAGTGCTTGGGCGTCGCCGCTGCACATCGTGCCGAAGCCCGGCGGGGGATGGCGACCGTGCGGGGACTATGGCCGTCTCAATGACGCCACCACTCCCGACCGCTACCCCGTCCCCCACATTCAGGACTTTTCTGCCCGTTTGGCGGGCATGTCCTTCTTCTCGAAGGTGGACCTCATACGCGGCTACCATCAGGTCCCCGTCAGGCCGGAGGACGTCCCGAAGACGGCGGTCATCACGCCATTCGGACTCTTCGAGTTCCTGCGGATGCCCTTCGGTCTGAAGAATGCGGCTCAGGCGTTCCAGCGACTGATGGACAGCGTCCTGTGCGACTTGGATTTTGTCTACGTCTACCTGGATGATATCCTCGTCACCAGCGCGTCCCGCGAAGAGCACCTACGCCACCTCCGCACGCTCTTCGAACGCCTGGGCCAGCATGGCCTGATTGTGAACCCCGCAAAGTGCCGGTTCGGCGTCGCCGTAATCGATTTTCTGGGGCACTGTGTCACCAGGCACGGAGCCGTCCCCCTGCCGGCCAAGGTGGAGGCGGTGAAGGGGTTTCCGCGCCCCCGCACAATCAGAGGGCTGCAGGAGTTCCTGGGCATGGTGAACTTTTACCATCGGTTCCTGCCCCGTATCGCCCAGCTCCTGCGCCCCCTGCACGAAGCTCTCCGAGGTAAGCCGGGCAAAGGCGACGTTACCTGGACCGAGCAGATGGACACGGCGTTCACGGGCGCGAAGCTCGCCTTGGCTAATGCCACCATGATCGCGCACCCGGCGCCCGAGGCACCGATCGCCCTCACCACCGACGCCTCGGACTACGCGGTGGGCGCGGTGCACGAGCAATGGGTGCGTGGAGCTTGGCAACCGCTGGCGTTCTTTAGCCGGCAGCTTCGCCCGCCCGAACGCCGTTACAGTACCTTCGACCGCGAGTTGCTCGGGCTTCACTTGGCGGTCAGGCACTTCCGCCATCTGCTCGAGGGCCGTGCGTTCACGGCCTTCGTCGACCACAAGCCGCTGATCTTCGCGATGGGCAAGGTCACCGAGCCGTGGTCGGCCCGGCAGCAGCGTCACCTCTCGGCCGTGTCCGAGTACATGACGGACATCCGGCACGTCGCGGGGAAGGACAACCCGGTGGCAGATTGCCTTTCCCGGGCCGTCGCCCACGCAGTCCACCTCGGCATCGACTATGCCCGGATGGCAGCGGACCAGGCCGCTGACCCCGACGTCCAGGCCTTGCGGACCGCCGTCACAGAGGTGCCGTTCGACGGCGCGGGCGCGGCCCTCTTGTGCGACGTCTCCCTCGGGCGGCCTCGCCCCATCGTGCCCGCGGGCTGGCAGCGCCAGGTGTTTGACGCCATCCACGGCCTGTCCCACCCGGGCGCGAGGGCCTCCCAAAGGTTGATCGCCGACAAGTTCGTCTGGCATGGCCTCCGGAAGGCCGTCCGCGGCTGGGCCAGGACGTGCCTCGCGTGCCAGCGTGCCAAGGTGCACCGGCACACCCAGGCCCCGTTGGCCCCGTTCACGGTGCCGGACCGCCGGTTTGACCACGTCCACGTGGACCTGGTGGGACCTCTGCCTCCCTCGCGGGGTTTCACCCACGTCCTCACCATGGTGGACCGCACCACCCAGTGGCCGGAGGCCGTGCCCTTGGCGTCGACGACGGCGGCGGACGTCGCGCAGGCTTTCATCGCCACCTGGGTCGCTCGGTGCGGCGCCCCCTCAGACATCTCGTCCGACCGCGGCCCCCAGTTCACCTCGGAGCTCTGGGGGGCGGTCGCACAGGGGCTCGGGGTCCGGCTGCACTGAACCACGGCCTACCACCCCCAGGCTAACGGCCTGTGTGAGCGATTTCACCGCTCATTGAAGGCCGCACTCCGGGCCACCCTCCACGACGGCGGCTGGGACGACAGGCTCCCCTGGGTCCTGCTGGGCCTCCGGACGGCGCCCAAGGAGGACCTGCGCGCATCCGCGGCGGAGTTGGTCTTCGGGCAACCGCTGCGGGTGACGGGCGAGTTCCTCCCCAACTCCACGGCACCATGGTCCGTGGCACAGCAGCGCTCCGCTCTGCAAGAGACCGCCCGGAGGTTCGCCCCGGTGCCAACGGCATGCCCCGGGCACCCACCGACGCACGTCGCCCCGGAGCTTCGCACGGCGGAGTACGTCTTCGTCCGCCACGATGCCCACCGGACACCGCTGCGGCTCCCGTACGACGGGCCTTTCCGCGTGCTGGAGACCGGGGTGAAGCACTTCACCCTGGACATCGGCGGTACTCCTGACCGCGTTTCTGTAGACCGCCTCAAGCCGGCCCACCTCGACATGGACCATCCACCGCCAGTGGCCCGACCCCCGCGTCAGGGCCGCCCCCCTGCGGGCGGACCCCCGGCACCACCCAGCCCCGCCGCCACGCCGCCCCCCGGTCCTGCACCCATCCCAGGGGCAGCCAGAGGCATCCCACCTGGCATCCCCGCACCCCGGACGTCGCCGATCGCCAGGGGGCGCTTCGGCCGGGTCATCCGTTTGCCCCGCAAACTGGCCCTCCAGGTGCGCGGGAATTCTGGGGGGGCGCGTGTGGCGGACACGAAAGCCCACTGGCGTGGTGACATCATTCCGCGCACCAAGTGGGCGGCGGCCATGCCCCAGAGAGAGGCGTGGCCTCAAGAGATACACGGGGCGCGCAGCCCGGAGCAGCTCAGTGCTGCAGTTTGAGTACTTTCAATAAAGACTCTTTTATGAACCGCGTTGTCCGCTTGCTCCTTGCGTAAGCATTAGCGCGCGCAGCATCGCGCTTCAATTTATTATTATACGAGGGTGTGGTGAAAAGTAATGTCTGCTTTTCGTTTTCTCAAACAGGAAACGATATTCGAATGAAAGAAAGCACACTCCATACATTGATTCTTCCTATCACTGGGTGTGATGTTTCTTGATTCTGACACTACAGGTCTCACTCAATCAAGATGGCAGAGGGCAGCATGATATTGTCAGTGCTGTAAAGTGTGAAGCACTGGAGACGAGAGTTGGGAATACTCACTGGAGATGAGATGGCTGGAGATGAGAGTTGGGATAACTGACTAGAGATGAGTCTGACTGGAGATGAGAGTTGGGATAAGTGACTGAAGATGAGAGTTGGGGTGACTGACTGGGGACGAGAGTTGGGAATACTCACTGGACAGGAGATAGCTGGAGATGAGAGTTGGGATAAGTGAATGGAGATGAGAGTTGGGATGGCTGGAGATGAGAGTTGGGATAACTGACTAGAGATGAGTCTGACTGGAGATGAGAGTTGGGATAAGTGACTGGAGATGAGAGTTGGGGTGACTGACTGGAGATGAGAGTTGGGATGACTGGAGATGAGAGTTGGGATGTATGACTGGAGATGAGATGGCTGGAGATGAGAGTTGGGGTGACTGGAGATGAGAGTTGGGATGTATGACTGGAGATGAGATGCCTGGAGATGAGAGTTTGGATGAGTCTGACTGGAGTTGGGATAAGTCTGACTGGAGATGAGATGGCTTGAAATGAGAGTTGGTGTAACTGACTAGAGATGAGATGGCTGGAGATGAGAGTTGGGATAACTGACTAGAGATGAGTCTGACTGGAGATAAGAGTTGGGGTGACTGACTGGAGATGACAGTTGGGATAAGTGACTGGAGATGAGAGTTGGGATGATTGACTGGAGATGAGAGTTGGGATGATTGACTGGAGATGAGAGTTGGGGTGACTGACTGGAGATGAGAGTTGGGATAATTGACTGGAGATGAGAGTTGGAGTGACTGACTGGAGATGAGAGTTGGGATGTATGACTGGAGATGATATGGCTGGGGATGAGAGTTGGGATGTATGTCTGGAGATGAGATGGCTGGAGATGAGAGTTGGGATGTATGTCTGGAGATGATATGGCTGGAGATGAGAGTCGGGATGTATGACTGGAGATGAGAGTCGGGATGTATGACTGGAGATGATATGGCTGGAGATGAGAGTTGGGATGTATGTCTGGAGATGAGATGGCTGGAGATGAGAGTTGGGATGTATGACTGGAGATGAGAGTTGGGGTGACTGACTGGAGATGAGAGTTGGGATAAGTGACTGGAGATGAGAGTTGGGATAAATGACTGGAGATGAGAGTTGGGGTGACTGACTGGAGATGAGAGTTGGGGTGACTGGAGATGAGAGTTGGGATGTATGACTGGAGATGAGATGGCTGGAGATGAGAGTTTGGATGAGTCTGACTGGAGTTGGGATAAGTCTGACTGGGGATGAGATGGCTGGAAATGAAAGTTGGTGTAACTGACTAGAGATGAGTCTGACTGGAGATGAGAGTTGGGGTGACTGACTGGAGATGAGAGTTGGGATGACTGGAGATGAGAGTTGGGATGTATGACTGGAGATGAGATGGCTGGAGATGAGAGTTGGGGTGACTGGAGATGAGTGTTGGGATGTATGACTGGAGATGAGATGGCTGGAGATGGAGGTAGGATGAGTCTGACTGGAGTTGGGATAAGTCTGACTGGAGATGAGATGGCTGGAAATGAGAGTTGGTGTAACTGACTAGAGATGAGATGGCTGGAGATGAGAGTTGGGGGTAACTGACTAGAGTTGAGATGGCTGGAGATGAGAGTTGGGATAAGTGACTGGAGATGAGAGTTGGGATGTATGACTGGAGATGAGAGTTGGGATGTATGACTGGAGATGAGAGTTGGGGTGACTGACTGGAGATGAGAGTTGGGATGTATGACTGGAGATGAGATGGCTGAAGATGAGAGTTTGGATGAGTCTGACTGGAGTTGGCATAAGTCTGACTGGAGATGAGATGGCTGGAAATGAGAGTTGGTGTGACTGACTAGAGATGAGATGGCTGGAGATGAGAGTTGGGGGTAACTTACTGGAGATGAGATGGCTGGAGATGAGAGTTGGGGGTAACTTACTGGAGATGAGATGGCTGGAGATGAGAGTTGGGATGACTGGAGATGAGTGTTGGGATGTATGACTGGAGATGAGATGGCTGGAGATGAGAGTTTGGATGAGTCTGACTGGAGTTGGGATAAGTCTGACTGGAGATGAGATGGCTGGAAATGAGAGTTGGTATAACTGACTGGAGATGAGATGGCTGGAGATGAGAGTTGGGGGTAACTGACTAGAGATGAAATGGCTGGAGATGAGAGTTGGGATGAGTCTGACTGGAGATGAGAGTTGGGGTAACTGACTGGAGATGAGAGTTGGGGTGACTGACTGGAGATGAGAGTTGGGGTGACTGACTGGAGATGAGAGTTGGGATAAGTGACTGGAGATGAGAGTTGGGGTGACTGACTGGAGATGAGAGTTGGGATGACTGGAGATGAGTGTTGGGATGTATGACTGGAGATGAGATGGCTGGAGATGAGAGTTGGGGGTAACTTACTGGAGATGAGATGGCTGGAGATGAGAGTTGGGATAAGTGACTGGAGATGAGAGTTGGGATGACTGGAGATGAGTGTTGGGATGTATGACTGGAGATGAGTGTTGGGATGTATGACTGGAGATGAGATGGCTGGAGATGAGAGTTTGGATGAGTCTGACTGGAGTTGGGATAAGTCTGACTGGAGATGAGATGGCTGGAAATGAGAGTTGGTGTAACTGACTCGAGATGAGATGGCTGGAGATGAGAGTTGGGGGTAACTGACTAGAGATGAGATGGCTGGAGATGAGAGTTTGGATGAGTCTGACTGGAGATGAGAGTTGGGGTGACTGACTGGAGATGAGAGTTGGGGTGACTGACTGGAGATGAGAGTTGGGATAAGTGACTGGAGATGAGAGTTGGGATGACTGGAGATGAGTGTTGGGATGTATGACTGGAGATGAGATGGCTGGAGATGAGAGTTTGGATGAGTCTGACTGGAGTTGGGATAAGTCTGACTAGAGATGAGATGGCTGGAGATGAGAGTTGGGGGTAACTGACTAGAGATGAGACGGCTGGAGATGAGAGTTGGGATGAGTCTGACTGGAGATGAGATGATTGGAGATGAGAGTTTGTATGTATGATTAGAGATGAGATAGCTGGAGATGAGAGTTTGGATGAGTCTGACTGGAGATGAGAGTCGGGACAAGTCTGACTGGAGATGAGAGTTGGGATAAGTCTGACTGGAGATGAGATGGCTGGAGATGAGAGTTGGGATGACTGACTGGAGATGAGAGAGAGTTGGGTGCAGCATTACGATTTGATCCTGAGAGTAAGAGACGGTCAATGTCGTACCACCACAAAGGATCACCAGCCCTGACTTGGCTCCATCAGATTTTAATCTCTTCCCCAAACTTAAGGAACACCTTAGTGAATGAATATATGAGAGTTTGGATTCATTTAAGGAACTTATGAGAGTTCATTTAAGGAACACCTTAGTGAAGAACATTATTTTTCTGATGACGATGTCAGGGCCGCTGTGAAGCGCTGCTTAAGTCAGCAGGACACACAGTTATATCGTGACAGAATCATAAAACTTGATCGTTGGCAGAAATGTGTGGACCATAGAGAAATAAATATGCATGATGGTAGAATAACGACTGATGTTAGTCACTTTCCTGACCAAGGTCCTTCTTACCCGGCGGTTGCTCAGTTTGGACAGACGGACAGCTCTAGGAAGAGTCTTGGTAGTTCCATATTCTTTCCATTTCCTAATGATGGAGTTCACTGTGCTCTTGTGAACTTTCAACACTAGAAATTGTTTTATACCTTTCCGCAGATCTATGCCTCCTCACAATTCAATATTGGAGTTCTACGGACAGTTCCTTGGACTTCATGGTGGAATTTCTGCTCTGACATGCACTGTCAACTGTGGGACCTTATATAGAAAGGTGTGTTTCTTTCTAAATCATGTCCAATCTATTGAATTGGCCCAGGTGGACTCCAATCCAGTTGTAGAGGCATCTCAAGGATGATCAAAGGAAATTAGATGCACCTGAGGTCAATTTGGAATGTCATAGCAAAGGGTCAAATACTTATTGACTAAAGACATTTCAGCTTTTCATTTTTAATTGTTTGTAAAAATTTCCAAATAAAAAAATCCACCTTGATATTATGGGGTATTATGTGTAGATCAGTGGCGAAAATATTTCAATTTAATCCATTTTAAATTCAGGCTGTAACACAACAAATGGGAAACAAGTCAAAGGGTGTGAATACTTTCTGAAGATACTGTAACTATGCTTGTATATGTCGTTCATAGTTTGTTTTCTATCATGTGTACATCTAAAGTTATCAAAGTTCAAATTTGCATAAGGACGTTATGAACACCCTGTATGTATGTATGTATGTATGTATGTATGTATGTATGTATGTATGTATGTATGTATGTATGTTTTACTTGTTTTACATTTGAAATTCTTTTTACACTTCCCCAAAATACTAATAGTGCTTACTGGAAGAAATTTTGTATCCACCAAAAAAGTTATATGACCATGTGTATTTAAATGTATACACTTCAGGAGGATTGCTTCTGTAGCTGGGGAAACAAAAGTTGGTTGAAGGCTAAAGGAGTGCACTGCAGAGGATGGAGTCGTGTAGAACAAGCATTCTGAGTATTGCGCTGCAATACATGTCCCCTACCAAAGTTCAAAGTGCCATAACTTTGTCAAAAATGATAAAATATGCAAATTTATGCACAGTTGATGCTGGTTTTCAACCTTGATCTGAGGTATGCTGAGACACATGTGTGTCACGCCTCGCCTCGCCTCGTTGATAAGCCCGCAAGGTCGCTCCATGGAGCAGCCTGCACGTATTGCACTGTGTGAATTATATAATTACCAACTCACGGTCTGAGGTAGTAGTGATTCAAGAGATATCCATTAAAAAAAAAAAAAAAATCGTTTAATTAACGATATTTGCCAAACCACGTGCCCTATCGCAAATTCCAAAAGGACATTTTAGTAGACTGATATGCTGAACAGATCTGTGAAGTTTCCCCTCGATTGGATCACAAATGAGGGAGGAGCTTGATTTTAAAGGTTCATGCTTAAAAACGTCACAACTCTGAAACCATGTGACGCATGACATCATGCTCGCTGACTTTTTTGTTCGTCATGCGTATGCGATTCTGCCTGCAAAGTTTGGCCTCGATCGGTTCAGCCGTTGCAGAGAAAAAGGGGTTTTCGTGTTTTCACGAAAAACAATATGGCGGCCGATCCACGTGACCTGTGACGTCATAATTACCATTAAAATATTCTACAGACCGAGTCCCCCCTACGGTGAAAATTTTATCTCAATCGGTCCTATTATTGCAGAGAAAATGGTTTTTAAAGGAAATTTAAACTTAAAATGGCACTGAGTTGAGGATCATCAGAATTAACAGAATTCCCAAAGTTCAAGGTGCCATAACTTTGTCAAAAATGATCGAAACGTCGTGAAGTTCGAACTTGATCTGTAACTTATCATGAGGAAACCACGTACCAAATTTGAAATCATTAGCTTAAGAGTTTAGAAAAAAAGTCCGGAAAACTGTTCTTTGCGTGAGGGACTGACAGACTGACGGACTGACAGACGGACAGACGGAGGGACGGCGTGCAAACCTATAGTCCCCTCCGCTGTACACCGGTAGGGGACTAATAACGAGACATCACTAAAGTACACTATTGGTCAGACATCTACAAGGCTGGTGGGGTGAGAGAACTTTTGGGATACCTTTATGAAAATGCTGTTGCACAAGTGCTGCCTGGGTATCAGCTGAGCACTGAAAATTGGGGTTTCAGCACATTAAGCCAGAACCTTTCAGGACTATTTGGTGAGTCCACAGAAATAATGCTACTATGCCCAGCCCACCATTAAGGCAAACAGTCTCCCCAAAGTGGCGGTTAAAGTCAAATGACTGGGAAGAAATTATGGTGTCGTTGCATTCAAACTTCAAAACACTGTTTCGGCAAAGTAGGAACCTTGTGCGCGGGATGGCAAACAGGACCCACCTCTTCCAGCCGACGGTCAGTCCCCAGCGCCAAGAGATTGTCAAATTCCCTCTCCAAGACCTGTCGAGCCTGTTTCAAGAGTAAACACAAGCACAAATAGACAAAACAGAATTTCTAAAGAATCACAACTTGAAGTTTAACAGTGCTTTGCAAAATCATCACAAGTGCGTCCATGACTGTCAATGAGAAGAATGAAGTACTCGGCAACACCTTGCTTAGTATTGCAAAGAGTTTGATTGAATCGCTTTTCACTCATAGACTAGACGGATTTATGGAAAAAAGGCCATGGATAAGCTTCGAGGTGCATTTATTGGGTAAAAGTTGGGAACCTCACCTTCTATCTATAATTCCAGTAATCTCTGTTTGTACGTCTGTACGTTTGTACGTCTGTTTGTCTGTGACCGCTGTTTCTCGACAACCACGGGTCCGATATACTTTTAACTTGCCAGGTATATTGCTGGGGACCCGAGGATGTGCCTTTTCAAGGTTTCATATTAATCGGACAATTACTTACCGAGCTATGTCCAAAAAACGATTCAACCAATCAGAGAGCAGCGAACGATCGCGTGTGCCGAACGTGGAGGACACACTCTGCCTCGGATGGCACATTTGAGAGCGTATTCATTTATTTCACGTTTGCAAACTATGTTGGCGTTAAACTATGTTTTAAAACTAATAAAACCGAATTTGCGATTCATTCGCTTTCCTGCGCGTTTGTGCACGCGATGGCGATTTCTTTACCAAACTCCGGAAGCCGTTCGCTTTGGACCAAACCATTGCATGTAAATAGAGGGGGGGGATTGTCACCGTACTCGCAAGCCGTTCGCTTTGGACCAAACCATTTCATGTAAATAGAGGGGGGGGATATAATTTTAGATATAGATATAGTACGGGCAATGCCCTAGTTTAACATAATTAGGGTATGCTGAATTCGATTAACCTGGTTCCCAAGCCTAATTTTGAGTGTTTGACCTTCTAATTAGCATAAACAAAATTGCCACCAAATTGCCATTTTTTGACACATTCTTGGGACAAGCATTTATATATCATGTATATACATGCAGCTCTATGCGTTATACACCGATTGATGCTGTTTTAAACAATCTACCGAGAAGTTTGTCCACAGCACTGCTACCATTTCACGCATTAACTGGGTGTGACACCACCTACTATTTTGCAAATCACACCAAACGAACATCATGGAAAGTCTTCAAAGAGCACCATAAACTGCTGAAGAACTTGGGCATTGGTGAACTCACAGAGGAGACAATCAAATCTGCAGAAGCGTTCGTCTGCAGAATATATAATATGCACAGAACAACCTCTGTTGATTCAGCACGACATATATTGTTCTCCAAGACTGGTAAACCAGAAGCAATGTCACCGACAAGTGAAGCTCTTCATTTCCATTTGATGTGAGTACACTATCAAGCCATGGTACGGAGAAATGCTCATTGTGCCATACCTGACCTTCCTGCACCTGTGGAAATGGGATGGAAACGTGGTGATTCAAGACTAGAGCCTATTCTGATGTCACCGAGTCCAATCCCAGAAAGTTGCCTCGAGATGATTTGTTGTGCATGCCAGAAGCAGTGCAAGACTCGACGCTGCAAATGTCGCTATTCAGAGTTGAGGTGCACGTCAATGTGTGCCTGTCAGCAACAGAGTGATGATCAGACCCCTCGTATGAATTTGATGTAGTTTGGCAAAACAACATGTGTGACATTCCTGAATGTTTGTGCTTCATGGCGATGTGTACTTAATTTTAGAATAAATGGCTGTATGAAACATTGTCTTATTAAAACCATTTCCCATTTTATAGTGTCCAATTTCAATATCAGTTTGAATGTCTCTTTCAATATGTCGCCAACCATAATATAGACTAGACGGATTTATGAAAAAAGGCCATGTACGTAGTGTGTTCAAAAAGTATCCGACCTTTATTTTTCGTGCGTAAAAAAAAAGAAGCTAGGGAGGCGTTGATTGGTGCACGTATGTAGGCGATCCTAATGCACACGCGTGAATTTTTTCACACCTGCAGAAGCTGTCATTCGACGGCAGACCGCCGATGAGTGAGGAAATGTAAGTGAGCGCCATCGGATTTTCGTTTTTGACAAAATGACGGAAAAACTTGAACAACGCTACTGCATCAAATTTTGTGTTTCATCAAAACTGCAACTTGGTTTCTGGGTCGTACCCATAAACCCAGGACTCATCGCCAGTGATCACTGTGTTGAGGAAGCTGGGATCGCTGTTCACAGTCTCCAGCATGTCCTGTGCGATCTCCAAACGGAGTTGCTTCTGCTCAATCGTTAGCAGCTTTGGGACGAACTTCGCTGAGATTCTCCTGAAGCCCAAATCCTCCTTCATAATGGAATGAACGGTGTTGAATCTTGCGGATCGTTTCCACTTGGGAATCGCCAAGCTTTACACAAAATTTGATGCAGTAGCGTTGTTCAAGTTTTTCCGTCATTTTGTCAAAAACGAAAATCCGACGGCGCTCACTTACATGTCCTCACTCATCGGCGGTCTGCCGTCGAATGACAGCTTCTGCAGGTGGGAAAAAATTCACGCGTGTGCATTAGGATCGCCTACATACGTGCACCAATCAACGCCTCCCTAGCTTCTTTTTTTTACGCACGAAAAATAAAGGTCGGATACTTTTTGAACACAGTAGTATAAGCTTCTAGGTGCATTTTGGGGTAAAAGTTGTAGTAAAGTTAAAGTAAAAGAGCTGCATGTATGTACATGATATATAAATGCTTGTTCAAAGAAATTGTCCAAAAATGGCAATTTGGTGGCCATTTTGTTTATGCTAGTTAGAAGGTCAAACACTCAAAATTTGGCATGGGAACCGGGTTAATCGAATTCAGCATACCCTAATTATGCTAAAAAGTGAGGTTCCCAACTTTTACCCAAAAATGCACCGAACATTCACATTTTTCAGAAATCCATCTAGTCTTTTATAAAGGGGATGGAAGATAGTCTTGAATAGAGAGGGTGGAAGATAGTCTTTTATAGAGAGGGTGGAAGATAGTCTTTTATAGAGCGGGTGGAAGATAGTCTTTTATAAAGAGGGTGGAAGATAGTCTTTTCGAGAAAGGGTGGAAGATAGTCTTTTATGGAGAGGGTGGAAGATAGTCTTTTATGGAGAAGGTGGAAGATAGTCTTTTAGAGAGAGGGTGGAAGACGGTCTTTTATGGAGAGGGTGGAAGATAGTCTTTTATAGAGACGGTGGAAGATAGTCTTTTCGAGAAAGGGTGGAAGATAGTCTTTTATGGAGAGGGTGGAAGATAATCTTTTTATGGAGAGTGTGGAAGATAGCCTTTTAAAGAGAGGGTGGAAGATAGTCTTTTATAGAGACGGTGGAAGATAGTCTTTTCGAGAAAGGGTGGAAGATTGTCTTTTATGGAGAGGGTGGAAGATAATACTTTAGTTTAGAGAGAGGGTGGAAGAGTCTTTTATGGAGAGGGTGGAAGAGTCTTTTATGGAGAGGGTGGAAGATAGTCTTTTATGGAGAGGGTGGAAGATCGTCTTTTATGGAGAGGGTGGAAGATAGTCTTTTATGGAGAGGGTGGCAGATAGTCTTTTATAGAGAGGGTGGAAAATAATCTTTTATAGAGACGGTGGAAGATAGTCTTTTCGAGAAAGGGTGGAAGATCATCCTTTAGTTTAGAGAGAGGGTCGAAGAGTCTTTTATAGAGAGGGTGGAAGATAGTCTTTTAGAGAGAGGGGGTGGAAGATGGTCTTTTCGAGAGAGGGTGGATGATAGTAAGAGAAAGCTATGGGGTTAGGAGAGTGGTAGCTAAAGTATAAGAAGCAAAGGTTCTTTTAAAAACTAGGATAGGATGGATAGAAGGGGACATTGAAGAGAGGAAGAGTGAAAACAGGGAAGGCAATAGAAGGAGAGAGAGAGATAAAGATATATATATATATATATATATATATATATATATATATATATATATATATAGTCCTGTTCCTAGGGATTAAAATCCTCCAAGGAAACGGATAGCCGAACAGCTTACACTCCGAGGCGTTCAGTCAAAAATGACGGTTATATACACGCGAGGGAAAGGAGAATGACGAACTTACCTTCATGGGTCCCACCGGACGTCCTCGAACCTGTGATAATTAATTCAAACCGACACGGATTTAAAATGTACAAAAATACCGGCTTTATTGAAGAAATGCCGGTAACAAAATAACACCCGGCAAAACTAAGATTCCTAAATGGGACGTCCCCACACAGACTCGTTTACAGACAAAGGGAACAATAAAAGTGAAAATAAATGTGTGTGTATTTTTAGGTACTTAGCTGTGAGAGTCTACTGAACCCCCTCGGGAATCGTTAAAACCCCCGCGTCCTTGGTGGGAATAGCACAGGCCTCCATGCACAGTTCGCTTGCGGGAAGAAACGCACGCCTCAGTCCGCAGTACGTGCGCGGGAAACCGCAGGCCTCGGTCTGCAGTTCGCTCCTCCTCACGCTCACGATGATGATGACGGAACACGACTGTTCACCACAAAACCCCACAGTCAAGAGCTCGTAAACTTAGACCATACGTTGAGACTGTCCCACTGCAAGAGCTCATCCCAACGCAAGAGAGCTTATCGGTCCGTTCACCTCCAGATCCAGAAAACGAGAGAGAAAATGTCGGCCCTCCAACTCCTTTGTACTCAAGGCTCTGACATCATCCAACGCCGCCCGTGCTTGCTCCTATCAGCCAGTCCCTCTCTTCATTGCTCGACAAATCTCACCAATCACTGCTCTCCGGGGCATGGCCTCCCGGATCTGCCTGCTTGATGTTATCAAACATCGGTGGTATTATCGTTGGTGCTCAAAGTCCTGTTTCCGGTAGGCTTTTATTTAGTGTCATTTAATGCGTTGCTTTGTGTGTGTGCTGCATTGTCATAAGGAACAGAGGAAAAATAACAGAGGCCATTACATACAGGGGATTCATTACCCGTAATCCCAAACTAATTAACATAACCCTACCCCTCTCATGGGGACACTTTTACACTTCCACGACATACGGTCTAAGGGATTCCCTACTTATGTACATGGGGTTCTTCTTCTTCTTCATCACAACATACGGAGCATGGTAATCTACACACTTCTACCTGGACTAAGGTAATCATTGCCTATCCCCCACAAACGTAACAATATATATAAATAAATATATATATATATATATATATATATATATATATATATATATATACATCAAAATATACATTTGTGAGATCATCCACTAGGCTGGAACACACCTGCGAATTCTGAGTGGGAATTTGCAGAGTCAAGGCCAAGGACACGTGGTCAAAAGTGTCATCGAGGGCAATGAGGCCACCGTGGACTCCACTCTCCTGCAGATTGGCACAGTACTCACGTAGACCAATAGACTGAATCCAGCGCATTACTCGTTCGTTGCTCCATACCATGACATCTTAGGAGGTGGTGAGGGTCATAGCATTAGTTCTGGGTCTTTGCTTAACATGAGAATCATGCCGTTGTATGATTAAATAATGCTGTTGTATTTCGACAATCTGCAAGGCCCTCATTCACATCTGGATGGAGTACTGCTCTCCCCCTTTGGGCTCGCATGCTGATCTCACACCTTGTCTTTCTTGATGCCATGGAAAGCAAGGCCCTTAAAATCATTGAGATATCCAGTTACAAAGTGGTGTGTTTCGGCCTACTACTTTCGCAGAGCAGGCAGGATGGTGGTCTCTCTGTGTTCTACTGCTCCCCTTTTGATCTTGCACCATTTACCATCCCTTGGCCCTGTCCTACACAGGTTTCTGCAGGGTGCACATGGTCTGCCAACCCTCTTCTTGTTAAACTCCCCAAATCCAGGTTTACTGCTCACCTACACGCATTTGTTCCTCTTTTCTCTCACTTGTGGAACCAAGTTCCCCAGTCAGTTCAGTCCCATTCGTCCCTCCAGGGCTTCAGGACATATGTTCGCCACTATCTCAGGTCATCCCCCATCCATATACGTGATCTCTTATACCCCAAATGACCCCATTCCCAAGCACTCCCATTTTCCAGGTTATTGTGATTTTTTCCCCCATTTCCCTCACCTCTTTTTCTTTGTTAGTTGTTCGTTGGTTTGTTCATCCCTTTCCTCTTCTTGCTGTGTTTCATTCAGCTTGTGTGTAGCTTATTCACTCCCATGAGTCCTTCTTCCCTCCCCTTGATGTCACTCTCACTTCTACTCTGCTGTTGGTATTTTCCCCTTTCTATTTTGTTTCATTCACGAGCTTCGACCATGTGTACACATTAATATTTATTTAAATAAATCAATAAAAAAATGAAAGTATTTTTTAAGTTTTCCTGCGTATTGATCAAGCTTCTCCCCACACCTCCATCCTCTTCCTCCCTTATCCCCAGAATAGGGAGAGTAAACAGGAGGTGATATCAAATCATTGATTCTATCTCAAAGAAACCACCAAATGATCCTTAGCTGATTAGTATTTACATTGTTGATGTAATTTGTTGCCCATGATACTTCCTACATGAGCACGGACGCTCCAACCATTACAGCACCGAGTCTGGTTATACGAGCTACAACTACAAGGTAACTATCTAACTAACAAATTTAAAATTATCGACTGTTTCTGCTGCCATTACCTTTTCAGGGAGACCATTCCAAGCATTAACTACTCCTTGAGTGAAGGACCACTGCCTTATTACCATCCCAACTCAGCTCCCCTTCTTTATCTCAGGTTGTGGCTCCTGCTCCTATGTCTGTCCATTCTGCTGATAAATGCTTCTGCTAAATCTCTTCTGCACAACTCTTCATTATCTGAAACATCTCCCGCAGATCCCCTCATAATCACCTCCTTTCTTCAGTATAAACTCCTGTCTCCTTCAGCCGCTCCTCATGGTTTAGTCTAGCGAGCCCCGGAATCAATCGAGTCACTCTACACTGAATCCTCTTTGTGACAGATATGTCCTCCATCAGATGTGATGATGAACCTACTCATCATCTCAGTGAATCCAGGTTGACAGCTCACTACCATTCCTTCGTTCCTCTTTTTTCCGCATGAGAAACAATCCTCCAGCGTCCTTTCAGTAATTTAAGGTGTCGCCCATCGTCATCACCATTTGTCAAACCTGATGTTTACATCTTAGATTTTCTACCTTGTACACCTACCTACATCACATCTTCCATTTGCTTTAACCTTCCCTTCCTTCTGTCAGCATTAATGCTTCTCTGCCCTCCATATTTCAACTCTTTCATGAGCATAGAGTCTGTATTTTGTTAAAAAAAAACACAAGCATGTTGTAAAATACAAACACTTACTTTTTATTTCTTGTTGGCTTCCTTCTCTCAGTCTCTCCAGTTCTTTGCGATCGTAGTTCAACCTCTTCAATGCCATGATACCAAACTGGAGGCTTGTTCTGCATGGAAGTGCAGGGCAATAACAACACTGTGGTTTCCAAAGTTACTGCAAATGTTTGTTCATTGCAAGTACATAAAGAAAGCATGTAGCAACTAGAACCTCCGCCAGCCTGAACAGTTTATGTTTGGTATCCCACTGATAGGCCAGATCTGGATCCGGACCTGAACCAAAATCTAAATGGCTGGTTCTTGTCACCTACCCAAGTCATCCACCTAGTTTTGTCAAAACTCATCCACAACTTTTTGAGATATCATGCTATATACCGTTTTTGGGCCCATCTCTCAATTGTGAAGAATCACCTTAAGAATTAAATAATTCTCACATCCGGATCTTAACCAAAGTCGAATCAATTCGTCCTTGCCACACACCCAACCTGCCCACCAAGTTTCATCCGAATCTGCCCTTAACTTTTTAAGATATCCTGCTCAAAGACAGACAGACAAACAGACAAGGGCAAAAACAGAACCTCCCGCCATCTTAGGTGGCGGAGGTAATAACAATGATATGAACAAGCAATGGTTGTAAGGCCGAGAAAAATATATTTCCGGTCTCTGGTCAGCGCGCGCATCAATTTTGACCCTGCGCGTCAACAATTTTTTTTTTCTTCAAATTTCTAACGGTACCTACAACAGTGCGCCTGTTGTTTCCGGGCCGGCGCGCTATCTCGGGACATACGGGTCTGTGAGGGTCGCCATTGCTATCGACGTTCGCGCACGGTTCTCCCCTACACAACTACGTTTAGTTTGTCCAAATCCAACCAGCCGTTCCAAAGATATGAGTAGTTATGTGTGCCGTGACGTCATGAATCCAATCGGCTGGATATTGTCATTTATTGAAACGAAGACGTTCTATGTCGGGTTCATGTGAAGCAACCAGAAGGCCTAGAGAGCTGCGGGTGGTCTTGTTAGTTAGGCCTGGATCCTATCTCGTTTGTCATTAAGTTGTAAGTGTCTGTGATAATCTGGTGGACTGGGAGAAGAGATCGTGGGAGACCATCGGCCTGTTGGACCACTTGCGCATGCGCAGTGTTGATGCGATCGACGCATTGGAATGTTTGACGGTACGGCGAGGCGATCTCGAGAACGAAATGGCAGTCTATAATATGCTTGAAGAACTTAATGATTTTCAGAATAAATACATTTTAAAATAACTTAAGCTTGTGTTCACTATTTACAAAAAGGCCTACTAGTTCCATCGGCTGTCTTTAATTTCTCTCTGGATGGCGCCACGGCAGATGAGGAGGACCGCAAGGCATGAGGACACAAAAAAACACCTCTATATGTGCAATCCATGCTTTTCAAAAAAAAAAAAAGAATTAAAAAAACCGCATCGCCGCATCAATTCTGGAAGTTTGGTCTGACCAGAGACAAGCAATATATTTTTTTCGGCCTAATCTCCTATTATTGTGGTTCATGCTCACTTCAATGTATGCATTTGTCTCATTTTGGTATTAACCACTGATGCATTTAAAAACTGTTTTAACCCACCGGTGGAAACTGTCTACCATCTTTAGCTGTCCACGGAGATCTTTCTTGGTGAGGTGGTCGAGCATGCGTGCATCCACCAAACACTCCATGAAGTAGCTCCGGTACTGCGGCAGACCCAGGCTGGGCAGCCACTCATTCCCGACCCACTCGTGATTCATGTCTCCGTAAGCTAGCGTCTGGTGCACACGCCCCAAATAATACGTGATGAAAATGTTGGTTGCTCGTTCTTTTTCTTGTCTTTTCAAAGCTATTGCAAAGTTCTTTTGACATGCACACACTTATTTCTATCTGATGGGTTTTTCAAAAAATGATTGAAAATGCAATAGTACAATTAAAGCAAAATTAAAAGAAAAATGCATCGCTAATTGCATACCATGTGGGCTCGTTCTGAGATGGGATTTTCGGAAACAGAGCTCAATTTTTACTCACAGATACTAAATTTCACAAATGCCGTGGACTTCACTAATCCCACAGCTTTTCTTTCCTGTCCACATGTGACTGCTCGAAGTTACGAGGGACCGCCAAACATGGAAATGGGTGTTTGTTTTGTACAGCTGCCATTCTTTTCAACAAGGATTATTACCAATCTGTCAGGTGGGAGTGTATGATCATCAAATTGCCGGCACCCATCAAATGGCCCGAATGAAGAACACTCAAGTATGAAAAACTAGAAAAACCTTAAAAGGTGCCAGCAGCAGAAGTCTGCATCGTACCTCCGTTGGTTGCTCAGAAGGATGAAGAATGAATAATGTGAACTTCCTTAAATTTTGTCATGGTATTTGCAACCTTGACCCTAATGAAGCTTTGATAAGTAAATGTAATTGATAAATAATCATTGCAAATCATGTATTGCTGAAATGCCAAAAACAGTGACAGTGCAAATACCAGACAAACGCCGAAAAGAATATCCTCAGCAAGCGGGATGGTGAAAGCGTGACAATTTGCTGTTGAAAATTTGCGTCTTCCTGGAAATTTGGCGCTCCGGCATGCACATGGCAATTTGCACCAGGCAAAATAAACAGCGAGTGCGCAAGATGGAAACTGTGATCACGAGGGAGTGAGTTCTGGCAATGCATACACAAACGAAGATGTGCAACTATGCAGAGGGCAGCCCACCTGAGCCCAGCTGCCCTCCTCGTCATCCTGTCAGTTTGGGTTAGGCAGATAAGTAGGAGGAAGAAGAAGAAAAAGAAAAGCCGAAAAAGAATAAGAGAAGAAGAAGAAGAAAAAGAAGAGTGCCATCAATTCTTTCCAAAACATAGATATCTTCTAAGTGCTGTGTCTCAGGTGATCTTTTAATTTATTCATTAAAAAGGTAAAAATTTAAAAGCAGAAAAAATAAAAAAAGCTAAATTTTATTTATTTAATCTTTCTTTAAGGTATCCCAGCAGCTATCTTGATAGCATCAGCATCGAGAAAAAAAGATTAAAATCCATTATTCAAACTCTAAATTTGTCGACTAATTTTGAGGCAAAACAACCGGAAAACTTCCAACTGGTATAATATTTACAGATTCATAATGCATACATTGAAAATGCTGCCATATTTAAATTAGCAAAATAAATCTAGAATCAAACATGAACTATTGACGAGTTTGAAACAGGATAGAGTCATTTAAACTGTCTGATTTGACATAAACACTAAAACTAAGAAGCATAGAAGCACAACAAGGCCTGATGAAGCATTACCAGGTAAGCACATTGATGGATATAGTAATATCCACTTCGGGTGTTTTTATGGCACGTCATGCGGTCTTTATAGTACGCAAGTTAACATTCATACAAGCTCGAACAGGTAGATGTAAAGACTATTTCTATTAAAACATATTCTCACAACTACCAAAAAAAAAAAAAATTGGACAAACTCCATTACGACTGACATTTTACATGCTCTCAGAGCTTCGGACCAATCCATCATTCCGTTCGTCAACGGCGAGCAATGTGCCTGCTGTTTGGCACGTCTGCCATAAAAGGGTTTCTTTCCGCAAAGTCCAAAAAATGAGGGGTGTGGTACACCAGAGACGGAAGCAAAACGACAGGGTAATTCACGGCAAGCAAGGAAGTAAGAAGACAGGAATGATGCCACTAACCGCACGCGTAGACGCCGTCAGGTGTTGAATCTCCTCATGAGTCATCCAGATATTGCCAGTGGCCTAATTTCCAAAAGAGTGATGCAAGCATGTGTGACACAAAGGTAAGGGGTGGGTTAGAGGGTAAGACCAGCGGTGAGTGTAGTTAGTTAAGCATTTGGATTAAAAAAAAAAAGGAATATTAGTTCTTGATAAGGGGGGAGAAGTGGAGGAGAATCTTGTGAATCAGTTATGAAAAAATTATTGCCAAGATAAAAGTCTCCTGAACTGATTGACTTGTAAGGTCGAGTTCATTGGCTAGATGGTAGTCTGGTGTATGCTCGGGTGAACCACATGATCGCGTCGTCCCACACAAATGGTTCCATTTTTTATTACGTTTGAACCATAGGAGCATGACCCTCGCTTCTTTGGAATTATGGGTTTGGAGTATCATGGATAGCAAATTAAAACTTGCCTGCACATACAGTGCATTCAAAAAACACGAAAGAGAAATCAGAGATTGCAGACCCTCACCAGGACGTGTGTGTGTGTGTGGTGTTTATTAGCTGCAGTGTTTGTGTGTTTTATCGACAACGTAGATTTATGATCAAATAAATATGGCTGCCGAACAACGTCACCAATTATGTCATCAATTGAACTCTCCCATTCAATTTTTGTGTAGATCACGCTCAAGAAATTTCAAACTGGTCAGATCAAGCGTTCTACTTGTCTAATTATGACATCATATTAAAGGCACTGGTGACGTCGTCATGAATATATGCTGTTCCCCATGGGGAGTAGTTGACAATGAGCCATGTTTCAATTTTTTCCATGAAGCGGTTTCGGAGATATAGAGGTGTGATGGCTCCTGTACCACGTAACCTACGACGTCATAATTATCATTAAAAATTATACGGGAAAAGGCTATAATATGGTGAAAATTTATTGTCAATCGGACCAATGGTTGCAGATAAAAACATACTCACATTCTATGTTGACAAACAGACAGACAGACAAACAGACCCAAATGCAATACCCTCTTCGCTAATTTCTCAAAACTATCAACATGTGGGACAGCCTGCTATACTTTCGAAGACCTCATGCTTTATTAAAAACCGTTGATATTGCAGGTGAGGTTTCATCACGTTCTCTGTAAATGAGCAAAAGGTCAGTATCGAATTATATTTTCAACTTAAACAGGTACTAAAAGGTGTGTATGCCAAGGTGAAATAATCCTCAGAGGACATTTCACTATTACAAGGAAATACAAGTAGCTACAACGCAGGAGGAGGCCATGAGGTCCAACAAGCCGGCACAATCGTGCCAACATTTTATATTACTCCCCCATCCATACTACTTCCAGATACCTATCCAAGTCAAAATTTAAAACTATCCACTGACTCTTCCATCACTATACTCATAGGGAGACCATTCCATGCATTCACAGCTCTCTGAGTGAAAAATTCTGAATATACTACCATCCTAACCCCATTAGGCACTATGCCACTGTACTAGGAACTCTAAAATCACATCCCCTCAGCCGGATATCCTCCCATTCACAGGCACTCTTTGCTTCCCATCATTAAGCCAATTTCCAATTCAGTTGGCGACTTCACTTGCTACTCCGCAACCTCTCACCTTATCAAAAGCACCTTATCCAGAAGGACAACCATCACTGCAACACTCCACAGATCTGGGCTTTATGGCAGAGTGGCCAGACGGAAGCCAAACAGTTCAATCTTGGTTTCATCAGACCACAGAATCTTGTTTCTCACAGTCCGAGAGTCCTTCCGGTGCTTTTTTGCAAACTCCAAGCGGGCTTTCATGTGTCTTTCACTGAGGAGAGGCTTCCGTCTGGCCACTCTGCCATAAAGCCCAGATCGGTGGAGTGTTGCAGTGATGGTTGTCCTTCTGGAAGTTTCTCCCATCTCCACACAGGATCTCTGGAGCTCAGCCAGAGTGACCATCGGGTTCTTGGTCACCTCTATTACCAAGGCCCTTCTCCCCCGATTGCTCAGTTTGGCCGGGCGACCAGCTCTCGGAAGAGTCCTGGTTGTTCCAAACTTCTTCCATTTAAGAATTATGGAGGCCACTGTGCTCTTGGGAACCTTCAATGCAGCAGAATTTTTTTTGTAGGCTTCCCCAGATCTGTGCCTCGACACAATCCTGTCTCTGAGCTCTGCAGGCAGTTCCTTCAACCTCAAGGCTCGGTTTTTGCTCTGATATGCATTGTCAGCTGTGAGACCTTATATAGACAGGTGTGTGCCTTTCCAAATCATGTCCAATCAATTGAATTTACCACAGGTGGACTCCAATCAAGGTGTAGAAACATCTCAAAGATTATCAAGAGAAATGGGAGGCACCTGAGCTAAATTTCAAGTGTCATAGCAAAGGGTATGAATACTTATGTCAATGTGATATTTCAGTTTTTCTTTTTAATAAATTTGCAAAACATTCTAAAATCCTGTTTTCTCTTTGTCATTATGGGGTATTGAGTGTAGATTGATGAGGGAAAAATGAATTTAAACGATTTCAGCATAAGGCTGCAACATTACAAAAATGTGAAAAAGTGAAGGGGGTCTGAATACTTTCTGAATGCACTGTATATATATATATGAATGAATGAATGAATGATCGTTTTAAGGCCATTTTCCCCGCTAGAGCGGCCTTGCGGGCCCCATGGCAATCATGGTTCCCAGTTTGAGGCAATGTTTTTATGGCCGGATGCCCTTCCTGACGCCAACCCTTAGTCGCCTCTTACAATGTGCAGGGATACGGTGTACCTATTCTAAACCAGGGTACACACCGGGATCATTCATCCCAGCAAGCTGGTACTCAATTTGCTGACCTCGGAAGGATGACAGGCTGAGTCAACCCCCCTGGCGTTAATTCAGCGATCGACCGGGATTCGAACCCAGGACCCTAGGATCCCAAGCCGGCACCCTAACCGCTAAGCCAACACCAGGGTTCTGGATATAACACCAGGGTTCAAGATAATCGACATATATATGTATATATCATATTTTTTATTGCAAGTGGGGTATACTTTCACATTGTGTAAGCAATAACAAACCATGCTTAATATGTAGGTACATAATACATAGAAGCTTTATGATTATATAGGCAAGCATCACCTACTATATAGGCAAGCATCACCTACTATATAGGCAAGCATCACCGACCTGCTGCTCGATAACAATTTAGGGTGTTTTAAAATTTATTTATTTTCCGGACGAGTTCATGGTTTTTTACGTAAATTTTCATTGAGATTTTTATTTAACAGTTTACAGTTATAGAAAGTACAATTTTCAAATGTTAGATATCGATTGAGGTTTTTTTTTTTAACGTATGCGTTAATTTTGTTTGTTTGTTTGTTTATGTTTTATATAAACTTGTTTATGTTTATGTAGTGTCATCCTATATGTTTTATGTAGTTTCATTTGTTTATGTTTATGTAAACATAATTTTTTTCTGTAAATTTTCATTTACGGGTGTTTTCTGATGGTTCTGGGATTTGTACTGGTATACCGGCTTCGATGTCCGTTGGCACACCAAATTTCAGTTTTCTACGACACCCGGAAGGTACCGAACATTAATATCAGTCAGTGAGTGGTACCTACGTAAGAAGCACGGTTTGTTATTGCTTACACAATACAATGCATAAGTATACCCCACTTCTGTGTATATATACGTGCATATATACCCTTACAACATGTGACCTTACCTTACAACTCACCTTACAACATATATAAGGTGAGTTGTAAGGTGAGGTCACATGTTGTAAGGGTAGGCGGTCGGTTGGCTAGGTGTGGTTTTTTGTGTGTGAGTGAGTGGATGAGGGACTGTGGATTCTGGGAGTGGAGGCGGTTTTGTTGTTGTAGTTTGTGTTCTCACTGGCTGGGGGTGGGTGTATGTACACATCCAGGTGTAGCTGCTGCATGTGGAGGCGTGTGTGCCCATGGTGGCCCACCTTAGCTGACCGTATCGAGGTTGAAGGGCCAAAACGGGATGATGCTGAAGAACCACGAGTGAGGACCCGGCCAGTGAGGCACACTTGTGACCAGGTGTGTTTTGAAATTATGAATTGTGTGTGTGTGTGTGTGTGTGTGTCTCGTGTTTGTTTAATTTTGTTCCTACCTATGCTTGCAGACAGACAACCAAGCACCAGTTCACATTTATGTAGCTGCCATGTAATTATTCTGTTCTGAGTTTGGAGGTCGGTGGTTCAAACCTTGTCCAAGTCATACCAAAGAATTTACAAATGCTTTGTGTTGCTTGTTTGCTTGATGCTCTGCATTTGAAAAGACAGAGGATGGACAAACAACGCTGGGAACCATCTGGCATGATGGAATGCCATCCCGACATCTTTTGACATTTTTCAGTCTCAATCCCACAACAAATAAAATACACAATTACACCAACCCATACTACAAATCTACAACTACCGCTAACATAGACATCTTAATACAATTGTTACTATTTCCACTCATGACAAAAATGTCAAAATACTATAGGTCATGATGTCAATCCGTAAAAGGAGTGCGGTGTTGGATTTTGTTGTCATTCCAACCTTGTCATTCCTTCCTACCTTGTTTGGTTTTTTTTTTCGGGGATTCCATCCCACATGTTTTTTCATTAAAAAAAATAATTCCGACTTATTAAAATGAGGTTGAAATAAAATGAGGTGATGAACCTTCATTGTGTGAATCTTTTAAACCTCTTGCTATGAGCAATCCTTACTTCGTTTGTCATATGTTGAGGCTCATTGATAACCAAAGCCGTATATGCGTAAAATCATTTACATATTATCAGAAGGAAAAATAAAAAGGTGGTAAAGGACGGGAAAAGGAAGGAATGATGTCCTTTATGGTACAGACCGTTCGAGAAGTTGGGGGTGCTGAGGGACTGGTAAGGGACACCATCTCCTGGATAGCAAGGCGTAGTTTTAGACGATGCAGTGGGTTGCTGATTCCAATCTCTCGTTGAATCTCAGTGTCGGAAAGCGCTGACATGATAGCACCTGATTTTACATTGGCACGACACGCCGCCACATACCACGCAGGCATGCCCACCCACAGCTGGCGGGACAAAGATTTCACATTTGCATTTTATTCCGTAAAAACATGAAAAATTATCAGCAGCTAATAATGAGACAGCACTTAAAAACAAAAAACCTTGACAAGAAACCTTGTAAACTTGAACGCTACATAATATAGATCACATGATGAACCATGGTTTATACAGAGCACTGGTTCTGCCTAAGCAGTTTCTACGGCTCAGGTTTTAATCCTGGACCAGTTGCTGCTACGACACAGGAAGTCAGGACAGGAATTTATCATTTGTTCATGGCTCGCCAACTCTTCGTGAAGGACACCGTCGGATCTTTATTGTCCACAAATGAATTCTGGCAGACGTGACAACCTGTTTAATGTCCATCCAAAGGATGGCTCACACATTGATGAATCATGCACAAGGAGGCCACCATGTCTGCGCTGCACCATCTCCAGTATCATCACTCATCCACACACAAGCTACAACCTACAAGTCCTGCCAATATCCCCATACCCCTCGAATTCCAATGTATCCAGGCACCTATCTAATTCCTATTTAAACTTATACATCCTCTCCACTGCCAATACCTTTCGTGGGAGACCATTCCATGCAATGACAACTGAAAGACCCTCGCCTTAAAAATGTCCTAACTCTCATTTTTCTTTACCCTCAAGCTAGGGCCACTTGTCCTAACACTGTCCACTCTGCTGAGAAACCCCACTTCACCCATCTTGTCCACACCCTTCATTATCTTAACCATCTCTATCGGATCATCTTGCCTGTAAAACACTGGGATGACAGTTTATAGCAGGACAGAGATTCAAACCCAGGCTAAACAGCTTAGAGGTGAGTGTAAGTACCTCTAGGGTCTAGGCCATCGTGCTAGTCCACGTAATATACAGTCACGTGAAAAAGAAAGTACACCCCATGTAAAATTTTGACTTTTTCAACATATTTCAACCAACAGCTATTTGATCTTCATTTCAACAATATTGATAGATAAAGGTGATATAATATAACAAATATCATGAAACATTTACATTTTGTAGTCCATTGCATAATTTAAATAAACATAAATGCAAATTTCGCATGTGGAAAAAGTAAGTACACCCTTGGCTCTAATAGGTGTTATTGCCCCCTTTGACAGAAACAACCTCAAGTAGGCATTTCTTATAACTGTCTACCAGTCTCTGACATCGACTGGGAGAAATTTTTGCCCACTCCTCCATGCAGAATTCTTTCAGCTGTGCGATGTTTGAGGGGTTTCTTGCATGCACAGCTCGTTTCAAATCCCCCCACAACATCTCGATGGGATTTAGATCCGGGCTTTGACTTGGCCATTCCAGAACCCTCCATTTCTTTCTTTTCAGCCATTCCTTGGTGGATGGACTGGTATGTTTATGGTCATTGTCATGTTGCAAGGTCCACCTTCGGTTGAGCTTCAACTTTCTGACAGATGGCCTCACATTATCCTCAAGCACCCTCTAGTACAATGAAGAATTCATAGTGGATTATATGATGGTGAGCTGCCCAGGCCCTGATGCAGCAAAGCTGCCCCAAACCATAATATTTCCACCACCATGCTTTACAGTTGGTATCAGGTTCTTGTGGTCAAATGCTGTCTTTGGTTTTCGCCAAACATGTCTTCTGTTACTGTGGCCAAACAGCTCTACCTTTTACTCATCTGTCCAGAGCACATTGTTCCAGAAGTGCTGGTCTTTGCCGAGGTGTTCATTGGCAAACTTTAGTCTTGCCCTGATGTTCTTTCTGGACAGCAAAGGTTTCCTCCTGGCACACCTCACATGTAGATCAAATTTGTGCAGCCTCTTTCTAATGGTAGACTCGTGCACTTTGACATCAACAGTGGCAAGAGCTACCTGTAGGTCCCGCGATGACATTCTGGGGTTCTTAGAGACTTCTTTCAACATCTTGCGGTCTGCTCTCGGGCTGAACTTGCTGGGGCGGCCTGGCCTGAATAAGTTGGCAGTTGTTTGGAATCTTCTCCACTTGTAGATGATCTTCCGGACAGTCGAATGATTGATTTCAAATTGTTTGGAGATCTTTTAAAATCCCTTCCCAGACTCGTAGGCATCTATAACCTTCTTTCTGAAGGCCTCAGAGAGCTCTTTTGATCTCGGCATGGTGACGCTGCACACGTCAACAACAAAGAGCAAACCAAACTAAATGTCTGAGGTTTAAATAAGACAGGTTCCTCCAAGATCCTCTCTAACGATGTTCTAATCATTTGCACCTGAGCTGGTGCACCTGATTTTAATTTTAGGTCATTGAAGTAGTGATAAATGTAGGGGTGTACTTACTTTTTCCACATGCGAAATTTGCATTTATGTTTATTTAAATTATACAATGGACTACAAAATGTAAATGTTTCATGATATTTGTTGTATTATATCACCTTTATCTATCAATATTGTTGAAATGAAGATCAAATAGCTGTATGTTGAAATATGTTGAAAAAGTCAAAACTTTACATGGGGTGTACTTACTTTTTCACGTGACTGACTGTATGTGTTAAAAATTAGAAATTACCACATGGCCGCTTGATTTTCCAGCAGAATAGCCATGAGGCACAGGGCAACATGCATGAGCCATATAATATTTCAAGAGTAAAACTTTGAAATGATGACTAGCAAAGTGTGGTAAAATTCTTGCAAAGTGTGGTAAAAGCACAGTTAAGTTTATGCAATGTACTCATATTGGTTTAATTTTCTTTCTGGCCTTTGCTTGCTCTGAACCAAGTGATGTTTTGGTAAATAAAAATGTAGCTTCTACAGACTAATATTGACTTTTGCAATACCTCTATTATCATATTTTACATCGAATAAGTGAGTTAGTTTGCAATACCTCAAGCCATGCGACAACTGTCTGCCCGTCCCACAGTGCAAATGGCAGGCCCAGACGCCTTGCCTCCTCGAGAAGTTCATGCCTGTGGACGGAAGCAAACACAAGCATAGATATGTCATCTGGGAACCTGCATGGGCAGGGATAAACAGGATATGACAGTGGTGATTGGGATGGCAGACATAAGAGAAATAAGTTTTGGATATTCCTGGATGTATTCAGTTTTACTTTATCATTACCCCTAACATGCGAAGCAAAAAGCAGGGTTACACAATTGGTACACTGTGTCTGTCAGTCTCGATAAGCATTCGATAGGGTTCCACGCAAAGTATTGACATGGGCAATGAGGAAGTTAGGAGTGGAGGAATGGTTGATCAGAGTAGTGATGGCAATGTACAAAAGAGCGTGCACAGCTGTAAGGATGAAGGACGGGAACAGTGGTGAGTTTGAGGTGAAGGTGGGAGTGCATCAGGGGTCGGTACTAAGTCCACTACTATTTGTAGCTGTGATGGAGGTGCTGGCTCAGAACGTAAAGGAGGGTTTACCGTGGGAGTTGTTGTATGCAGATGATCTGGTGTTGATTGCGGAAAGTATGGATGGACTGAAGGAAAAGATGAACAAGTGGAAGAAATGCATGGAGACAAAAGGTCTGAAGGTGAATATTGGAAAGACGAAGGTGATGGCAAGTGGTAAAGCATGTGGTGAGGTGGAAAGAACTGGGAAGAGGCCCTGTGCTGTGAGCAGGAAGGGTGTCGGAGTGAACTCCATTCAATGTACAATGTGCGCTGAGTGGGTTCATCAAAAATGTAGTGGTCTGAGAGGGTCATTAACCAGTGTGGCAGCTACATTGAAATGTAGGGTGTGCACAGAGGGAGCTGCAGATGGAGGAAATGTTGAGTTGGATCTTGGAGATGGCGTGAAGCTGGAAGGTGTGAAAACATTTTGTTACCTCGGAGACATGCTGAATGGAGAAGGTGGATCAGACTCGACAACGGTTGCTGGAGTGAGATGTGCATGGAAGAAGTTTCGGGAACTGAGTGGCGTGCTGATGAGGAGGGGAGTGTCGTTGAAGCTGAAGGGAATGGTGTATGCTGCATGTGTGAGAAGTGTTATGATTTATGGGAGTGAGACATGGGTCATGAATGTGGAGCAGCAACGAAGGCTGGAAAGGGTGGAAATGCGAATGGTTCGATGGATGTGCGGAGTATCGTTGAGAGAGAGGAAGACAAATGATGAATTGCGAAAAATGATGGGAATAGAGCCTGTGATTGATGTTGTGAAGAGGAACAGGTTGACATGGTTTGGTCATGTGTTGAGGAAGGATGAAAGTGACTGGTTGAGAAGAGTGATGGAAATGAATGTAGAAGGAAGTAGAGGACGGGGAAGACCGAGAAAGACTTGGCTAAAGATGGTGGAAGAAGAAATGCGGGCAAGGGGGTTAACAAGGAGAGATGCAGAAAATAGGGCAAGATGGAGAAGATTGTCATGGGGACCGCAAGGCTAACCCCCGCTCTAGCAGGGAAAATGGCCTTAAAATGCATGTTGTTGTTGTTGTTGTTGTTGTCTGTCAGTCTATCTGGCTGTCTGCAAACGTCAGTTTATGATCGAGGAACAACTTATTTTAAATTGAGTGTTATATTTTTCTAAATTGGAACATTAATTGGAAAACAAACCTGCAGTTTAACAGTACTTGGACAAAATATTACGGCATTTTACGTCAACACCTCCAATAAAATTTGCCTACCCCGCTCATGTCCTCGTCTCTCAAGACTGCACGGGGTAAGGTGAACACTCCAGTTTTATTAATTGATAAATAACAATTATAATAAATGACAAATGTAAAACTAGAACGCCACTCAGTAGAGCGCATACTCCCGCCATGGGTCAATTTGGAATAATACGTTTTGTTTAACATCCCCTCTCCCCAAAACAATAAATTAAAAAGAAAGTAAGCCCTAACTGTCAGAGAATTAATTTTGATATATCTCGGAATTAGAGGAGAAAAACATCATTTAAGAATAAGAATAAAAGCTTTAATGTAGTAAAACAGAAGAAATCTTTCCCAAAAAAATTCCCCAAAAAATTTCCTGGATCCGGAATAATATCCTGAGCTTCACCAAAAACTAATCAATTCTTCCTTATCCCAAGGGCAATCATCCTACCAACTTTCATCCAACCGTTCAGAACCTTTCCAGATATCTTGTTCACAAACACACGAACATACGAACACACACACACACACACACACACACACACACACACACACACACACACACACACACACACACACAGACACGATCGAATGCATTACTCCCTAGTGGGAGTAATAAACTGAATAAACCAATAAGTTGAAATATAAAGTTTTTCTCTTGGCAAAATTCACAACAATCACAGGAGACTAAATATATTTAAGTGCCAGGCATGGTTAATCTCATTTGAGAACGAATGTGGCCATCCTGCTTTGAGCTTCGAGGAAGGCTGCCGAAGGAAGTGTGACCGAGTATCCAAATCCAAGCCGCCAAAACTGTCAGGTGTTTTCTGAAGTTTGTGATGTTTCTGCAAGCTTGCAGGATTAACTTCGATATCATGGAATGTGTTAGTACTCCATATGGATGGATGGCACGGGAAATATACAATGGAGTAGCATTATAAGAAACAGTCCTTATACTGATTGGCACTTTTGGTGGGAATTTAAACTTGATATAATGAATAGTGGAGTAGCCTGGTGTTGGCTTAGCGGTTAGGGTGCCGGCTTGGGATCCTAGGATCCTGGGTTTGAATCCCGGTCGATCGTTGAATTAATGCCAGGGGGGTTGACTCAGCCTGTCATCCTTCCGAGGTCGGCAAATTGAGTACCAGTCCACTGGTAATTCCCTGTGTGTCGCAAGAGGCGACTAACAGGGTTGGCGGCAGGAAGGGCATCCGGCCATAAAACATTGCTTCAAAAAGGGGACCATGGTGCCCGAAAAAGGCCAACCCCTGCTCTGCGGGGAAAATGGCCTCTAAAGATGGTATATATAATGAATAGTGAAGTGCAGAATTAAACATTTTTTTTTTCAAAATCCATTGAGCAACAGCAAATTAAATAATTAAAACTTATTTATGGCCAAGAAAAGGACTATGGGTTTGTCCTATTCCACCTCGTAAGGTGCAATGTAGAATTCTTTAATTTATCATATTTTCTGGGGGTTTTGGGTGATGCCACGGTGCTTTGGCATGTGGAGCGCTATTCTCCATTTATATACATTATTTATTTACTTATTTGGGGAGAGGAAGTGAACTGATATAATAAATTATCAATCCAAAAACCAGTCCACAGAATGATTTTGTTTATCATTATAATAAAACTATTATTTTGTAATCTTCAGGGTGTTTCAAAAGTCAGGAATCACAGATATTTATTTTACAATTCTTATTTTAATATCAATTGCTCAAATAATGAGCCACAAGCATGCACACACATATCAATTAATAGCTCACCTGGAACAAAGTTCCGGGGAGCTTATGCGATGGTGCGTTGTCTGTCCGTCCGTCCGTCCGTCCGTCAGTCAGTCAGTCCGTAAACACTTGCAACTTCTTCTCCGAAACTGCTGATGGGATTGTGACCAAACTTGGCACAAATTATATTTGTTATGTTGTGACTAAAGTTTGTTCATGGCATGAAACAAATTGGGGTCTAAGGAGGTCTACAGGGGGTCAAAGTGGATCCAGGTTTGACCCCCCAAAATAGAAATTTGCTTTTTCCTCTGAAATTACACACATGATTCTGATGAAACTTGACCACAACCTTCATCACCCGTGATGCACCAAAGTTTGTTCACAGCTTAAAAAAAATTGGGCCCTAAGGGGTCTACCAGGGGTTGCCCCCCAAAATAGGTATTTACTCTCTCCGAAACTACACACGCAATTCTGATGAAACTTGACTGCAACCTTCATCACCCACGATGTAGCAAAGTTTGTTTACGGTGTTAAAAAAAATCAAGGTTTATGGGGGTTTGGGGGGCGGGGGTGGGGCGGGGGGGGGGGGTTACAGCATCACCAGGATGTGGTCTTGTGGTATGAATCACCGATTTCAGGTATCCCCAAAGACAAAAAAAATCAAGTGCTGTTAAATCTGGACAACGTGGGAGCCATTCTATCTGTCCATGATGTCCTATCCACCTCAAAGTCACCGAGAAAATTTTCCCTTCGATTCCGGACTTTTGAAACACCCCGTACACAGATAAATGAAGGCATTTGCTGATAACAGAATCTCAATGCAGTCTCAATGAGCCATTCCTATTGCACCAAGCATCAAATATGCCTACAGCCAAATTTGGTGCCTTAAAGGTAAAACATAGATTCAATACCCATAAAACCTATCTCTCAATTGAGGAAAACAGTTCCAGAAAAAATTAGTTGTGAATGAAAGTTCAGTGACAGCTCTAAGCAATTCTACAGTCGATTAATTTTGACATGCTTGGAGCGTGTCCAAAGTAAGAAACATTGAGATGTCTGCACTTCAGAGGAAAGGATTCTCAAGAGGGCTGAGGCAAAGTAGATTGTTATGGTCAAAATTTATAACCCAGACTGCCTTCCATTCCCTCAGGCTGGAATGATAAGAGAAACAGATAGCATGTCCATCACTCCGCTTGCATGCCCAAAAGTACAATAAATAAAAAAAGACACACATCTATTATATTGATGCAAAATTGAATTAGAGAAAATAAATAAATAAACCAGGAAGATTGCATATCCGAGGTATAAAGGGATATTCTCGAAAAGCAATTCTATGTTTCAATGAGAAACTCCATTAAGGCCCCGCTCAGAGCTTAGGAGATTGTAGGGCAGCGCACATTCATCAAGTATGCCACGCCACATCCAAAGAAGGAAAGCAGTAGAGGCCTCTGGGATTGAGCACCGTTGCTGGTTTGGCCTTGATAAGAATGGCGTTTTTAAGACACAGCAACGTAAAATTACATAAATTACCCAGCTTTCTCAAATATGTAGATTCCAGGATGGTGTAGATTTCCACACAAAAAGACAATCCTGTGCATTTGCAAAAACTTACGCCAAGGGGCAATTGTACAAGGGGCAATTGGTCCGTCCTGCTCTTGTCAGATTCACCTACAATTACTTTATGCATTATTGGCCTATGGACATTCGGCATTTAAAAGGATAAGGGCACGGCCAATCCCCATTGGTTGGCACCTGTGGGGAGAAAGAAATTCCTCCTTAGGAAATGCCTCGCTGAGTGCGGTGAGAGGCCATTGTTGTGGCCTCGCTGGTACCCAGAGAGCCCCGATAAGTGATGGCGCTTCTCTCAAGCTCTATGGCTTTTTGTCTCATCTTTTTGTTTTGGGAGTTTTTAATGTCGATTTCTCCAATATTATTTCTTGTAGGTGCCAGTACCATTTGGGTCGCGAGGCGAATGCGATTTCAAATTTTGGGTCGTGGACAAAAAATTTTGGGCACCACTGCTGCAGCTTCTGGCACTTAGTAGGAGAATGGCACTTCTGGCACTGAGAAGCTTTGCAGGCTTCTCCGATAAATTTGATATACTGACTTACAGAGCTTCTTGCACGACTGTTGGCATAATCATAGACAATGATCTGAAACTGTAGTTTAGCTTCGTCATTTTGGTCTGGTCCGTACAGCACCAAACCAAAATAAATAACAGGGAGAGGTTCGGACTTTCCACCGCCAGTGCCCAGCAGATCGAAAAAGAGCAGGATTTTCTGGACAACATCTTCTTTAGTCATGAGGCCCAATTCCTTCTCAGCGGGCACATGAACAAACAGAACAATGTAATGGTTTGGTGTGCTATTGGATGTAGCGGTATAATATGACCTTTCTTCTTCGAGAACGAAGCCAGCCACAGTGACAGTCAATATGTATCGATACGAGGACATGCTGCAGATAAGATTCCTTCCGGCAGTAATAAGGAAGCAAGACATCATTATGAATTCAGTCATCTTCCAGTAAGATGGTGCACCACCCATATGTCTAATCGTGCTTTGGAGTTTTTGAGACACCATTTTCCAGGTGATTGACTCATTTCATGGACAACCCATGGCCTCCCTACTCCCTGGCTTTGTCTCCTCCTGACTATTACCTATGGGGGTCCCTCAAAGATAAAGCCAACGAAAATAACCCACACACACTGCAGGAGTTGAGAAATAACATCAGGCGGGAAATCAGACTCGTACCAGCCAGCTCCATTTCTCAGCTGAGTCAAAGACAACTTCAGTGTCCGTGTTGCAGCTGTCATCAAGATCTGCGGTGCTTGGATTGAGCACTTCATAAACTATTAATGATGTCACTCCTCATTGCTTGTTGAAGCATTTCTTTCGCTAAAATATACAAATATTTAAATAATCCTGTGTATTGTTCGACAAAAAGAAACAAAATCGACCAAGAATAAAAAATATTGTCGTTAAATAAAAGGTTGCACATCATTTTGGACCACCCTGTGAACACAATTGTTTTACATATCCAAAGGGACATTTCACTCATCAATAACGTGCAAAATGTTATACACAGGGGACATAATCAAAATTTGTATCACATCACATGACATTCAGAAATGACTGAGACACTGAAAATACAGAAATCTGCGGACGCCTGGCAAACAAATCCACGCATGAATGCACCACTCGTGTTTTGATGAATATCCAATGTGCCCAATGTTACTTTTACATACCACTCTGGTTAACTTTCATCCAATCAAATTAATGAACAAAAATATAAGCAACAAAAGAAAAATACCAAAATAAAAAAAATTTGATTTTTTTCAAACATGAGTTGCCTGTTACAACACTTCCTGCTCAAACAATCAATCATAGCGCATCGCACCAAAGCAGATGCAGATCAATGTAAAATCAAATCTATATCGAATAACTCAGAAATCCAAGCTTACATCCAAATCATGTCTTTCAGGGATCTACCTGCAAACCCATCCGTTGTCCAGCTGCCACTGTGGTAGAAATACAACGGGTGCAGCTTTGTACAGGCACAGACTGCAACTTGTCGATGTTGAACAGTACTTTGCACAAAACAAGCTAAAATGGCAACCGTGGAATGACTAATGCAACAAATATATTTCTAGATTTAGTGATGGCGGCAAAACAAAGACTGGGAAGTCTGTGTCAATTCCAAGACAGTAAAAAATGAATTGCTGTATAGGTATGCACTTAGAAGATGAAGCGTGTATGGTAAAGGTATAAGAAAGGCTGGAGACAGAACTACTTACTTCTTCTTGAGTCGGCGATCACGCTCCGCCTGTGTCCCAAGCTTTCCCAATCCTACGCCCTCAACCGCTGCACCATCCTGATCTGAAGAATTTCCTGGACACACCAAATAAATGTAAAACACTGCTCAACCACCTCATTAGTGCGACTGCTTCAAGAAAGATTTAAAGTATGGCCCATTGGTCATGATCATGAGGCAGACCACACGGGATGTCCCATTTGCTCTCATAAGTTGGTGCACGTTAAAGAACCCACGGTCTCCTTTGTGAAGGGTAGGCAAGTTATCGCCGGCACCATGAACCAAATTCAAAACTTTCTGTCCTGACCCACAGGGGGGCAATCAGCAGCACAGATGCCCCCCACCCGCCCCTCATCTAATGATCGGACTCACAGCCAAGTGCTGCAGACAAAAGAAGCAGAATGGGGCACATCTATGGGTATTTTGGGGGAAGTGGGGGAGTTTCTTATAACTTCTTATATTCCCCCATCCAAAACCTTGATGTTTTGTACCCCCGCTAATTCACCCCAGATCCACTTTTTTGAAATTCCAACTTCTTTCCTGGAAGTCCTTGCAGTGCCCATATGTTTTATACCTCTCTCACATCCCCCCAAGCCCTCTCCCTCCCACATTTCTCTCGATGTCCTTGCGCTCAAATGTTGTGTTTGTGTCCTTCCCCCTCTCTCCCCATCTTGTCTACTGCTCCCGTTATTTTGTGTTTTATGTGTCGGTTTGACTTTTTGTGTGATTAATGTTAGCTCTTTCACGAGCCTCGATCTTGTATACAAAAAAACAACAAACAAACAAAAAAAAAACTTAAAGATAAATCTTCTGAGATTATGCAATATTACCTTAATTGCACCAGAAAGTAGCAAACACCCAGCAGTGGTCACTTTATTCTCAAAAATTGTAAAGCTATCAAGGCCATAGTTTATTTGCGGAAAAAACATAGGACACAATATATTATGAACAGATGAGAAAAGTTCACTTAAAAATCAAGAAGTCATTAGGAATCGACACCAAGCGATTGCATCTTGCTCTTACCTAACATATTGCACTTTGTATATCTATTGCTGATTGGCAATATTTGGCTGATTGGCCCCTGATATTTCTCCCACTTCATTAAGTGAATTTGGGCGAGTACTTGAGTGAACATCAAGCTGCACTGGATAAACTACGAGTCAGCTACAAAGTGAGGATGGTTTCATAGATAGATAGACAAGATCAGGTAAGGTAGCCAGATTTTCCTCTCCATAAAAGGTGATTGATGACGTCATTAAAATTATTACAAACTTCAGTTGGATGTGAAACCACAACCTCTAGGGTGACAGCCAAGTGTCCTCACCTCCAAGATATTACCATTAATAGGACCACTTGGGATGGGCACTAAAATGAAGTCTCGGCCCAATAAAAAAACTCTATTCAAATTAGTGGCACCCAAAAATCACCCCCTCCTGACCAAGAGAATAGGAAAATAAACAAATAAATAAATTAAAAATCCCCCTAAACATATGAATGAGGAACACGGGCTGTTTTCTAAATCGGCTTTTGCCAATAATAGGCGATATTATCGCGCTATTAAACTTCCCTGGTTAAAGTCTTCATTTAATTAATTATCAAGAGGACATTATAGACAAGGAAGACAAACGTCACATGCACTTGTACAGAAGTTGACAGAAGAGTCATAAAAAAGACTTATTGTCATGCGTGCGGCAAAGTGAACTGAAAAATCTGCACTGTTAACCCATACAAAAATATGATCCGATTTTTATTATGCTGCGAGCAGGAAACTGAAAGGACAGGCTCATTTATACATTGTGCAGGTGAGCACATTTTACTGAGGTATTGCACAGACTGGACTGCATTTGGCCAAACCAGAGTAACAAAAGAGGGGTTGTGCAGCGTGATTCTGAAAAGGTGTTGTGGTGGGTGTGGGTGTTGGTTGTGCTTAAAACAAGGAGAAAAAGACAATAAATGTCATAGCCCCCATGGTTTTAGTAATTTTGCTGCACCGAGTTAAAGGGCGAGCACATATTTACAAGATTATTATACTTTATAATACTTTGGTCGGATTACAAAACAAAATCTTCTGCATATGTATACTCTCAGGTGTTGTCTTTGTGCCAAGTTTGAAGAAAATCGGACCATGCATGTCCGAGAAATGGTTGGGGACACGTTTAAGTAACAAAATGGCCGTCAGTCAGCCATCTTGGATCTGATCTCGAAAATAAATGACGTGCATATGTAAGCCACCATTCATTTATCTGTGTGCCAAGTTTGAACAAGATCGGTAAATGCACGTTCCCGAAATGGTCGAGGACGTGTACATATCGGGTTTAAAAAAAGACTAAAATGGCCGCCAGTCTACCAGTCGGCCCTCTTTGATCAGATCACAAAATAAAGTGAGGGGCCTGTGTATGCCATCATGTACCATGCCTGTGCCAAGCTTGACCAAAATCGGACCATGCATGTTCAATAAATAGTTGGGGACACGTTTAAGCAACAATTTGACTGTCAGTCGGCCATCTTGGAGCTGATCTCCAAAGAAAATGACATGCATATGTAAGCTATCGTTCATTAACTCTGTGCCAAGTTTGAACAAGGTACTCCCACTGTACCTAACTGCGGTATATGGAATTACCCGGATAAAAGTCTGTCATTGCTATGCTGATTTGGGTGTACCATACATACTATGTCACAGAGTGTCGGGGCTGCCAAAGCAGTTTCTTGGCAAGAGTTATGCTGCGTGGTTTGCCATTGCCTTAGCAGCTGCAGTAGTTAGGGTAGGAATTTGTAATTCGTTCAAGGTGCTGGCAATAGGTCGTCCACTCTTAGAGAATAACACCGTGGGATATTTAACATAACATCCACCAATTAATGCCGGCAGATGGGACGACCAGACGTCCACCCAAGGAACGGAGCACACACTGATGAATCGCTTTGCCTATGAAACGCTGGGATGGCAGTTTAGAGCTTTGTCGGGATTTCAACCCAGGCTAGACGGCTCAGAGACAAGTGCGCCTACCTCGAGGTCTAGGGCCTAGAGTCTAGACCATCCTGCCAGCCCTCTCATTGCTATAGTAGTTAATCTATCATATAAAACGCAGTGTCAGTTTGTGTGTTTGCACAGATGTCTGTCCCCCTTTATGAGGGTAGGCTTTGAAGGCCAATGTTTTAACACTAATGTGTGCTCACTACGGTCTATTTTTGAGGATAAAATAAACTCGAAAAAGATTTTCCATAAAAGAGTAATTGTGTCTCTTCCATTGGAAATGTAGACGGTGGCTTGCAAACCGAGCCTCAAGGGTGGTGTACAGAAGCGTTTTTTAAAATAACAATAAACACAAGGCACATGGAGGTGAAATTCGCTGCATGTGATGTACAATGCGCGCAGAGTAAAACGAGTGTTCATTTATGTCTGTATGATCTACTATATAAGAGAGATGTCTGTCTGTGTCTGTCTGATCTTTGTCAAACAGATCTTTGTCAAACTTTCAGAGGTTCATCAGTGAGTGCCTGGGAGTGTTTTAGGGGGAAAAAAAGATCGTTTTTTTGGAGTTAAAAAAAAAAAAAAAAAAAAAAAATCGCTCGATAGTGCCTAAGCTCTTTAAAATTAATGATAGTTATATACAAGTACACATTCGCATAAATAAATACAAAACAATCACCAGAAATTTGGATACAAATAAATCAAACAATTCCGGAAATGTACGAAGTTGGTAGTACGGCTTCTTCTTCTTCCTGATCGACATCACACTTAACTGAGAAACGTGATGAACGCCACATTCACCCACCAGCATATATATGAACCGCCTTCCTCTCCTGCCTCCCCCTCCCCTCCCCTCTCCCATCCCCTTCATCCCCCCCTCCCCCGCCCAGCAACGCCGGGTACTTCTGCTCGTGTCTATGGCTAGGTCTGCCGATGCTTCAGACTTTGGCACACTAACAAGGCTGTACCATCAAATAAACTGTTCCAACTCATCATTTTTGATGGGCTTTTTACAAATAAATTTATATTTATCATCAAAGGTTTACATGTGCCGAGCAAGCATTTGCGTTCATTTTCATTTTGACTGATTTTCAAGCCTAGAACAATCATTTACTTTAAATTACAGGAACACTTTCAAGTTGAAAGAGAAAGCGGTCTTTTAACTGAGCCAAACATAGCGAGTAAACTAACAGGCACTGGGTGCAGGCATCGACTTATGAGCTGTAAATGCACAAAATAGTCTATTGTAGCGACCCATGGGTCCCCCAAGCGAGACCTGCATCAGAATCTCCTTGCTCCAGCCGGTGACGTCACCGGCGGGGAACCACGGCGCCAGAGTGGCTGGTCACGTGACCACCAAAGCGTGCCGCGTGTGCGGGTATAATCAGCTACACCTGTTGATCACGTGACCACCGAAGCACTCCTCGCCTGAGAGGCGTGGCTTTCGGTTTCGGTTTCGGTTTCTGGTTGTGCTTTATAAGGCAGCCCGATAAACGGGCTTTTCAGAGTTTCAGTGTCCCCGAGTTGGTTTTACGAATAAATATCTTCTCGGACGAGTTTGTGCCTTGCCATCCTTTTGTCCGTATCATGCTGGAGCCCGGGCTCCTTCACTATAAAGTTTCCCGAGCCAGGAAACGTTTCCACGACTTTAAACTAAAAGTCCCGTTGGGAGCAATGCATCCCTATAAAGTACAGGATAAAATAAATTGTGCATACCAGGGCCTGGCATAGAAGGGTCCTTCAAAGTTGCTCCCAGTCGTCCCTTCTCTTTCTTCCCGAACAAGCGCCCAATGGAGGACTTGATGCCCTTCTTCTTGGGAGCTTTGTGCAATGAATCTTGGCTACTGTTACTGCTGCTCGGATTGCTGACCTGGCCATCTTGGGATTGAGGAGACCTATAAAACAAGTCCACCGATGGAGAAAAGGGAAAAGGCAGAAAAAAGCAATTACGGGTAAACTGTGAAAGGAAGTAAATCAAATGAGATGCTAAATATTTTGTGTGAAGGTTTCATAGTACGGCATTTGATATTTTCTCTTGGGTTCTGCAACTACATGTGTTTCCCGACAACAGTTGAGGAATATTAGAAGTACTGTTCTATGATGCGTGCCTTTCCGCCTCCAAAATTCCACTGAATTCCAATTGACAACTTTTACACAAAGTACTACAAACACATAACCTTTCCATTCACTTCCAGAAACATTCTTCAAAACACGTTATTGTTTCGCTCCATGGCAACTGGTCCAACACCTGTAATCTGACTTCTGTGTTACCTTCAACCTTGATGCCCTCAAAGTTAACTCTTTGTACTAGTTCATGAACCACAAACTAATACAATATTTTAGCCCCTCACAACTAAAGTGGGCCATTGTTTCAACATATGATTGGACTGCTGTGATTGGTCAATGGAATCTATGTCAATGATGATGTCACTAGCGATGTAATTGGGTTATTCTAAGCATTATACTTCACTTTGCTTCCTGTAGCCATCATGGCATGTGGTGTAACGGCAAAGAAAATTTCCCTGAACAAACCAAACCAGGCATTACAAACTAATTTTGTCTTTCCAATCAAACCTCAAGGCAGAAATTTGCATCGAGAAGTGGGAAATAATGTCTACTTGTTCCCACTTATGAAGTAACTAGGAGGAGTACCTGGTGGGTGTTGCCAAGGGGGGAGGGGGGAGGAGGCAGGAGAGGGAGGAGTGAGGAAGGGAGTGGAAGGGGGAGGGGAAAGATATACTACATATACATATTTGGGGGGTGGGGGGAGGTGGCTTTGACAGGCCCCTCCGTTTTGGAGGAGGGAAGGGGAAGGGAAGGAGAGAAAATCTACCCGTGCAAAGAGTGCTTTAACCTCAGTGTTGCACAGGTAAAAAAGGAAATTGTAATACCCTCTGCCACCATCACCAGGTGGCGCTACACCCTACACATTTACGTAGAGAATTTACGCCGCTCTCCCGGTCCACCACACCCCCGAATGAGGCCGAGGCCACGGCCACATAGCCTATGTTACCGCCCAGCCAAAGTTGTATTTGTATTTTGTACCCCGAGTAAAGTATATAAGTGTTTATAGCTGGAGTCCGCAGTGTTTCTGAAGCGAAAAAGAAACATTAACATATTTGAAATGAGGGCAAATATAATGGAAAAGCAATTACATCCAAATCAGAATCCATCACAAATGTCAAATCAGCATTTTACCTTTTCGTTGAATATCTGCTGCTGAATGTGCGTTCATCACGTTTCTGAGTTAAGTATGGTGACGTTCGGGGTGAAGAAGAAGCCTCACCACCAACTTCAACCGCTTCCAGTATTGTTTGATAATTTGTGTTGAAATGTTTGGTGATTGTTTTGTATTTATTTACGCAAATGTGCACTTGTACATAACTGTCATTAATCAAAAAGGCTGAGGCACTATAGAGCAACTTTTAAAAAATATAAAAAAACGATTTTTATTTTTTTTGCCTAAAACACTCCCAGGCAGTCACTGATGAACCTCAGAAAGTTTGACGATGATCCGTTCAGCCATCTGTGAGAAAAATGGCGACGCACAGACCAACGGCTCGAACACAGAGTATGGTATATCAGTCATTAGCGCAGTGGGTATTTGTTGTACCGATGTTCTAATTGCTGACTGTAAGAATATATAAGGAATAATGACTGTGGTGTCTTTGGTTGCGGACGCATAATAACGGAAAACGAACAAAATCTCGAGGGAAGGACTTTAGCCAGGGTAGGGGAAGGTTTTGGCACCATAAGACGTGGGGTACAACGAGACAGGAGTGAGGAAGTGGGACACAATGACACAGGAGTGAGGTAATGGGGTACAATGAGACAGAAGTGAGACAGTGGGGTACAACGAGACAGGGAATGTTTTCACCATTGGAAATGAACTAGGCCGGAAAGCCATCTACCATTTTAAATATGAACTACGTGCGATATTATAGTCCATTTTTGAATAGCAAACCTTGTTTTTTGTTTCAATACGTCACACTTGATGTTTGCGTCTCACTGTGCCCCCATAATCACCCTGGTGACACACAATCTCACTGTGACTGACAAGTGAATGGAACGAAAAGAGAAACAAAAGTCACATGGCTTCCGACAAGCGAGACAGGGCGAACACTTGGTGACCGTTTCTGTGGACACTTCCAGGATGTCTTAATACCACGGATCATAGCCAACAGCTGAACACTTCACTCTGCCCACGCATTCTATCGAACAGACGACAGGCTGGGTAATCTCTCTCCACCATGAAACTACAAAAACCCCAAAAAACGCAATGACCAAAGAACACATTTTCAATCTCAGTGCACTTGTACAAAATGGAATAAACGGGCACTATTCTTTCATTAATTTTTTGATTCGCTATTCTCAGTCTCCAATTTTTTGTTTCTCTTTTCGTTCCATTCACTTGCCATTCCCCTCTCCTTTAAAATCTTCCTTTCTCCTAAATCCCACATTTCCATGCTTTTATCTTTATTTATTTATTACTTGCAAAATCGAAGATTTTTCAAGTATATTGGTCGGTTGCGTTTGTGGTTCTGTCTGTCTGTCTGTCTGTCTGTCTGTCTGTTTGTCACCGGCCTACAGGTCACAATTTTCAACCGATCTTCACCAAACTTCACCAAATGGTAGAGTTGGTCAAAAGCAAGAAGCCTATTGTTTTGGGGGTCAAAAGGTCAACATAGGCCAAAGGTCACTAACTTTGCTAAATTTCTAAAATCCTCAATTTTCATCCGATTGATTTGAAATTTGAAGAGGCCTTGCATATCTGGTCACTGAATTCAACCACAAATTATATTTTAGGTAAGCATAGGCCAAAAGGTCAACATAGGCCGAATTTCTAAAATCACCAATTTTCATTTGATTGACTTGAAATTCTAAGAGGATTTGCATATATGGTCACTGAATTCAACCACCAACTATTTTTGAGGTCAACATAGGCCAAGTTTTTGAAATCCTCAATTTTTATCAGATTGACTGGAAAATTGAACAGCATTTCACATTGAGTCACTAAATAGGGAAACTAACTATTTTTGAAGTCAAAAGGTCAAAGGTCAACTCAAGGTCAACCTTCCAAAATCATTTTTCATCTGAAAAATCGTCACTTTTGTTCTCTTATTGACCCGAGCTTTGATCAAGATTGTCAATTTTAATCTTGAAGAAATGGACAATTTGCTGTATCAATGGAATTTTTTTTCTTCGGGGTGGGGGGCGGATTTTGCAAGTATCGTGCTCCGCATGACGTCTTCTTGTTTTATATATTTTTTATATTTTATTGTATAATTATTTATTTTATATTTTTATTGATTTTATTTTAAATATAAAAGTATATATATTTTTTATTTATTTAATTATTTATATTATTTATTATTTTAAATTATTTATTATTATTTACATAATTTATATATATTTGAAAATGTATTTTATTATAAAATTTAAATAATTTGAAAATTTAAAATTTAAATTATTTAAATTTATTTAAAATTTATTTAAAATTTATTTATTTATTTAATTATTATTTAAATTTATTTAATTTTATTTAAATTTAATTTAATTTAATAATTATTTAATTAATTTAATAATTATTATTATAATTAATTTTATAATTATTATTATAATAAATTTATTTAATTATTTAATTAAATTTATAATTAATTAATTATAATAATTAATTATAATTAATTAATAATTAATAATTAATTATAATTAATAATTAATTTAATATTATAATTAATTATTTATAATTAATTTATTAATTATTATTATAATAAGAATTAATATAATTATTTAATTTAATTATTTAAATAAAATAAATTTATTTAAAATAATTTAATTTAAAAATTTTAAATTTAAATTATTTAAAAATTTGAAAATTAATTTTATTATAAAATTTAAATTTTCATAAATTTTATAAATTATAAATATAAATTGTAATTTTTTTTAAAATTAAAATATAGTTCTTTAAATTTTTTTTTTTTAATATATTTTATATTTTTATTATTTTTTTATATTCTTTATTTTTTTATTTTTTTATCTTTTTTGTTCCTGTTCTTCCTTTTCTGCTTTTCTTTCTCTATTTTTATCCACTTCCCTTTCTATTAAACTATTATTTTTCAGTTTGTTCAAACCTCATAATTAAAAAAATATTCCCTCTTTATTACTCATTCCTTCTTTTATAAACATTATCTTTTCCAGTGCAATTCCTTTGTGCCTTTAATCCTTGACCCCTGATGTCGATCTCCAAACATTCGATTTATATCTCATTACCTTTCCCTTTGACTTGTGAACCCTGACACCCACAGTCCTCCATCCAATCATGACATAACCCTTTCCATTGATCAGTGAGCCCTGACATCCATGTTCCTCCATCCATCCTCGACATTCACATACTAAGTGCCAGAAGCTGCAACTCGTGAGAGACGATTCCTGTTTGGAAATCAAACCTTTAATGTATCCTTAACAAGTTTTTGGTAAGCCAGAGTAACGTTTTGTTAAAAAAAACTTTAACTGTCAGAAAGTTGCCAGTGGGAAATAATAAACAAACAATAACAAACCTAAAAGCAACCAATTCTGAGAAAAGTATTCACACGTGGTGCATTGTGGAAGGCTAACGTGTCTGTACATTTCAAACTGCGGCAATACCCTCGGATATCTTCCTGGCTGGCTGAATGCAGGCCACTGGATAGTCTGTCCAACCTCGTGGAGCGTGGAGTGGAAGGTGGAGAGGTTTCGCACTTTATCGTGGTCTTGTCTTCACGACTGTCGTCTCTAGAGCCTGAAGGCTGGGTACGAGTGTAGAGGGAAAGAAAATAACAGCAGCAAGTTCAGGATAGTATAACCATAAAGCAATGGCCGAGAAATCATTAAAAAAAAACCTTACAATACTTTATAGTGCTATTGAAAAGCATGGTGTTGGCTTAGCGGTTAGGGTGCCGGCTTGGGATCCTAGGATCCTGGGTTCGAATCCCGGTCGATCGCTGAATTAACGCCAGGGGGGTTGACTCAGCCTGTCATCCTTCCGAGGTCGGCAAATTGAGTACCAGCTCACTGGTAATTCCCTGTGTGTCACAAGATGCCATAAGAGCATCCAGCCATAAAACATTGCTTCAAAAAGGGGACCACGGTGCCCGAAAAAGGCAAACCCAAGCTCTGCGGGGAAAAATGGCCTCTAAAGGTGGTTCTATCGTGCTATTGTAAATGGTTTTGGTCAAATAGTGCTGGGTCAAATATCCTTTATTTAAAATATTTGATGATTACAAGAAAAAAGGGTACATCATATTTTATGCAAAACACCAGGGTAACAGTTTATAGCTTCCTGTAGTCATATAGAAAGCTTAGAGGGGAGTGTGCATGCCTGTATCCATCCAGCCTCGACTCAAGGTAGAGAAAGAAAAACAGACAAAGGTATGCTGCATATCCAAACGAGGATAACAATGTCCCTTGAGCATAAGGAGTCGGTGGTCACTACAAAAGTCTCACTTCTGGCTGTTAAGCAGTGAATTTCAGAACCTTTAACAATACAGTAAATAAGTGTTCCTCAAATGATGAAGCTAAATCGCAAAAGGTTGCAAGTCTTTATCTGAGACATAATGACAACTGATAAAACTCACCAGCTGTTTCTTGGTTGTCAACAACAACATCTAATCTAGTCTATAGGTTACAAATGTTTTTAATGATGTGTTGCCTAATTAGAGGGACTTCTTTGGAGGGAAACCCCAATATGTTAAGTTGGAGCTGAATTAACTGTTTGTTTGTTTGTTTTGTTTGTTTGGAGGGAAAACTAGCTGTTTGTTTGTTTCCGCTTTCTTATTTGCAAATGCTTAACCACGTGAAGCTGATACTTTGGATATATCATCAGTGTAAGTCAGAAAATAAATACTTCAATTGTGGTGGATTAATAATAATAATCTTACTATAATTCACCAAATGTCTGTCCGTCTGTCTGTCCGTTCCCAGTTACCGCAAAAACGGCTGAACCAATCGCAACGAAATTTTGGGTGGGTAATCCTGGGACCCCTGGAGTGAAATAGGCTATATTGTTTTTACAATTTCAGCTTTGGTCTCAAGCATTTTCAGGTTTGGACTCCCGCCTAACGTTATTGTCCCGGGTACCACAAAAACGGCTGCACCGATCGCAACGATACACCTCCATGTTTGTGGGATTCCCACGGGTGACCCCACTAGTAATAATAATATCAGCTCCCTTCAAAGGAACTTTGAGGCAGGGCAAGACCCATCAAAGCTTACATACCCCGGCGGATGTAGCCGCGCTCATCATTGTAGGCTCGGTACCGCTCATCGGCAGTCTGACCTTGCTCATTGGCATCGGTCTGGCCTTGCTCCCACACTGTGCAGGCTCACCCACCTCCCCATATGTTGCAGGCTCGAACACCTGACTCACCCACACAGGCTCGAACACCTGACTCACCCACACAGGCTCGAACACCTGACTCACCCACACAGGCTCGACTGCCCGCGTGTACACTGGAGCTGGCATTGCACCGCACCACTTCGGTCTTCAGTGTGCCAGAAGGACCTCTGCCGGGTCTGAATGCCCACCCGTGAGTGCCATCCCACATATTATGGATGTTGCTTCACAAACCACAGGGCCTGCTAAGCTTCTCTCTACACGCTAATTCTTCTAACTGTCATCTCGGGGATGGTTTGTACTCTCTGGGGCAGAGTGACACCCACACCAGTACAATATCATTCTGGGCCATTTCTTTCTTTAACCCTTTGAGTCCGGGATTTTTTTTTTGATTAAAAATACCCCCGATACGGGATTAATTTGGCATTTTGGGACGGGAATGCAACCATGTACTGACAATCTATTTATAGGTATAGTCAGTCACGTCATCCATACACAAAACTTTTTCGCGGGTTGCGGCACTGGACGTCATCCGTACTCAAAGGGTTAAAAGTCCCCAATATATTTTCCCTACAGTCCTCTCTCTCTCTCTAGCACACACAAGTGCTGACTCTTGCCCCAAGACACCAGCCCTAACCTCTGCAAAGCCTCTACTGTACCTGTGCTGTGTCTTGAAAATCGCATTGTTTTCATTCACTTTTGTTTTTAGTTTACTTTCCATGTTATTAATTTCTCCCTTCATGTCTCTGATTTGTACCCATATTACTTTCATTTCACTTAATTTTTTATCCATTTTTTATATTATGACCCGTACCCACACTGACATCGTTTCCTGAGTAGACGTCACACCAGCCTCATAGCTGGACCTCTCAGGAGTGGGGGAGGTTCCTTTCCTGCTAGGCCCCACCCCAGCTTGCCTCCAAGCACATCTGCCATGATGTGAACATCCACCATTTGGTTCACATTCCTGCGTGCGCTCAATTGGAAATAAAATGTCTTTTAAATTTAATAACACCCAATCACTCTTTTTGCACTCAAATTTAGATTTTAAATTTTCCTTGGGGAGAGCGTCAGGACGAATCCCACTCCTGACACCAGATGCCGTGTCAGGCAATCCGTTAACAAGGTCCGTTCTTTGCAGGGGTATTATGCCTATGGCGCAGATGGATCGTATTAATGCATTGTCTGACGAGACACCTTGGGAATACAACAACGACATGGTCAATGTCTCATTTGAGTGAGTGAATATATATAATATATATGATCGTTTTTTTTTTAAAGGCCATTTTCCCCGCTAGAGCGGGGGTTGGCCTTGCGGGCCCCATGACAATCATGGTTCCCTGTTTGAGGCAATGTTTTTATGGCCGGATGCCCTTCCTGACGCCAACCCTTGGTCGCCTCTTACGATGCGCAGGGATACGGTGTACGTATTCTAAATCGGGGTACACACCGTGATCATTCATCCCAGCAAGCTGGTACTCAATTTGCCGACCTCGGAAGGATGACAGGCTGAGTCAACCCCCCTGGCGTAAATTCAGCGATCGACCGGGATTTGAACCCAGGATCCTAGGATCCCAAGCCGGCACCCTAACCGCTAAGCCAACACCAGGCTAAATGCATTGTCTGACGAGACACCTTGGGAGTACAACAACGACATGGTCAATGTCTCATTTGAGTGAGTCAATGATGCTTGCAATTAAACATGTATATATTTTAAGACAAACAAACACACAAAACATCAGTACATATTTCATTAAGTGCACTGTTACTTTCGAAACACCCTGTATGATGTCATAATTAAGCAATGTCCCATTAATTTATATCCGGTATTGCATGATTCAGGAATGCAAAGTTGTGCAAAGCAGAATATTTTCACAGCTTTTTATAGGGAGGTTTCACATTACCAATAAGTTATCCCAGCAGCTTGTCTTCAAAGACATAATTGATGAAGCAATAACCTAAATTGATGCATGTTTACCTCTATCAGCGAATGCAATGTCACATGGGTAAAGTTTTACACAAATTAACTTAAGGAAAGATGTGAAACACATAAATTTTGGTGCAATCTTCCAATGGTGTAATGAAATGCTCCCAGTTTTGCATTTGCCGGATAGGCCTGACTCATGTCTCATGTGTCTTTGAATGATGGTTTCACTACCTTGTTTCTAACTACATTTTCTTATGCGCTGCCAACTTGAAGAATGCATAAAGTGTGCATGCTTATCTTTGGCAAAACAATAAACATGAAAACCTAGCTTAACCAGACTTCAGACAGCTGGAAATCGCATTCACCTGGAAAGTGTCCGGAAAAAGCTGATGCTTTGGCAAGGAAGAACACACCAAGCATGACATCATTCTTTGGTTTACATGTAAGAACACACTGCAAAAAGGACAAGTAGATGTTGCCCTGCGGTACTTCCTGTTCGCTCGAGAATAAGTGGCGACTTCAATTATCACCATGCCAGCTGGCTGGGTGTGGGTTCCTCTCTCACCAGCCATGGCATCTCAGCAAAGGACTTCTGTGACTCATTGGGACTGACACAATCTGTCAATTTCCTGACCCGGATCTCAGTCAACGGAGCATCTTCTCTTCTAGACTTGGTTATGACTAACTTTCCTGCAAATGTCTGCTGCTCTTCTTCTGCTCCAATCGGTTCATCTGATCATTTGCTTGTTAAAGTGGCTTGTTAAAGCCTCATGGAAGGCTAATCCAACTGAAGGCAATTTCAGTTCCTTCCACCAAGCTCGGACCAAGTGTGTGTCTATGCTCGGGAGAGCCAGGAAACAATATATCTCTACTCTCAAGACTGAACTCTCAAACCTGTCTCCCACCTCAAAAGCCTGGTGGCATCTGGTCAAATCTGTTTCTGGTGTTTGTTCCCCCTCCATCCCCTCCCTTACCTTAAATGTCTACACAGCTGACTCCGCACGTAACAAAGCCAAATGCCTCAACTCTGTTTTTGCCTCAAAATCTTGTGTCCCAAACCCATCTCTCTCTGTACCCACTTTAACCAGTCTAACCAAGCTGCTCCTGGACTCTGTGTCATTCTCTCCTAACAAGGTGGAAAAGTTTCTGTCAAAACTCGACTCTGATTCAGCAACGAGACCAGACGGCATCAGCCAAAGGGTCCTAAAATCCTGCTCTTCCGCTCTATCTCACCCTCTCTCTGTTCTCTTCACCCCCTCTTTTGCTCAAGATCATCTGCCATCAGTTTGGAAATCAGCCAACATCACCGCTTTACACAAAAAGGTGCAAAAACAGATCCTTGCAACTACAGACCAATCAGCTTGCTCCCAATTACCAGCAAAGCCATGGAATCTATCATTGCTTCGGATATCAAATCTTTCCTGTTCTCCAATGGCTTGATCTCTGATCATCAATTTGGATTCAGACCAGGTCACTCTACTCTGGACATGCTGCTTCTGCTGTCTCAACAATGGATGGAGGTCGTCAATGCCAAAGAGGAAACCAGAGCTGTCTCCCTTGACATATCACGTGCCTTCGATACGGTCTGGCACGTCGCTGTGCTCACCAAACTCTCCTCCTATGGTATTCATGGAAATCTCCATGCATGGCTTGCGGACTTCCTCTCTGGTCGTAGTCAACGTGTGGCCCTGAATGGATTTCTCTCATCTCCCTTTCCTGTTCAGGCTGGAGTTCCCCAAGGCAGTGTTCTGGGCCCTGTGCTTTTTCTGGTCTTTATCCATGATCTCTCCAACTCTCTGGAAATTCCTCTCTATCTCTTTGCTGATAACTCCACTCTCTGCCGCTCCATTCCTCATCCCTCAGATCGGCAGTCTGCAGCCTCCTCACTCTCTGCAGATCTGGACAAAATCACAGACTGGTCAAACAAGTGGAACATGTCTTTCAATCCTGACAAATCTCACACTGTTACTCTGTCTCTCCGAAAAGACCGACTGGACAACCCTCCCATCTACTTTCTCAACAATCCTCTCCAAGAAGTTCTGTCACTCAAGCTTTTGGGTCTCACTATCTGCCATGATATTTCCTGGGAAAACCACATTTCCAAGCTGGCCTCTAAAGCCAGTCGCCGACTGGGCATCCTCCGTCGTTCGAAGTCCTTCCTTGGCACACCTGAGCTCCTCACCACATACAAGGCTTTCGTCTGCAGCTCAATGGAATACTGTTCCCCCCTCTGGGCTGGTGCTCGTGCCTCACACCTGGCTCGGCTTCACGCTGTTGAAAACAAAGCTTTCAGAATCATTGGAATCTCCCGCGATGAAGCTGATTGTGAGGGCCTTTCACTCACTCACCGCAGGCAGTTCGGTGGTCTTTCTGTCTTCTACCGACTCCTATCTGGCCTATCTCCCCCAGCTCTATCGTGCTCTGTCCCCAAATATTCCTACAGGTCGCACAAGATCTGCCAGCAACACTCCTCTGGTGAAACTGCCAAAATCAAGACTCTCTGCTCACCTTCTCTCTTTCATTCCCCATGTACTCCCGCCTCTGGAACAAACTCCCTCACTCTCTTCAATCCCACTCCACCCTCCAGGCCTCCAAAGTCTGCTGTTAAAACATCTGTTCACCACCATCTCGTATCTTCCCCCATCCAAAACCTTAATCTTTTCTACCCACGTTAATTCACCGCAGATCCACTTTTTTGAAATACCAACTTCTTTCCTGGAAGTCCTGGCAGTGTCCATGTGTTTTATACCTCTCCCACCTCTCCTCCCCTTTCCACGTCCCCCCACCCCCAAGCCCTCTCCCTCCCACAGATCTCCCGATGTCCCTGATCTCTGCTGTTGTACTTGTGTGCTTCCCTCTCTCTCCACATCTTGTCTCCTGCTCCCTTTATTGTACGTTTTGTGTGTCCGTTTTTTTTATTTTTTTTTATTTTTTGTGATTGATGTTCGCTCTTACACGAGCCTCGATCTTGTATACAAAAAAAAGAAAAAAAAAGTTTTGCATTGCCTGTGTCGTGTTTGGTATACTTTCACTATGTAAGGAACATGCCAAAAGTAGTGAAATATCTGTTGCTCCTGCATTAGAAAAAATCTAAAGACACCCATAATTTTGGCCACGGAATATGAAGTTTTGAAGAACTGGAGTAATGTGTCACGTCATCTGAAGTGTATGACGCTAATATGCCAAAGCAAAGTTCCAAAATTTCATCAAGAGTAATTCCAAGGTTTGGGGACCCTTGGATGGGCTCGATGCAGTTTAATGGGATCAAATGAAGGGGCAGACTCTTCAAATACGACTCATTGATTTTGATTCAACACATTAAAAGGAGAGAAGTAATTAAGGGAATTAAAGAAGCTGAAACGGCATAAGTTTTGAGAAAATTTCCTACCCAAATATTATGCCAGTCATCCTCGGTCTTCCTCATCGAATGAACCATAACCTTCGACGTCAAATTTATGACAAAGTAGGCGGGTATTATACATTTAATGTTATTTTCAGCAAGTCAGAAATCTCAGTTTCAGTTCAGCGGTTAAGGTCGAAAAATGAGGCAAATCGTTCACTTCTTGGGGAAAGCATAATTTTTGGCACAGAGGTAGTATGACCCCGTCCGTGGGTTCATTTTTCAATCAAGACCCACCCGTGAAGCGCCCCCTGGTGGCTGTCATTTCGGATTCCAATATGACCCCCGTATATACCTGTAAAAGTAATTAAAAAGACCATACCCCCAATTTATGGATCAACAAATCCAATGTCCATCATTTCCAAGTGTCCTCAACATACAGCAACCATCTTGGATTTCAAAATGGCCACCCGTGTCATTATATTCACTCCAAATCAGGAGAGAAATTTGATTTCATTTGAGTGTTTACCTCTTGCAGCTCTAGTGTAGGTGGCATTGTCCTTCACACTTGCAAAATGCTGAGCATTGTAAGTTTCGTTTGAAACATTTGCTATTTCCTTTTGCAAACTGATTTGCAGTTGCAATAGGAGTTCATAACAGGCTTCTTGGGCCTAAGGTAGCTTTGTCCACATCGGTTTCCAACCACTCGGTGCACTTTTCGCCCATCCCCAAGTTCTCAGTTCTGGAACGATAGGGTTCAACTCTACTGCCTGCCCCCATAAATGTCCTGCCTGATCGGCGACCTTCTTTGCGTGCTCTCTCTCCTAAGGCAGCCGTGGTCGGTGGGATGTTTTCAATGGCCCTCGATCGTTTGCTAAATATACATCTTCTGACTTCAATTATTTTCCTGAGTTCACTTGTGCGGTCATACAAACAAAAGACACAACAACATTATCTAGCATGTCCATCACATCTTATGATATGAATTTTGGCTTGTCCAACAAGAATCAAAAATTGTCTTAAAAAACCACCTTTAGAGGCCATTTTTCCCCGCAAGGCGGGGGTTGGCCTTTTTCGGGCACCGTGGTTGTTGTTGTTTTTGTTGGTCCCATTTTTGAAGCAATGTTTTACGGCCGGATGCCCTTCCTGCCGCCAACCCTTTTTGTCGCCTTTTACGACAAACAGGGAATTACCAGTGAACTGGTACTCAATTTGCCGACCTCGGAAGGATGACAGGCTGAGTCAACCCCCCTGGCGTTAGTTCAGCGATCGACCGGTATTCAAACCCAGGATCCTAGGATCCTAAGCTGGCACCCTAGCCGCTAGCCCAACTGGCCCAACTCTTACAGCAGGGAAAATTTCCCACTTTTGCTAAGCAAATGTCTTCCTTCGATTTTCAAAATGACATGGTATAGAACCACCTTTAGAGGCCATTTTTCTCTGCAGAGCAGGGGTTGGCCTTTTTCAGGGACCGTGGTCCCCTTTTTGAAGCAATGTTTTATGGCCGGATGTCCTTCCTGCCGCCAACCCTGTTAGTCGCCTCTTGCGACACACAGGGAATTGCCAGTGAACTGGTACTCAATTTGCCGACCTCAGAAGGATGACAGGCTGAGTCAACCCCCTGGAGTTAATTCAGCGATCGACCGGGATTCGAACCCGGGATCCTAGAATCCCAATGTGGCACCCTAACCACTAAGCCAACACCAGGCAACCAAAATGACATGGTATCACAACCACTAAATGCGTGAAAGAAAGACAAGGCCTCAATCTTTCGAGGTCCCAAAGTAGATGCAATCTCATAGATAGTCAAGTACTTGAAACTCTTAGAGTTCCAGTGCCACTGGTACATTAAAAAACGTAGAAATTGCCAGCCACACAACATCTGTATCTACTGGCCAAATCATGATTTTCCTCAGACCTCTCTCAGCAAGAAACTATTTACAGTGCATTCAGAAAGTATTCAGACCCCTTCACTTTTTTCACATTTTGCTATGTTGCAGCCTTATGCTGGAATCATTTAAATTCATTTTTTCCCTCATCAATCTACACTCAATACCCCATAATGACAAAGAGAAAATAGGATTTTAGAAAGTTTTGCAAATTAATTAAAAAGAGAAAACTGAAATATCACATTGACATAAGTATTCATACCCTTTGCTATGACATTTGAAATTTAGCTCAGGTGCCTCCCATTTCTCTTGATCATCCTTGCGATGTTTTTACACCTTGATTGGAGTCCACCTGTGGTAAATTCAATTGATTGGACATGATTTGGAAAGGCACACACCTGTCTATATGAAGTCTCACAGCTGACAATGCATATCAGAGCAAAAATCAAGCCATGAGGTCGAAGGAACTGCCTGCAGAGCTCAGAGACAGGATTGTGTCGAGGCACAGATCTGGGGAAGCCTACAAAAAAAATTCTGCTGCATTGAAGGTTCCCAAGAGCACAGTGGCCTCCATAATTCTTAAATGGAAGAAGTTTGGAACAACCAGGACTCTTCCTAGAGCTGGCCGCCCGGCCGAACTGAGCAGTCTGGGGAGAAGGGCCTTGGTAAGAGAGGTGACCAAGAACCTGATGGTAAATCTGGCTGAGCTCCAGAGATCCTGTGTGGAGATGGGAGAAACTTCCAGAAGGACAACCATCACTGCAACACTCCACCGATCAGGGCTTTATGGCAGAGTGGCCAGACGGAAGCCTCTCCTCAGTGAAAGACACATGAAAGCCCGCTTGGAGTTTGCAAAAAAGCACCTAAAGGACTCTCAGACTGTGAGAAACAAGATTCTGTGGGCTTTCATGTGTTCTTTCACTGAGGAGAGGCTTCCGTCTGGCCACTCTGCCATAAAGCCCTGATCGGTGGAGTGTTGCAGTGATGGTTGTCCTTCTGGAAGTGTCTCCCATCTCCACACAGGATCTCTGGAGCTCAGCCAGAGTGACCATCAGGTTCTTGGTCACCTCTATTACCAAGGCCCTTCGCCCCCGATTGCTCAGTTCGGCCGGGCGGCCAGCTCAAGGAAGAGTCCTGGTTGTTCCAAACCTCTTCCATTTAAGAATTATGGAGCCCACTGTGCTCTTGGGAACCTTCAATGCAGCAGAGATTTTTTTGTAGGCTTCCCCAGATCTGTGCCTCGACACAATCCTGTCTCTGAGCTCTGCAGGCAGTTCCTTCAACCGCATGGCTTGGTTTTTGCTCTGATATAAATTGTCAGCTGTGAGACCTTATATAGACAGGTGTGTGCCTTTCCAAATCATGTCCAATCAATTGAATTTACCACAGGTGGACTCCAATCAAGGTGTAGAAACATATCAAAGATGATCAAGAGCAATGGGAGGCAACTGAGATAAATTACAAGGGTCATAGCAAAGGGTCTGAATACTTATGTCAATGTGATATTTCAGTTTTCTCTTTTTAATACATTTACAAAACTTTCTAAAATCCTGTTTTATCTTTGTCATGATGGGGTATTGAGTGTAGATTGATGAGGGAAAAAATGAATTTAAACGATTTCAGCATAAGGCTGCAACATAACAAAATGTGAAAAAGTGAAGGGGTCTGAATACTTTCTGAATGCACTGTATGTCAGTTAGCAGGAAACTTTGTGTTGGCTGTAACATGTCGCCATGAACCCTTCCCTCTGTCCTCTCTACTTTGGAGATTGAGGCTATTATTCAGATATAGGTCCCAAACTATGTCTACTCAAGAAGTACTTTCTAGCTGTATGGTATATATGGTACAAATGTGATATTTGTGTACTCCTCAAATGTACCCGAAGTTTCAACAGAGAGAAAATGAACAACTGCTGCACCATCAAATATTTTGGCATCAAATGAAGGATCACGACACACTGCACTTGTCTTTTCAAGACACCCTAGAAGATCGGACTTATCTCCTTGCCTCAATGATCCTTCTTTTGATATTGATGGCGAAGACGGAAAATTTTTATGGTGGAAAAATGTAGACCACATGAAATCGGCTATGAATATATAGGCTGATGCACATTTAAACTCTCACTGAAACCAACAAAATAGCAAGAGTGCAATGCCTCAGTCGTATTGCTTAATTACATGGATGCAAGATGGCAGCACTATAGCAGTTTAGAATGGAGACCTATAAAAATGTAAAACAATTGAACTTACCTTTGATAAAGGTGACAATAAAGTTACAGCCTTTGCCTTGTCATATATTTGGCAGCCATCTTTGAATCCAAGATGGCCTCTGACGTCATTTCGAAAATATAGCATTGAATTCCTTGACTCAGGAAATAGAGGTATTGCAATTTAAATTACTTTTCCATCTGTCTTAGGAATGAAGGTATAAAGGAAAACAGGTACCCGTATCCACTGTGGCTGTATTAGAATCCAAGATGGCGACCACTGTTGGGTGTTTCACTCAAAATGACCCCACGGGTCATACCGTAAAAAATGGGGGGAATAGGGACAGCAAGGTGAATAGGGACACAAACTGAAAAAAAGTTGGGAACCTTTTTTCGCTGAAAATTGCTAACCATACTGATTTGTTGATATTTGTGTTGAAAGTGTTCTCTTGTTTTTTTAAAAAGCAACTTATAGTCCCTATCAACCCCATATATGGGTTAAATAGGAATAAATAGGATTTTTATGGCTGTCCCTATTCACCCCGTTTTACGGGTGAATAGGGACAGTCACTAATACAAAAAAATAATAATCAAGAAACAATCCTGAGTTTCCAACTTATTGCTAAATTGATAGCTCAGATGGATGCACATAATATACAACAACAACAACAACATGCATTTTAAGGCCATTTTCCCTGCTAGAGCGGGGGTTAGCCTTGCGGTCCCCATGACAATCTTCTCCATTTTGCCCTGTTTTCTGTATCTCTCCTTGTTAACCCCCTTGCCCGCATTTCTTCTTCCACCATCTTTAGCCAAGTCTTTCTCGGTCTTCCCCGCCCCGTCCTCTGCTTCCTTCTACATTAATTTCCATCACTCTTCTCAACCAGTCACTTTCATCCTTCCTCAACACATGACCAAACCATCTCAACCTGTTCCTCTTCACAGCATCAATCACAGGCAATATTCCCATCATCTTTCGCAATTCATCATTTGTCTTCCTCTCTCTCAACGATACTCTGCACATCCATCGAACCATTCGCATTTCCACCCTTTCCAGCCTTCGTTGCTGCTCTACGTTCATTACCCATGTCTCACTCCCATAAATCATAACACTTCTCACACATGCAGCATACACCTTTCCCTTCAGCTTCAGCGACACTCTCCTCCTCATCAGCACGTCACTCAGTTCCCGAAACTTCTTCCATGCACATCTCACTCGAGCAACCGTTGCCGAGTCTGATCCACCTTCTCCATTCAGCATGTCTCCGAGGTACCAAAATGTTTTCACACCTTCCAGCTTCACGCCGTCTCCAAGATCCAACTCAACATTTCCTCCATCTGCAGCTCCCTCTGTGCACACCTTACATTTGAATGTAGCTGACACACTGGTAAAGGACCCTCTCAGACCACTACATTTCTGATGAACCCACTCAGCGCACATTGTACATTGAATGGAGTTCACTCCGACACCCTTCCTGCACACAGTACACGGCCACTTCCCAGTTCTTTCCACCTCACCACATGCTTTACCACTTGCCATCACCTTCGTCTTTCCGATATTCACCTTCAGACCTTTTGTCTCCATACATTCCTTCCACTTGTTCATCTTTTCCTTCAGTCCATCCATACTTTCCGCAATCAACACCAGATAATCTGCATACAACAACTCCCACGGTAAACCCTCCTTTACGTTCTGAGCCAGCACCTCCATCACAGCTACAAATAGTAGTGGACTTAGTACCGACCCCTGATGCACTCCCACTTTTTCACCTCAAACTCACCACTGTTCCCGTCCTTCGTCCTTACAGCTGTGCGCGCTCTTTTGTACATTGCCATCACTACTCTGATCAACCATTCCTCCACTCCTAACTTCCTCAATGCCCATGTCAATACTTTGCGTGGAACCCTATCGAATGCTTTCTCCAGATCAACAAACCCAAAAAACAACTTCTTCCACTTCTCCATGTACTTCTCCTGCAACTGCCTCACAATGAAAAGCGCATCTGTCGTTCCTCTTCCTGGCATAAATCCAAACTGCATTTCGTCGATCTTCACTTTCTTCCTTATCCTCCTCTCCAACACCCTTTCCAATACCTTCATTCCATGCTCCAATAACTTTATCGCTCGGTACGAGCCACACTCCAGAGGGTCACCATTCCCCTTGTATAGAGGGACGAGGGTACTCAGTTCCCAATTCACTGGAATGCGGCCTTCTTTCACCACCAGATTACAGATCTCTGTCATTCTCTTCACACCCCAACTTCCTGCTGCCTTCAACATATCTCCCACAACTCCCGTCGGCCCTCCCGCTTTTCCACTCTTCATTGCTTTTATCGCTTCCTCAACTTCCTTCTCAGTTATCTTCTCTGCTGGTCCTAAAACTGGGTTACTCTCTATGTTGCCATCCCATTCATTCTCTGTATTCAACAGCATTTCCCCATATGCACCCATAATATAAACCACGGTGCCAATGAAAAAAAATATGGGATAAAAAGTTTATCCAAACTGTTCCTATTTCTTGATTATTTTTTTGTATCAGTGACTGTCCCTATTCACTCGTAAAACGGGGTGAATAGGGACAGCCATAAAAATCCTATTTATTCCTATTTAACCCATATATGGGGTTAATAGGGACTATAAGTTGCTTTTTAAAAAAAAACAAGAGAACACTTTCAACCCAAATATCAACAAATCAGTATGGTTATCAATTTTCAGCGAAAAAAGTTTCCGAACTTTTTTTCAGTTTGTGTCCCTATTCACCTTGCTGTCCCCATTCACCCCATTTTACGGTACTACATATATGCCAAAAATCATGTCTTCCCCAAAAACGTGAACGATTATGGGGCTTATAACCACTGGACTAAATCCAGAAATGGCCAGTTAATAGTACATGGTGTTATGTAGAATTATTATATGTAAGTGCAAAATTTGCTACACAAGTGGCACCAATGTTTTTTTGCATCTACATACCCTTGGCAACAAGACCTGAGTTGGTTCCATTTTTTTCAATGGCGTCTTCGGCGGCCATTTTGAATTTCAAAATGGCCGCCGTTTTTTGCAATTTTGTATGTATTCTAATTTCTACAGTCTTAAACTACACAGAGATAACTATTATTACAATAATGAAAGAAATATGAACATTTGCTTTATTCTTTTTTATCTTACAGGTATTCATAGACAAGTTGGATTTCAGCTTCACCGCCGCATAATGTCATCGTTTGAAGAGCCGCCTTCTAAGAAGCAATGCACAAGTTACGAACTTTGTGTATTCTGCCAAGAGAGAACTCCTGAACCTTTGGTTGACGTTGCTCATGCCAATTTCAAATGTGCTTTATATATATATATATATTTTTTGTATACTGAATCGAGGCTTGTGAAAGAGCTAACATTTATTTCACAAACAAATCAACCAGACAAACAAAATATACAAAAAGAGGGAGCGGAAGACAAGATGGGGAGAGAAGGGGAAGCACACAACCACAACATTTGAGAGCAGGGAGAAGTGTGGGAGGGAGAGGGCTTGGGGGCAGGAGGCGTGGGAAGGGGAGGGGGGGGGGGGGGGAGGGAGAGGTATAAAACACAAGGGGACCGAAATTAGCGGGGGTAGAAAAGATCAAGGTTTTGGATGGGGGAGGATAAGAGATGGTGGTGAACAGCTGTTTTAAAGACCTGGAGGGTGGAGTGGGATTGAAGAGAGTGAGGGAGTTTGTTCCAGAGGCGGGAGAAAAGAGGAATGAAGGAGTGAAGGTGAGCAGAAAGTCTTGATTTTGGCAGTTTAACCATAAGAGGGTTGCAGGCAGATCTTGTGCGACCTGTAGGAATATTTGGGGGACAGAGCCCAGAGAGGGCTGGGGGGGCAAGGCCAGAGAGGAGTCGGTAGAAGACGGAAAGACCACCAACCTGCCTGCGGTGAGTGAGTGAAAGGCCCTTAGAGTTAGCTTCATCGCGGGAGATTCCAATGATTCTGAACGCTTTGGTTTCAACAGCGTGAAGACGGGCTAGGTGTGAGGCAGGAGCACCAGACCAGAGGGGAGAGCAGTATTCCATAGAGCTGCGGATGAAAGCCTTGTATGTGGTGAGGAGCTCAGATGTGCCAAGGAAGGACTTCGCACGACGGAGGATGCCCAGTCGGCGACTGGCTTTGGAGGCCAGATTTGAAATGTGGTTTTCCCAGGAAAGATCATGGCAAATAGTGAGACCCAAAAGCTTGAGTGACAGAACTTCTTGGAGAGGATTATTCAGAAAGTGGATGGGAGGGTTTTCCAGTCGGTCTTTTCGGAGAGACATCGTAAGAGTGTGAGATTTATCAGGATTGAAAGACATGTTCCATTTGTTTGCCCAGTCTGTGATTTTGTCCAGGTCTGCAGAGAGTGAGGAGGCTGCAGACTGCCGATCTGAGGGATGAGGAATGGAGCGACAGAGAGTAGAGTCATCAGCAAAGAGATAGAGAGGATTTTCAAGAGAGTCAGAGAGATCATTGATGAAGACCAGAAAAAGCACAGGGCCCAGAACACTGCCTTGGGGAACTCCAGCCTGAACAGGAAGAGGAGATGAGAGAAACCCATTCAGGGCCACACGTTGACTACGACCAGAGAGGAAGTCCGCCAGCCATGCGTGGAGATTTCCATGGATACCAAAGGAGGAGAGTTTGGTGAGCAGAGCAGGGTGCCAGACCGTATCGAAGGCACGTGAAATGTCAAGGGAGACAGCTCCAATTTCCTGTTTGGCGTTGAGGACCTCCATCCATTGTTGAGAAAGCAGAAGCAGCATGTCCAGAGTAGAGTGACCAGGTCTGAAACCAAATTGATGATCAGAGATCGAGCCATTGGAGAAGAGGAAAGATTTCATATCTGAAGCAATGATGGATTCCATGACTTTGCTGATAATTGGGAGAAGGCTGATTGGTCTGTAGTTGCTGGGATCTGTTTTTGCACCTTTTTGTGCAAAGCGGTGATGTTGGCTGATTTCCAAGCAGATGGCAGATGACCTTGAGCAAAAGAGAGGGTGAAGAGAACAGAAAGAGGGAGTGAAAGAGCGGAAGAACATGATTTTAGGACCCGTGGGCTGATGCCGTCAGGACCAGTTGCAGAATCAGAGTCGAGGGTTGACAGAAACTTTTCCACCTTGTCAGGAGGAAAGGACACAGAGTCCAGGAGCAGCTGGGTACGACTGGGTACGGTGGGTACAGAGAGGGATGGGTTTGGGACACAAGATTTAGAGGCAAACACAGAGTTGAGGCATTCAGCTTTTTCACGTGCGGAGTCAGCCGTTAAGCCGTTTGAGGTGAGGGAGGGGATGGAGGGGGAACAAACACCAGAAACGGATTTGACCAGACGCCACCAGGATTTGGAAGAGGGAGACAGATAAGAGAGTTCGGTCTTGAGAACGGTGAGATATTGTTTCCTGGCTCTCCTGAGGGTGGACACACACTTGTTTCGGGCTTTGTGAAAGGAAATGAGATTTCCTTCTGTTGGATTTGCTTTTCAGGAGACGAAAGCAAGTTGTTTCAGGGCAACAGCCTCACCACAAGATTCCGTGTACCATGGACGGGAGGAAGGGTATGACAACTGAAGACGAGATGGGATAAATCTGTGCATGAGAGAGAGCAATTTACTTTGAAAGAATTCCCAGGATGAGTTGATGTCAGAGGCGGTAGAGATGGGAGACCAGTCCAGATGATTGATGGCTGCTTGAAGACCGTGCCAGTTGGCCTGAGTGAAATGCCAGACTCGTCGACGCTGAGGAGGCTCTCTGAGAATGGTCAGAGAGATGTCCACTTTGACAAGCACATGATCAGATGAGCCGATTGGAGCAGAAGAAGAGCAGCAGACATTTTCAGGGAAGTTTATCATAACCAAATCCAGAAGAGAAGATGCTCCGTTGACTGAGATCCGGGTCGGGAAATTGACAGATTGTATCAGTCCCAGTGAGTCGCAGAAGTCCTTTGCTGAAGAGCCATGGCTGGTGAGAGAGGTACCCACACCCAGCCAACTGGCATGGTGACAATTGAAATCACCACATATGAGGAAGAGAGAGTTGGGATGGGTAGATAGAAGTTGGTCCATATTATCAGACAGCGAGATGTAGATGGAGTCATCGCTGTTTGGTGGACGGTACAACACACATATGAACAAAAGGTGGGAGCGAAGGGGAAGCCGTAGCCAAAGGTATTCCTGGGGGTGAGGTGGAGAGAGGGCAGTGGAGGGCGAGTGAGGAAGAGAGTTTTTTATAAAGATAGCAACCCCACCTCCAGGACGAGGCTCAGGTCTATCATACCGGAGGAGGGAGTAACCTGGGAGAGATACCAAGGCATCAGCGACATCATGAAGGAGGAAAGTTTCTGTTAAGCAGATCACATCTGGTTTGTCAGAAGCAACCTGTATGGAGAGATCAGTCAAGTTTGAGCGAAGGCCCCGGATGTTTGAGGTCCATACCGTTAATGAAGAGGAAGGGGGAGCATTGGGTCCAGAACAGGGGGGGGGGGGAGGGGTAGGGTAAGATGTGGAAGAGGAGGAAGAGGTAGGGAGAGCTGTTGAAGGTGTGTCAGAGATTTCAGAATAACTTGGAGAAAGGGAAGAATGGGGCAGACAAAAGGTTTGATGGAGATTGGGTGAGGCACAGTGAGGTGTTATTTGAGGAGGGGGAAGAGCGAGGCAGAAGGTTGGGGGAGATGAAGGTGAAAGTTGGAAGGGGGAAGAAGCAGGGAGGATGCTTTGAGGAGGAGGGGTGAGAGGGGAGTCTAGGAGGGGAGGAGCGAGGGAGAGTCTCGGAGGGGAGGGGTGTGGGGGGAGTTTAGGAGGGAGGGGAGGGAAGGGGCAAGGGGGGAGATTTGAAAGGGATGGGTGATGGGGAGGATTTGGAGGGGAGGGGTGAGATTGGATTTTGAAAAGTGTACGATTCATGGGAAACGAACATTTTTTGCAAAATGAGTTTGAGACCTTCGAGTCAAAAATACGTTTGAGGACACTGAAGGAGGGGTGGAGTTCTGGATAGTTTAGGGAATGTAGAAAGGAGGAACTGTAAGAGATGGTATTATATATATTTTTTGGAATGAATAGATTTGGTGAGCAAGACGAAAGCATCCTTTTGTAGGAAAAGAAGAAAAGGGTGTTATAATATACGAGAGAAAATAGTTGTTCAGGGGAGAGATTATACATTTCTAACCACGTGATCGCGTGATCGTGAACGAAGAACGAACGAACAAATAAAAACAACAAATAAACGAAAAAGATCTGGGAAGGAAATATTTTTGGGGTTTTTTTTTTTTGAGTAGAGATATTAAACAAGGAGGTATGGGGTGAACGACTGGGACGAAACAGAGAACGAAAATAATTGCAGCGCATTCGACGAATCGCTGAGAGAAAAACAAAACCACAAGGTCGGAGACGGTACGGTAGCCTAAGCCTACGAGTACTAGGCCACAGAATACTCGATACGCATTAACCGACGATTGTGTATACATGTACGAAAAATTAGCACCGAAAATTTTCTAAAAGATACGCTATAGGTACATACACCGAAAGATAGATGCAGTCTCGACAAAAACACAATTGAGAAAGATCACTTAGCTTCGAAAGCGTGAGCGCATGGAACAGCTTCGAAAAGACGTGACCTCGCCATGATCTCGCGAGATCTATGAAATATTTCTTAGCAGCTTACACAAAAGAGTGCAACTTGGCAACTTAAGCTTTGCGTCAGCTAGTAAGAGACTATGTGATGTTTCTTCAGTCGTACTTAAAGAAAAAAAGGCTACATGGCACAAGCAATGTTACAAGGCAGTGACAAATCATGCTCATATCAAACGTGATGAAGTGAACTTTAGTAAATCTTGTGAATCAAAGAATATTTCAAATCTGACGAACCGCAAGAGGGGACGACCGTCGAATCCTCAAAACCGAGCAGCACCGTCAACTTCAGCAACAACTGTGTCAACAGTTACAAGATCTCAAAGCAAAAGTGACCCATTCATTCTTCAGAGATAAATGTTTCTTTTGCCAGAAAGATACTAATGAGGTTCTCCATCCTTGTACTAGTTATAGTAGAGGCTCGCATTTCACAGATATTGTCAATAAGAGTGGAAACAAGACTTGGCAGGTAAACCTAGGTGATGTGATAACTTCTGGTGATTTACTTGCTAGAGATATTGTGTACCATCACCTTTGTTACACTCGTAACTGGGAAAAATATGTTCAACGTCCACATCGTAAGGGTGGTAAGTTGTCCTTTGAAGCCAAACAGGAAGAGAACCTGAAATCCATAGCAGCTGAAGTAGAGTTTACAAGCATCATACAGCAAAGGATTGATGAAGGAGAGTTCATCCCCATGCCTGGTGTGCACCTTTTGTATCAAGATATCTTCCAGAACTACAACGTTCCTGGTTTTGATCCCAACAAGAGGCTATACTTAAACCAGAAACTGAAGAACAACCTGGATAATGTCGAAATCACAGGCATATCTGGAAAACTATCAACAGTTCATTCCAGTGATGCTGGTGCTGCAGCTATTCGGGCAGCTTCTGCTGAACAAAAGGATATGCAAGCAAAGTTCAAAATTCTCTTTCAAAGTGGAAAGATTATAAGAAATGCAATAACACAGGCGAGGCAAACTCCTTGGAAATTTGAGGGGTCGCTAAAGGACAGTATTGAAGTTGGAATACCGGAACAACTGTTCTGTATGATAAGATGGCTCATCCAGGGAGCAGCCACCACCAAAACACAATCACGCAATGAAAAGATAAATGGAACATGTGCACTTATTGGACTGCACATCATCCAGGAGTTCAAATCTGATCGGCAGGTGCAATATCAGCCAAAGTCCTCAACTTCAACCTTCAGGTTCACAACTGAAACGCCATTAGGGGTTGGACTTTCACTCCATAGCCATCATGCACACCGCAGTCGCAGAGACATAGAACTGTTGTACCAGAGTGGCGTTGGTGTTTCATATCAACGTGTAAAGGAGATCACTTCAAAGATTGCCACCACAGTCCAAGAGAATATGAATGAATTCAATGGCATTTACGTGCCTCCAGGACTGTTGAAAAATCTGCCAATCAGATGCTCAGCTGATAACATTGATGCCAAGGTAGACACAGCTGATGGACGGAACACATTCCATGGGACTGCTCTTGCTGTCTATCAACGAGTTCCCCCAGATGTATCAGAATACGAGACTGTAGCTGAACCACTGAAGCTGCATGACAACACCTCAACAAAACTTGAGAACATCCTGCCAACTGTGACTGAAATGTCTGACTGTACAATTACTGGTAACCCCAAGCCAAGTAGAAGTCCACGCTATGAAAACTTTAAACTTGGTCAGTATCAAGATAAAGTTGTTAATGCAACAGAGCAAGACTTTGCATGGCTACTTTCACGGTATTCACAGAGGCACCATGAAGAGACATCAGACGGTATACCAGTTTGTTGCTATATTTCTCAAAAAACGTCTGTTAACTGGATATAAGTGTTCTGGTGGATTTTCTGTACAAGGAATGACAAAAATGCCAGAAAAAATGGTTAATCAAAGTGTTTTATGTGAAAAGATACATACAAAATTGCAAAAAATGGCGGCCATTTTGAAAGTCAAAATGGCCGCCAAAGACGCCATTGAAAAAAATGGAACCAACTCAGGTCTTGTTGCTTAGGGTATAAGGATTCCAAAAAACATTGGTTCCTCTAGTGTAGGAAATTTTGCACTACAATGACACAACACCAAGTACTAAGTCCCTTTGTGAATGGAACAGTGGTACAAACAACACACACCACATGCATTTTAAGGCCATTTTCCCTGCTAGAGCGGGGGTTAGCCTTGCGGTGACATGACAGCGGTTGCGGTTAGCCTTGCGGCGACTACCCCATGACAATCTTCTCCATTTTGCCCTATTTTCTTCATCTCTCCTTGTTAACCCATTTGCCCACATTTCTTCTTCCACCATCTTTAGCCAAGTCTTTCTCGGTCTTCCCCGTCCTCTACTTCCTTCTACATTCATTTCCATCACTCTTCTCAAACAGTCACTTTCATCCTTCCTCAACACATGACCAAACCATCTCAACCTGTTCCTCTTCACAGCATCAATCACAGGCTCTATTCCCATCATCTTTCGCAATTCATCATTAGTCTTCCTCTCTCTCAACGATACTCCGCACATCCACCAAACCATTCGCATTTCCACCCTTTCCAGCCTTCGTTGCTGCTCTGCATTCATTACCCATGTCTCGCTCCCTCTTTTGCTGCTGCTGCTCTCGAATGGAACAGTGGTACGCCAATCCTAATTTTGGATAACTATCACTGCCCTGGTGCCTTGAACCACACCCATGCAAAATACACCATTAAATCAATGTATAGCATACTCAATTCTGAAGCAGGTCAGTCTTCACATTTGTTGTTTTACAACCATCAACTCTCTCAAACTTCAACGACGCAACACCACTGCTTATCTATGCAAGCTTTATCTGCTCAACCTAGCACGTGGGAAACAACTACACATTCTGCTTCCTCTTCAAAATGGTCAGTTGTTTTACTGGATTTTGATAAATCCATTGATTGCCAGGACTCAAATCCATGACTTGGGTTGAAAAAGTCATAACTTGCCTTTAATTCGTAGTTTTCCAGGACTCGCATCAAGCTATAAATACGTGAATATACTTGATAATCTAGAAGTATGTAGAAATACTTATCGACACAATGCCACAGAAACAAAATTCACCAAGCAAGAGTAGATTCCCAAACATGCAGTGCACAGGCCAATAACAGCAATTCTGTGCCGTTGTTTGCGGAAGTTTCAAAGCAACTATTGTCGTAATCTGGGCCTTTCAGCACCTATGGGCAAGTACTCACAAGATCCAAGACTGCCCCAACATGCAATTGTTATTTGTTTGTGCCTTTATTTACTGGTACGCACAATCACCTCAAAGCTGTCTAGCCTTGTTTTGAATCCTGGCCTAGCTATAAACTGTAATTCTGGTGTTACACAGGCAGGGTGTGCCGTCCCTGCGATGGATGTTACACTGGGCGTCCCATCTGCCAGCATTAGATGGTTGATGTCAAAGATCCAATGGTGTCCTTTGCAAAGAGTAGGCGAGCTATCCAAGCTAAATTCCAAATTCTTGCCCGGACTTCCTGTGGCAGGGTAGCAATCTGTCTAGGATTAATAATCCTAGCCATAGAAACTGCTTCGGCAGCACTGACGCCCTGAGTATGGTTTGTCATCTGATCTCCTTATGCATGGTATTTGTTGAGAAAGAAGCTTAAAGTCAGATAATATAGTGTTTTAGCCACGGGTGATCTCATTGGCCTGGTACGAATGCCAGAGGGCCGCTCCAACAGTGGCCGTAACAGCCAGCTGGTTTGGCTATCCCGGGCCGGATTATGTGTTTCCACTTCATTACTGTGCTGGTGGGACCATCAAATCAGCAGATGTGCCGAGCGAGCTGAGGAGACGTGCGGCACGGTCGGGTTATACGGCGTTAATAGCTTTCGTCAAAATATATCCTTAACAGACTTTCCCTATTTGCAAAGATTATCACTGCGGTTCAAATTCACTCCCGAGACCAGGTAGAGGGGTAGAAAGTTCAGTAACTAAAAATTCAGGATATAGATAAAATAAATCATACAAAAATATGCTGATATATATTGGCAGTCAGATATTGTTGGTAAACAAAGTTCTCCAGATACAAAGTAATGTTTGGAAGATGTTAGAAAATTATCATGTATATACAGTAGTTATGCAAATTATGTTGAGGAGTTACAATACTCCATAGTGAGTGATGCAGGTATTAAATGATTGGATCCAAGTCAGACCACATGGAATGCAATTTGGAATGTGGCAAAAACAGTTCGGACATGTGGAAAAAATTTTGAATTAATTTATATTAAGTAGGACTAATTAGTAGGACAAATACATTTTATAATACTAGGGCATGCCCGTACTATATATATATCTAAAATTATATCCCCCCCCCTCTATTTACATGAAATGGTTTGGTCCATTCGCAAAGTCAAAGCGAACGGCTTGCGAGTACGGTGACAATCCCCCCCCTCTATTTACATGAAATGGTTTGGTCCAAAGCGAACGGCTTGCGAGTACGGTGACAATCCCCCCCCTCTATTTACATGAAATGGTTTGGTCCAAAGCGAACGGCTTGCGGAGTTTGGTAAAGAAATCGCCATAGCTCGGTAACTACTTGTCCGATTAATATGAAACCTTGAAAAGGCACATCCTCGGGTCCCCAGCAATATACCTGGCAAGTTTCAAGTATATCGGACCCGTGGTTGTCGAGAAACAGCGGTCACAGACAAACACACAGACACACAGACACACAGAGATTACTGGAATTATAGATAGATGACTCCTAATTACTTGGCACTAATCTTATTATATCACATTCTTTCTTCCAGCATCCAGTGCACTACCATCTCATGTCATGCCTCATTCTTACCCACAATCCTTATTACCTCCACACCCTACATCTCCATTCTCTTCCATCAGCCTTGATATTGTGAAGAGAAAAAAAAAGAAAAAACAGAAAGCAGAATTTGCCACAAATGCGTCAATGGAAAGGCCTCTGCCATTTTACCTTTGACCTGCTCAATCTAAAATTGAATCAGTTCATCTTTGTATTACTGTCCGTAAGTGTGTTAAGTATGGTTGAAAATCTCTTAAGTGGTTCATAAATTATGGCAGTTACACAGATTTTCAATAAAAGAGCACTTAACCTTAGGCCTTTTGAAACCAAAATCGAATCATTTCAGCTTTGCATGAAAGTCCATACTTATGCCAAGTTTGGTCAAAATCCCTTCAGCGGTTCACAAATTATCGTGGTAATGAAAATCTGCTACTTTCAGCAAGTGAAATTTCACCTTTTGCCCCCAAATTCGAATTAGTTCATCTAGACATCATATTACACTTTTTACCAAGTTTGGTAAAAAAAAAACCCTTCAGCGGTTTACAAGTTGAATGAATGAATAAATGAATGATCGTTTTAAGGCCATTTCTCCCCACTAGAGCGGGGGTTAGCCTTGCGGGCCCCATGACAATCATGGTTCCCTGTTTGAGGCAATGTTTTTATGGCCGGATGCCCTTCCTGACACCAACCCTTAGTTGCCTCTTATGATGCGCAGGGATATGGTGTACCTATTCTAAACAAGGGTACACACCGGGATCATTCATCCCAGAAAGGTGGTCCTCAATTAGCCGACCTCGGAAGGATGACAGGCTGAGTCAATCCCACTGGCGTTAATTCAGCAATCGACCAGGATTCGAACTCAGGATCCTAGGATCCCAAGCCTGCACCCTAACCGCTAAGCCAACACCAGGCTGGTTCACAAGTTAATGCGGTAAAACAAAAATTGATCACGGACGCACAGACAGCCGGCTGGATGTACAGACGGACGTTTAAAAAAACTTCGGTGGCGGAGGCATAAGAAACAGTTAAAAACTTAAAGAATCAAGGAGGGAGCTTGGGGCCTTGAAGATAAATGAGGTAGCATAAAACACTGAGAAGAACGGATCACAAAATAGTCTATATCTTAAATGCAAAAGCAACAACCCTTGACAGTTGATGTTAAACCACACAAGGTTAAGAAGAAATTTGAGATCTTATGAACGGTGACATGGTTGCCATTTCATACCAACACTGCAACACCAGGCCTTTCCGCATCCCTGGCAGGACTGCGAGCAGAAAATTTGGGTGTAGATCGACCACTGATGGGAGGAGAGGAGCTTGTGAGTGATGAAGTCGTTAACGAAGGTGGCACAGAGCCCGTTGCCCGTAATCGAGCAAGAGTGACACTGTCCAAGCTGCCACTGCCTACACGGTTCTCAATTTCCTCTGCCCGCTGCTCTGTCGTTTCTTTTTCTTCCTGAATCAATCTGTAATTTGGCAGCAGGTGGAAAATTTATGATGGCAGATTTATATGAGGCCAGTGAAAGGTACACTTCATCCTTCATAAAGTTTAAAGACAAAAAAAATTCCCCATGTGTTATTTCTTAGACATACAGAGACATTTCGATTAGAAATAAAGAGACATTCTGATTAGATATATAGAGGCATTTAGATCAGACATATAGATTATAGAGGCATTTATATTAGACATATAGAGGCATTTAGATTAGACATATAGAGGCATTTAGATTAGAAATAAAGAGACATTCTGATTAGAAATAGAGACATATAGAGGCATTTAGATTAGACATATAGAGGCATTTAGATTAGACATATAGAGGCATTTAGATTAGACATATAGAGGCATTTATATTAGACATATAGAGGCATTTATATTAGACATATAGAGGCATTTATATTAGATATATGGAGACATTTAGATTAGACATATAGAGACATTTATATTAGACATATAGAGGCATTTATATTAGACATATAGACATTTAGATTAAACATATAGAGACATTTAGATTAGACATATAGAGACATTTAGATTAGACATATAAAGGCATTTCAATTAGACATATAGAGACATTTATATTAGACATATAGAGGCATTTATATTAGACATATAGAGGCATTTAGATTAGATATATGGAGGCATTTATATTAGACATATAGAGGCATTTATATTAGACATATAGAGGCATTTAGATTAGACATATAGAGGCATTTAGATTAGACATATAGAGGCATTTATATTAGACATATAGAGGCATTTATATTAGACATATAGAGGCATTTATATTAGACATATAGAGACATTTAGATTAGATATATGGAGACATTTAGATTAGACATATAGAGACATTTATATTAGACATATAGAGGCATTTATATTAGACATATAGAGACATTTAGATTAGACATATAGAGACATTTAGATTAGACATATAGAGACATTTAGATTAGATATATGGAGACATTTAGATTAGACATATAGAGACATTTATATTAGACATATGGAGGCATTTATATTAGACATATAGAGACATTTATATTAGACATATAGAGACATTTAGATTAGATATATGGAGACATTTAGATTAGACATATAGAGACATTTAGATTAGATATATGGAGACATTTAGATTAGACATATAGAGACATTTATATTAGACATATGGAGGCATTTATATTAGACATATAGAGACATTTAGATTAGACATATAGAGACATTTAGATTAGACATATAGAGACATTTAGATTAGACATATAGAGACATTTATATTAGACATATGGAGGCATTTATATTAGACATATAGAGACATTTAGATTAGACATATAGAGACATTTAGATTAGATATATGGAGACATTTAGATTAGACATATAGAGACATTTAGATTAGATATATGGAGACATTTAGATTAGACATATAGAGACATTTATATCAGACATATGGAGGCATCTATATTAGACATATAGAGACATTTAGATTAGACATATAGAGACATTTAGATTAGACATATAGACATTTAGATTAGACATATAGAGACATTTAGATTAGACATATAGAGACATTTAGATTAGACATATAGAGACATTTAGATTAGACATATAAAGGCATTTAGATTAGACATATAAAGGCATTTCAATTTTTTTTTTTTTTTTTTTTGTATACAAGATCGAGGCTCGTGAAAGAGCGAAAGACATATAGACATATAGAGACATTTATATTAGACATATAAAGGCATTTCAATTAGACATATAGAGACATTTATATTAGACATATAGAGGCATTTATATTAGACATATAGAGGCATTTATATTAGACATATAGAGGCATTTATATTAGACATATAGAGGCATTTATATTAGACATATAGAGGCATTTATATTAGACATATAGAGGCATTTAGATTAGATATATGGAGGCATTTAGATTCGACATATAGTGGAATTTAGAATAGACATATAAAGGCATTTCGATTCAACATATGGAGACATTTAGATTAGACATATATAGACATTTAGATTAGACATATATAGACATTTATATTAGACATATAGAGACATTTAGATTAGACATATAGAGACATTTAGATTAGACATATAGACATTTATATGAGACATATAGAGGCATTTAGATCAGACATATCGAGCCATTTTTATTAGACATATAGAGACATTTTTATTAGACATATAGACATTTATATTAGACATATAGACATTTATATGAGACATATAGAGGCATTTAGATCAGACATATAGAGCCATTTTTATTAGACATATAGAGACATTTATATTAGACATATAGAGGCATTTATATTAGACATATAGAGACATTTAGATTAGATATATGGAGACATTTATATTAGACATATAGAGACATTTATATTAGACATATAGAGGCATTTATATTAGACATATAGAGACATTTAGATTAGACATATAGAGACATTTAGATTAGACATATAGAGACATTTAGATTAGACATATAGAGACATTTAGATTAGACATATAGAGGCATTTCGATTGGACATATAGAGACATTTAGATTAGACATATAAAGGCATTTCAATTAGACATATAGAGACATTTATATTAGACATATAAAGGCATTTATATTAGACATATAGAGGCATTTAGATTAGACATATAGAGGCATTTAGATTAGACATATAGAGGCATTTCGATTGGACATATCAATGCATTTAGATGAGACATATAGAGACATTTTGATTCGACATATAAAGGCATTTAGATTAGACATATAGAGGCATTTAGATTAGACATATAGAGGCATTTCGATTGGACATATCAAGGCATTTAGATGAGACATACAGAGACATTTTGATTAGACATATAAAGGCATTTAGATTAGTCATATAGAGACATTTTGATTAGACATATAAAGGCATTTCAATTAGACATATAAAGGCATTTAGATTAGACATATAAAGGCATTTGTATTCAACATACAGAGGCATTTAGATTAGACATATAAAGGCATTTAGATTAGACATATAGAAACATTTGGGCAGATTCCATGTTAGTGGTCAGGAGAATGTAATGATTCTCCAAGATGATGATGTAAAACCTTAAAATATTATTGTTGGTCATGCAACCTCAGGTGATTTGCATGAAGCTTTGCAAGATAAACTTGGTATTGGCATCATAATAAGCTATATTACACCAGCTCTTGTCACATACTCGGGCCTGATAGAGAGTGCTTGGGCTAATATTTGTCCAACCACATATGGGATGGGCAAGACTAAAATTTGTGTAAATATTAGAGGAGCTGAGATTTATCATCTAGGTCAGAAATTTGTTTGGTATATTTTGTCAAATGTTTCTGATTACAAGGACTGGTTTAACTCCGTTGTAAATTCACAATTCGGGCACAACTTGTTCTCAGGTTAATACAAGTGTGCATGCAAATGCATCTAGATACAAATTAATACAGATACACCTCCACTCATTTATTCGTCTTTTTTCTTGCCTGTGAAAACAACTTCCACATTCTCTTCAATCGCCTTGATGCCTTCAGGTCTTAGACAGCTGTTTGCCACCATCTTACATCATGTATTCAAAACCATGACCTTTTCTACACCCATTAAACCACCCACCTCAATTTAACTTCTGTATCCATCTTATCCACCCCTGCATTCTCTCCTACCCTTCAACCTTACCCACCCACATCCCTTGTGTCCGTCTCTGTTTATTATCTCCCTTGGCCATGTTGTTGGCATTGCCCGCATTCTTCTTCTTCTTCTCTTTCTTCTGTTCCTTTTGTTGAGTTTCATCCTGATCTGCTCTGTATTTTAGCTCTTCTATTAGCATTGACTGTATACTAACAAAACTAGAATGCCACTCTTTGACATCGCGGCATCGACTCATATGCCTCCGCCCACATTATTACATCACATCATCATACACATTTGTACCAAGTTTGATTTAAATCCCTTCAGCTGTTTTCAAGTATCACATTTTTACCTGAGATGACCTCTGACCTTTTGACCCTGAAATCAAATCAGTTAATCTTTGCATCATAATACATACTTGTATCAACTTTGGTTAAACTCCCATCAATGGTTCACAAGTTATCGGGGAAACAAGATTTTCACCTAACATGACCTTTGACCTCAAAATTGAATCAGTTCATTTTTACCTCATTATACACACCTGCACCAAGTTTGATGTAGATCCTTTTAGCCATTCTCAAGTTATCGCGGTAACGAAAACCTATCAAGGACGGCGGACAGATGTATGCATGGACGGACGAACGCACGGACAGGCCAATGCACGGAAAACCCGAAAACATGGCGCCTCTGGCTGTATTGGCTGTATTGCTCAATTGCTGTATTAGACTTCTATTGGGACATCTTGGAAGGTGTAAGAAAGAATGGTCTTTGAACTACGAGTATGAATATGCGCCTTTAAAAAAAAAAAACAGATAAATATAGATATGGTTTCAAAAAAGGACAAATTCTATCAAATATGGTGGCAATATAAAAATAATAACCATCAGCGTTTCATAACAAAATGCAAATAGCAGTATTATAGACAAACAATTACGACAGAAGTACTATGTTATTCAGGACTTCCAAACCTGATCTCTTTGTTTATGGCGTCCAGTTGTTCCTGCAACATGAGCGCTAGCGTCTGTGCATCAGAATGTCCACCGGGTGATAGCACTTCGGCAGAACTGAAGATGGGATCATTATCATCTTCTGGATCTGAAACCTCAGCATCACTCTCGAAAGCCTGGGCAACACTGGCCAACACACTTGCCTGCTGCACGCGCTGCCAGTCCTGCTCATTAAGAGTTTGCACCTACACAAAGCAAGAAGAAAGAGCTCATCATTTCAAAGATCTGATCAAATTGAATATCATCTTTGCCATGACTACAGATAATAAAGAGGCACAACGGTAGTTTAAATTAATGCTTCTCGCATTTGCAAATAGGTAAATGCTCAGTAGTGATGAAAAGTATTTTTTTAAATTATAGAATCATTATTAGTATTATTATTCTGAAATTACTATTAAAGCAGTTTCTAAGGCTTATCGTATGGCTTGTACATATGTTAAAAGTAGGGTAAGGATATTGAAGAGGAGATATTAGTCTAGCTTTATATGAAATATATGGACATTAGGAGATAATCGATGAATCAACACAGTCTATTGGATAAACCTGGGGTCACGGCATCATGAGCTATATGCTCAAATGGGAACACCAAACAAGATTTAGACCAGGAGGGAGAAAGAGGGAAAGAGAAAGAGGGAGAAAGAGAGAGAGGTTAGGTGAGTGGTGGGAGGGGGATTAGGATATGCGGAGAGGGAGCAGAAATAAATAAATAAAGAGTCATTCCTGAGGAAGAAATTGGACATGATTTGAATGAGCAAGAGTAGAATCGGTTGAAAGATAGAGAGGAAAAATAACAGGAATAAGTACAGATACATTCAAAGTACACCGCCACCATGCCAAATAAATAACTTGTCCTCCGGCGCCCGGCAAAGCCGCCGTGTAGCACATGGAGACGGAATTGGGAGAGAGCGGTGTACATTAACTGATTGATTAATTGCTTCATTGTGTAATTAAAATAAATAAATAATAATCGTAAATTAATTTCTCAATCTATTGGCTAATAGCATACAAAAAACACCAGTGTTTCATCTGTCTGTAACGTGTTCAAAATTAAATAAATAAATAAATAATCAAAAAGTTAAACAATAATGAATCGATTACTTGATTAATCAATAAATCAAAAATACCCTTTACAGCCAAATCACTTGGTCATTGTCGTGTCCAAATATCAGCTTCCCAACTCAAAAGGTGACTGAGATATTGCCCAGATGAGAAAGAAAATAAATAAGTTCTTAATACAACAACAACAACAACAGGCATTTTAAGGCCATTTTCCCTGCAAGAGCGGGGGTTAGCCTTGCGGTCCCCATAACAATCTTCTCCGTTTTGCCCTATTTTCTGCATGTCCCCTTGTTAACTCGTTTGCCCGCATTTCTTCAATAAGTTCTTAATAAATCGATAAAAATAAAGTAATTAATCAATTAATAAAAAAATAAAAAAATAAAAAATAACGTTTTGCCAAAGCTCATGCTCACTATTGTGCCCAAATTTCAGCTTACTAGCTGAAAGGATGGCTGAAATATCGCCCAGACAAACAAACAAACAAGAAAGCAAATAAGAAAAAAAACAAGAAAGAGCAATCTGAGATTGCAGATTGCAGATCATCACCAACCTTACCAATTTATATCATCACCAACCTTATCAATTTATATCATCACCAACCTTATCAATTTATATCATCACCAAACATATCAATTTATATCGTCACTAACCTTATCAATTTATATCATCACCAACCTTATCAATTTATATCATCACCAACCTTATCAATTTATATCATCACCAACCTTATCAATTTATATCATCACCAACCTTGTCAATTTATGTCGTCACCAACCTTATCAATTTATGTCGTCACCAACCTTATCAATTTATGTCGTCACCAACCTTATCAAGTTATGTCGTCACCAACCTTATCAATTTATATCATCACCAACCTTATCAATTTATGTTGTCACCAACCTTATCAATTTATGTCGTCACCAACCTTATCAATTTATATCATCACCAACCGTATCAATTTATATCATCACCAACCTTATCAATTTATATCATCACCAACCTTATCAATTTACACTACTGGTCAAAAGTTTTATAACACCTCAATTTTTCAAGTTTTTATTGAAATTTATGCAGTTTAATGTCCAGTGAATAACCTGAAATGGTACAAAGGTAAGCAGTAAACTGCTCGAGGTTAAAAAAAAAGTTTAGGTTAGCAAAAACGGGAAAATAATGTAAATTGCACAGTTATATTGTAAAACAAGTACAAAAAGTTTTAATTAAAACAAAAGCCGCGTCGATGTTACACAATGCCTAGATGCAGCTGTGCCTATAACGTCGATGTTATAGGCACAGGACATTCCTATTGATTCGATTACTTGATGTTATTTTTGTGCAAAGTGAAAATATATCTCGGCAATTTCCCGTGTGTGGCGACGAATTTTTAATATATCTCGGCATTTTCCCGTCTGTTATTTCAGGCGGTGTATGACTGACAATGCCGCGATTTAAAAAAAATATATCTCGGCAATTTCCCGTGTGTGGCGACACGTGAACGAAGCTATGCTCCTCTCTCCACATTATTGTGACGACGTATAAATTAAATATTTCATCGTGACGATTGTCATCAAATGGACGAATTTTTAATATATCTCGGCATTTTCCCGTCTGTTATTTCGGGCGGTGTATGACTGACCATGCCGCGATTTAAACAAAATATATATATCTCGGCATTTTCCCGTCTCTTATTTCGGGCGATGTATGACTGACCATGCCGTGATTTAAAAAAAATAAATCTCAATGGACTTGAAGTTACAGGCTTTTGAGAATTCATTTCGTTCTATAAAGGGCAACTTTCATCGGATTTTCTTCCCGTTTTTTTTCAACCGAGTCTAAAACTATGTTAGCGACTGTGAAAAATGAAATGATATATCGAATTTGATTTGAAATAAAACTGTGTGAAAGAGGAAGACACCACGGGCCTACAAAACAGGCCTCAAAGCTATGCGAGTTAATAAAATGGTGGATATTTGTTTATATGAAGGCTCTCCCAGAATGGGTGGAGCTATGGTTCCCAGAATGGGTGGAGCTTTGAGGTTTTGTCTTCTCTGCAAGAACAAGAAGAACAAGAAGAAGAAGAACAACAACAACAGCAGAGGGCACTCTATGAGCAGCGTCTGCGACGCGGCTAAAAAGGCCTTCTTCAGGGAACAAGTAATGGGTTAACAACTTACAGCTGTTCTGCAGTAATGTAAGTAAATTAAGCCTTGAAAGTTGATGCAAACAATTCCTAAATGTGTCCCAACCTCTGCTGATTACTTGATTAGAAACCCCATGTCTGTAGAAAGCATTATTGGAACAGACTGTTATTACACCCTCTGAAGCATTATTTGGACAATATTGCACTGCAGGAAGTAGTGTATTGGAAAATGGAGGAAACTCTGACAGGAAGAGGTCTGGCAGACCCAAAGCCACAACAGAATCAGAAGACAAGTTTCTGAGAGTCAACAGCTTGCGTGAAAGGCGGCTCACAGGACAACAGCTTCAAGCACAGCTTAGCACTGGTCGAAGTAAGCAAGTCTCAGTTTCAACTGTGAAGAGAAGTCTTCGAGCTGCAGGTTTGACAGGTCGAGTGGCAGTAAGAAAGCCATTGCTAAGATTGCAAAATAAGAAAAAGAGGCTTGCCTGGGCCATGAGGCACCGCCAGTGGATTACTGAAGACTGCAAGGTCTTATGGACTGATGAATCAAAATTTGAAATCTGGTTCATCACGCAGGGTTTTTGTACGCCATCGAGGAGGCGAAAGGATGGTTCCTCAGTGTGTGACACCAACTGTCAAACATGGAGGAGGAAGCGTGATGGTCTGGGCTCTTTTGCTGGATCCAGAGTCGGCGACTTGCACTGGCACCCTGAACCAAAAGGGCTACCACAGCATTTTGCAGAGCCATGCAATACCCTCTGGTATAGGCCTAGTTGGTCATGGTTCATCCTACAGCAAGATAATGACCCTAAACACACCTCCAGGCTATGTCAAAACTACCTTCGAGGAAAAGAACAGGACGGTAGGCTTCAAATCATGGAATGGCCAGCACAGTCTCCAGACTGAAACCCCATCGAGCTGGTTTGGGATGAACTGGACAGAAGGGTGAAAGCAAAGCAACCTACAAATGCAACACATTTGTGGGAACTTCTGCAACAGTGTTGGGAAGAACAGCCCGAACAATATTTGATTTCCATTGAAGAAAGAATGCCACGAGTGTGTTCGGCGGTTAAATCTGCAAAAGGTGGCTACTTTGCTGAGTCAAAATTTTAAATTAAATTTTGTTAAACAAAATGATTCTATGATTTTTTTTTTTAAATCTCCAATTGTTTATTTGTTCTATGCTTAATTTCAGAGTACATTGAGACATTAAACTGCGTAAATTTCAATAAAAATTGGAAAAATTGAGGTGTTCTAAAACTTTTGACCGGTAGTGTAGATCATCACTAACCTTATCAATTTATATCGTCACTAACCTTGTGAATTTATATCATCACCAACCTTATCAATTTATATCATCACCAACCATATCAATTCATATCGTCACTAACCTTATCAATTTATATCATCACCAACCGTATCAATTTATATCATCACCAACCTTATCAATTTATATCATCACCAACCTTATCAATTGATATCGTCACTAACCGTACCAATTTATATCATCACTAACATTATCAATTTATATCGTCACCAACCTTATCAATTTATATCATCACTAACGTTATCAATTTATATCATCACCAACCTTATCAATTTATATCGTCACCAACCTTATCAATTTATATCGTCACCAACCTTATCAATTTATATCGTCACCAACCTTATCAATTTATATCGTCACCAACCTTATCAATTTATATCACCAACCTTATCAATTTATATCGTCACCAACCTTATCAATTTATATCGTCACTAACCTTATCAATTTATATCACCAACCTTATCAATTTATATCACCAACCTTATCAATTTATATCACCAACCTTATCAATTTATATCGTCACCAACCTTATCAATTTATATCATCACCAACCTTATCAATTTATATCACCAACCTTAACAATTTATATCGTCACCAACCTGATCAATTTATATCGTCACCAACCTTATCAATTTATATCACCAACCTTATCAATTTATATCACCAACCTTATCAATTTATATCGTCACCAACCTTATCAATTTATATCATCAACCTTATCAATTTATATCGTCACCAACCTTATTAATTTATATCGTCACTAACCTTATCAATTTATATCACCAACCTTATCAATTTATATCACTAACCTTATCAATTTATATCGTCACCAACCTTATCAATTTATATCACCAACCTTATCAATTTATATCGTCACCAACCGTATCAATTTATATCGTCACTAACCGTATCAATTTATATCACCAAACTTATCAATTTATATCACCAACCTTATCAATTTATATCGTCACCAACCTTATCAATTTATATCGTCACCAACCTTATCAATTTATATCACCAACCTTATCAATTTATATCGTCACCAACCTTATCAATTTATATCGTCACCAACCTTATCAATTTATATCACCAACCTTATCAATTTATATCGTCACCAACCTTATCAATTTATATCACCAACCTTATCAATTTATATCATCACCAACCTTATCAATTTTTATCGTCACCAACCTTATCAATTTATATCACCAACCTTATCAATTTATATCGTCACCAACCGTATCAATTTATATCGTCACCAACCTTATCAATTTATATCACCAACCTTATCAATTTATATCGTCACCAACCTTATCAATTTATATCGTCACCAACCTTATCAATTTATATCACCAACCTTATCAATTTATATCGTCACCAACCTTATCAATTTATATCGTCACCAACCGTATCAATTTATATCGTCACCAACCTTATCAATTTATATCGTCACCAACCTTATCAATTTATATCGTCACTAACCTCATCAATTTATATCACCAACCTTATCAATTTATATCGTCACCAACCTTATCAATTTATATCGTCACTAACCTCATCAATTTATATCGTCACGAACCTTATCAATTTATATCGTCACCAACCTTATCAATTTATATCGTCACCAACCTTATCAATTTATATCGTCACTAACCTCATCAATTTATATCACCAACCTTATCAATTTATATCGTCACCAACCTTATCAATTTATAACGTCACTAATCTTATCAATTTATATCGTCACTAACCTTATCAATTTATATCGTCACCAACCTTATCAATTTATATCGTCACTAATCTTATCAATTTATATCGTCACCAACCTTATCAATTTATATCGTCAACAACCTTATCAATTTATAACGTCACTAATCTTATCAATTTATATCGTCACCAACCTTATCACTTTATATCGTCACTAACCTTATCAATTTATATCGTCACCAACCTTATCAATTTATATCGTCACCAACCTTATCAATTTATAACGTCACTAATCTTATCAATTTATATCGTCACAAACCTTATCAATTTATTTCACCAACCTTATCAATTTATATCGTCACTAACCTTATCAATTTATATCGTCACCAACCTTATCAATTTATATCACCAAGCTTATCAATTTATATCGTCACCAACCTTATCAATTTATATCGTCACCAACCTTTTCAATTTGTATCGTCACCAACCTTATCAATTTATATCGTCACCAACCTTATCAATTTATATCGTCACCAACCTTATCAATTTGTATCGTCACTAACCGTATCAATTTATATCGTCACCAACCTTATCAATTTATATCATCACTAACTTGACAAATTCATATTGTCCCTACCCTCAATCAGTTTAGATCGTCACTTGCGTCAATTAATTTATTCAATTAATTTAGATTGTTGCTTACATCCATCAATTTCGATCATCAGTGAATGAAATGAATGAATGATCGTTTTAAGGCCATTTCCCCCCGCTGGAGCGGGGGTTAGCCTTGCGGGCTCCGTGACAATCATGGTTCACTGTTTTGAGGCAATGTTTTTATGGCCGGATCCCCTTCCTGACGCCAACCCTTACTCGTGTCTTACGATGCGCAGGGATACGGTGTACCTATTCTAAATCGGGGTACACACCGGGATCATTCTTCCCAGTGAACTGGTACTCAATTTCGATCATCACTAACCTCAATTAATTGAGATCTTCCCTTGCGTCAACCAATTTGGATTGTTGGTTGCTTGCCTCGATCAAATTATATCATCCATCACTTGCCTTGATCATTTTGGTGTATTCTTTGTCAAAATCATTTTCAATCACTTGCAGAAATGATCTTTGCTCATTTGGCCAATAATTGATTTCACTCTTTTGCCAACGCTCTCCCCTCTGTTCGAGTGTCCCTGCCTCACCTTGCTCAGTTTGCTCAGCTTGCTCATGGAAACCAAGGTCTTGAAGATGAGTGGAATCTCCCACGATGAATATGAGTCTATGTATGGATCCATCACTTTCTCATCACAGACCGGTCGGTGGTCTCTGTATTCTAGCACCTCCTTTTTGGTCTTTCCGTGCTTGGCCCCCCACCGCTTGCCTCTCCACCCCCACCGCCTGCACCTTCACCCCCACCGCCTGCACCTCCACCCCCACCGCTTGCCCCTCCACCCCCACCGCTTTCCCTTCCACCCCCACCGCTTGCCCCTCCACTCCCACCGCTTGCCCCTCCAACCCCACCGCTTGCTCCTCCACCCCCACTGCTTGTCCCTCCACCCGCACCACTTGCCCCTCCACCCCCACCACTTGCCCCTCCACCCCCACCGCTTTCCCCCTATGTTTGTGCAGCGTGCACGTTTTTTTTTTTTTTTTTTTTGTATACTGAATCGAGGCTCGTGAAAGAGCTAACATTTATTTCACAAACAAATCAACCAGACAAACAAAATATACAAAAGAGGGAGCGGAAGACAAGATGGGGAGAGAAGGGGAAGGACACAACCACAACATTTGAGAGCAGGGAGAAGTGTGGGAGGGAGAGGGCTTGGGGGCAGGAGGCGTGGGAAGGGGAGGGGGGGGTGGGGAGGGGGAGAGGTATAAAACACATGGGGACCGAAATTAGCGGGGGTAGAAAAGATCAAGGTTTTGGATGGGGGAGGATAAGAGATGGTGGGGAACAGCTGTTTTAAAGACCTGGAGGGTGGAGTGGGATTGAAGAGAGTGAGGGAGTTTGTTCCAGAGGCGGGAGAAAAGAGGAATGAAGGAGTGAAGGTGAGCAGAAAGTCTTGATTTTGGCAGTTTAACCATAAGAGGGTTGCAGGCAGATCTTGTGCGACCTGTAGGAATATTTGGGGGACAGAGCCCAGAGAGGGCTGGGGGGGCAAGGCCAGAGAGGAGTCGGTAGAAGACGGAAAGACCACCAACCTGCCTGCGGTGAGTGAGTGAAAGGCCCTTGGAGTTAGCTTCATCGCGGGAGATTCCAATGATTCTGAACTCTTTGGTTTCAACAGCGTGAAGACGGGCTAGGTGTGAGGCAGGAGCACCAGACCAGAGGGGAGAGCAGTATTCCATAGAGCTGCGGATGAAAGCCTTGTATGTGGTGAGGAGCTCAGGTGTGCCAAGGAAGGACTTCACACGACGGAGGATGCCCAGTCGGCGACTGGCTTTGGAGGCCAGATTTGAAATGTGGTTTTCCCAGGAAAGATCATGGCAAATAGTGAGACCCAAAAGCTTGAGTGACAGAACTTCTTGGAGAGGATTATTCAGAAAGTGGATGGGAGGGTTTTCCAGTCGGTCTTTTCGGAGAGACATCGTAAGAGTGTGAGATTTATCAGGATTGAAAGACATGTTCCATTTGTTTGCCCAGTCTGTGATTTTGTCCAGGTCTGCAGAGAGTGAGGAGGCTGCAGACTGCCGATCTGAGGGATGAGGAATGGAGCGACAGAGAGTAGAGTCGTCAGCAAAGAGATAGAGAGGATTTTCAAGAGAGTCAGAGAGATCATTGATGAAGACCAGAAAAAGCACAGGGCCCAGAACACTACCTTGGGGAACTCCAGCCTGAACAGGAAGAGGAGATGAGAGAAACCCATTCAGGGCCACACGTTGACTACGACCAGAGAGGAAGTCCGCCAGCCATGCGTGGAGATTTCCATGGATACCAAAGGAGGAGAGTTTGGTGAGCAGAGCAGGGTGCCAGACCGTATCGAAGGCACGTGAAATGTCAAGGGAGACAACTCTAATTTCCTGTTTGGCGTTGAGGACCTCCATCCATTGTTGAGAAAGCAGAAGCAGCATGTCCAGAGTAGAGTGACCAGGTCTGAAACCAAATTGATGATCAGAGATCAAGCCATTGGAGAAGAGGAAAGATTTCATATCTGAAGCAATGATGGATTCCATGACTTTGCTGATAATTGGGAGAAGGCTGATTGGTCGGTAGTTGCTGGGATCTGTTTTTGTAAATTGTTTACAAATTTCACTTTCACTTGTTGTTTCACTGTAAATTCACTGTAAATGAATTTACATTTTACAAGTTGTTTCACTGTAAATCCCTCTTCTGGTGAACCTCCCAAAATCTAGAATCACTGCTCACCTCCGCTCATTCATTCATCTCATTTTCCACCTCTGGAATAAACTTCCACATTCTCTTCAATCTCGTTCTTCCCTCCAGGTCTTCAAGGCAGCTGTTCACCACCATCTCAGATAGTCTGCCATCCAAAACCATGATATTTTCTACTCTGGTTAAACTTCAGTCTCCCCCCAAGCCCACCTCCTCCAAATTTCCAGTTTTCCCTCTCTGAGAGTTTGCTTCTGTATCCATCTTGTCCACCCCATGCGTCCTCTCCTACCCCTCATTCTTACCCGCTTCCCTTATTTGTTTGTCGCTATCTACTCGTATTTTGACTCTCAATCTTACTGTTGATGTTTTCAATCCTCCCTCTCCTGTTCATTATGTTCTGTTGCGTCCTAATCCATTCTGTGTTTTCGCTGTTCCGCGAGCCATGACTTTGTCTATATTCCACGAAGCATGCAGGCCATACTGGCTGGAAAAAAAGAAGTTATCTTACTATAATTCACCAAATGTCTGTCTGTCTGTTCACAGGTACCGCAAAAACGGCTGAACCGATCGCAACGAAATTTTGGGTGGGTAATCCTGGGACCCTTGGAGTAAAATAGGCTATATTGTTTTTCCAATTAGGAAAATTTTTCCAATTTTCCAATTTTCCAGTTTTTCCAAACACGATGGAATAATATTTACCGATATGAACAGTGATGTGGCTTTTATTGAAATTCTACAAATACTGTTTAGATTTTGATGATTTACGTGTGATATGATTTAACGGATGTTTATATAAATCGTTTAAAATGAAAAAAGCCTTCAATTTCTGATATTTTGCCTTTTCATTTGGGCCTCCCAATTGAAGCTCCGCCCGTAGGGAGGGTACTGTTGCTAGTTTTATTAATTTGCCAAAATGAATTTCCTTCATTTGCCTCCACTCAACTGAACTTTTTTTTTTCATTCCTCTTGGAAGTTCCTTGTCTATACACAAGGCTTTGTTGAAGATGGCAATTCGACCAATAATCAATAGCAAGTGTAAGCTAACGCTTTTGGATGCTATTTGCGACTTTGTGTGCAAATGGCTTTGATATTTTGGTTGTCATTCGGTGAAAAATGATCATCTAAGTTTTGGTTGGGACTATCAGCATTTTTATTGAAATAAATGGGAAAATTCTGAGATTTGGAATAGCTGGCAGGTATCACGACATCTTTGTGGAGAAACTCTAGAGGATATAGATAGCCAACGAATGGCCCATGAACTAAGAAACCATGCAAAAAGAAAATCACAATATAAATTCATAGGTCTTACTACAACATCTTACTTCACTAGAATTTCTCAGCCAAATAAAACGTTCTTAATGTTTGCACAAAACAAGAAAATTATTCCGCATTATCATGCATCAGAAAGGACACTTTGCAACAAGGCCTGGAATTACTTGCTATTTTACCCCTCCATTAATGACATGAGTTCAATCACCATTTAACCTCGGATTGTATTACTATACGTCACCACAACACTGAGTGAACATGAAGGTAGACTTACACAAGAGGAAAACTCCGGTGAAGCAGTGGAAAGAAAGCATCAAATAGATGGAGAGAAATTAGCATTTTAAAGCATAATACATCACAATAAAATGGCAGTAAAAAAAAAAAAGAACAGTCATTATGTCCCTCAGGAGAATAACTGCTTAAGTTCAGTCATAAAATAAGCAATTTACAAAAGATTAAAAGGCCAGAAGAAGATTTATTTTAAGAACAGGTTTTCTCCACATAACAAGAAGGTTGTTTCTTTGGTTTAACACGGTACTGCTAAATCACGTCATGACCTTTGATGCTTGGAAGGTCACATATAAAATAAAAGATTATTCAGAAGTACTAAGTGGAAAAAGTACAGGTAGTGGACAAAAAAATGGAAACACCTGGATAAATGAGGTTCACCAGGCAACGACATCCACACAGATGTGGCCCTAATGATAACTCAGCAAATTGACATCCTTGTCAATTATTCTTGAAAATTGATATCCTTGAAAAGGATAGAGCACAGACAATCCCCATCGGTTGGCATCCATGGGGAGGAGGAAATTCCTGGAGTAAATGCCCCACTGAATACGGTGAGAAAAGCGGCGCCATTGTTTTGACGTCGCTGGTACCCAGAGTATCCCAGGAAGTGATGGCATTTCCCCCAAGCTCAGTGGCTGTGTTAAGTGTTTGTCTCATCAGTTTGTCCGTGAGTGTGTGCATGTGTCAGCTCTATTATGCGCCTTCGCCCAAGTATTAAAAAATCCCAGTATGCTTAGGGTCATGTATAAAAATGCTGCATAGGTCTGCTTGCTTATAATCATGGCTAGCATGGCTGCAAGAGGAGACTCCCACCCAATGCCCCCATCCACAGAGCATGTGTGGTCGCCCAATGGTTTGATGAACATGACACTGATGTGTCATGACATGGTATCCATATGTCACGGCCCTCTCAGTCACCAGATTTGAACCCAATCAAGCATTTATGGGATATTCTGGAACGACGCTTGAGACAGCGTTTCCACCTCCATCAAACAGGTGAGAGGTGATTGACTTTCTCATGTAAGAATGGCGCCACATCCCTCCTGCAGAATTCTAGATGCTGGTGGACTCTATGCCACGACACATACAGGCCGTACTGGCCACACGTGGTGGCCCAATGCCCTATTAAGTGACCTTACATTGATGTTTCCATTTTTTGTCCACTAACTATATACACGTATATGTAGCATATCTGCTGGCAAATTATCACCCAGGAAATTGATTTGATGGCACTAACTCCACTCTCAGAGAAATATAAACATTCAAAGATAATTTTGTCCCCCTTTCATTTAATACAACACAATTCATTTAATCTTAAGTTATGCATTTATTGAGTAATAATAAAGGTGAAAAAGCACATTAAATTTGTCAGATGAAGTGTAAGAAAGGGTGTACAACTAATGCTAAAATATGAATGCAACAATTAAAAATATACACAATCTCTGTATTGAATAGGGCTATATGGAGGTAGTAAAGGATAGCAAAAGGCCGATATTGAAAATGACACAACAGAGAGACAAAGATAATCCTTCCCTACTTCCCCCATTACTGCCCCTTTAACTACCCTCATTCCTTATTCACTGCTCAAGTTATATTTTCTCCATTTAACCCAAGGCCTTTCATTTGCCATTGAATCAGGGCCACACCAGCAAACCCATAAAGCACGGTGGAACTGACACCATGCAATTGTGTCAGTTGGACCATGCTTTATGGGTTTCCTGTTGCAGATGGTGCTTTTCCTTAAGGCCCTTGTGCAAGTGCAACAAACCTAAACCAACCCAAAGATGATTTCCTATGAGAAATGTCTAAATATTCCTTGAATTTCTCCCAGGAAAAAGAAAGAATCATGCGATGATTAAAGATATTCCAATACACATCACATACACCCCAGAATAATGGAAATTATCGATTTGCATTCTCATTTTGGCAATATGATTAGCATCTTGAAACCCCTGATTTTTACCTACAACTGCCAGTGCTATGCTCTTGTACCTGTGAGAGATCCAAGATGTTATGCTCGGCCATCTTGGTATGTCCATTCTTGAAGGATGACTTGTATGTTTTGAGATTCTACAACTACCTTTGCCCCTGAACTGAAAAAAATATTTTAAAGAATTATATTATATGGTTGGTTTGAGGAAGCTCTGAAGCCCGCAATTCAAAATCAAACTCCAAACATGAAATGAAGAACAGTCAGTGAATTTGCTGATTATTGATGAAGTTTTAGAAGATTTATACAACCCTCCGATCCACTTTCTGAATAATCCTCTCAAAGAAGTTCTGTCACTCAAATTTTTGGGTCTCACGATCTGCCATGATCTTTCCGGGGAAAAACACATTTCCAAGTTGGCCTCCAAAGCCAGACGCCGACTGGGCATCCTCCGCCGTGCAAAGTCCTTTCTGGGCACTTCTGAATTCCTCACCACATACAAGGCTTTCATCCGCAGCTCAATGGAATACTGCTCTCCCCTCTGGGCCGGTGCTCCTGCCTCACACCTACCTCGGCTTCACGTGGTTGATACCAAAGCATTCAGAATCATTGGAATCTCCCGCGATGAAGCCGAATGTGAGGGTCTTTCACTCACTCACCATAGGCAGGTTGGTGGTCTTTCTGTCTTCTACCGACTCCCCTCCGGCCTAGCTCCCCCAGCTCTGTCTGCGCTCTGTCCCCCAAATATTCCTGCAGGTCGCACAAGATCCGTCAGAAACCTTCTTCTGGTGAAACTGCCAAAATAAACTCTCTGCTCACCTTCACTCTTTCATTCCTCTTTTCTCCCACCTCTGGAACAAACTCCCTCACTCTCTTCATTCCCACTCCTCCCTCCAGGTCTTCAAAACAGCTGTTCGCCACCATCTCTTATCTTGATCTTTTCTACCCCCGTTAAAACACCCCAAATGCACCTATTTCAATCTCCGACTTCATTACTGAAATTCCTAGTAGTGTTCATTTGTTTAATATCGTGTACCCCTCCTCCACCACCCACCAGGCCTCTCCCTTCCACAGATCTACCAACGTCCCCCTTCTCTTCTGTTGTTTTGCTTGTGTGCTTCCCTCTCTCTCCCCCTCTTGTATCCCACTCCCTTTATTGCATGTTTTATGTGTCCGTGCATGTTTTCGTGTGTAATGTGTTCGCTCTTACACGAGCCTCGACTCAGTATACAAAAAAAAAAATCGTTTCCTTTGTTCATGTGTGCTTAGTTTTTTTCACTTATGTACGTAGAATTTGCTTTGGCTTAACCTGGTTCCTTTTCAAGTCGAATATATTTCACCATAAAAGGGGTTGGGGGTGGCGAGTTAGATTTCAAATATATGCAGGTGTGCTAAGGTGCAATGAGCTACAAATATAAATGAGAGTAACTTATCACAAACTTCCCCTGAATTTACTCATATTAAATTTCCTTTGTACACTCTGTTATGGCAGTCTGAAAATTTCCATCAAGATTAAATCAAATGTCAGGACAATCACTGTGCAAATCAAATGTATGGAGGATCACAGAGAAAGAAAGGCATACCTTGCTTGGTTCATCCTGTAGTGCCAAAAGCCTCCCTTTATTCATCCGACGAAGGACAGAAGTTGAGCTACATGAGTCTGCCTGTCCTTCGACAAGAGCTGCTGATCCGAGAGGACTGTACCTTAGCTCTGCTGCGCTTCCCAAATGAGACCTACAAATCAACAACTTTGTGTTTCAATCACAGCACTGGAAGTAAATACTGAATTATAATTTCCATCGCAAAATAAAAACTAGAACAATGCGACGGTGTCACCAATATGCCTCCGCAAAGTCCCACAATGGGTAGATGCCATCGTTCACTGCCCTAAAAATAAACAAGTTTGATTTAAATCCCTTCAGCTGTTTTTAAGTTTCACATTTTCACCAGCCATGACAGGTTTCACATCGATCGGTGAAGCAGTTTCAGAGAAGGGATTATTTTTTAAATATCAGCATTCAAGGAAATATGGTCTGCCACACCATGTGACATATGACCTTTAAAAAATGTACACTCTGCATATGTATGGGTAGGGGATCACGTTTGTGAAGTTTCGTGTTGATCGGATAACGTTCGTTTTTCTATCCAAGATGGCTGCCAAACCACGTGACCTATGACATCATCATTTTCGAACTACATGCAACAGTGGTGTTAGATGATATTTGTAAAATTTTGCATCAATAGGGTAAGCAGTTTCAGAGAAATAATTATTTAATATTTCCCTTCAATCCAATAAGCCTGCCACACCATGTGACCAATGATGTTTTTGTGATCATCTTTTAATCTCCATGCATAGTCAATGACACACGCAAAGTTTAGAGTCAATCAATTTGGTGGTTTGGGAGAAGATTTTTAAAAAGGTTTTAGGTTCAATCCAATATGGCTGTCAAACCATGTGACCTATGATTTCATAAATTTAATATTTCAATACAAATGGGTGATAGATCATGTGCATGCAATTTCAGATTTTTAGGATAAGGAATTTGATTAAAACATTTTTGGCTGGTATACCACTTCACCTATGATGTCATCATTTCATGCTTTTGTTCCCCATTGGGAGTACTTGACAATGTGCCATGTTTCAAATTTTTCCATTCAGCGGTTTCCGAGAAATCTTTTTAAAATGATTTGCGTTTAATCCAAGATGGCTGCCATACCACGTGACCTATGATGTCACAATTGTCATATAAACATTCTGCATGGGTGTCACTCCTACCCTGAAAGTTTTGTCTTAATCGGACATGTGGTTGCTGAGAAAAACGAGGTTTAGTCCGTATGGACGGACAACCCGAAAACATAATGCCTCCTGCCACCTTCGGGGGTGGAGGCGTAATGGCGATTCCAATTCAGGACAGTGACAGAAACAAGCAAATCACCTTCAGCATTTGATGAATCCTCAATTTTGTCTTCCGTACTGCTTTCTTTCACATTGTCACTACTTTCTTTACATCATAAGTACATGTTCATCCTTACCACCCGTGTGCATTAGTACACTTTTATTTAAACAAGGGGCTAAGGCCTGTGGAGGCCGGACTTTGTGGTGTAATGGTTAGAGCGTCAGCTCCGAGTCTGCTTCCTTGCTTGAAGTTCAGCATTTAAAAGGATAAGAGCACAGACAATTACCATAGTTCAGCATCCACGAGGAGGAAATTCCTCACTGAGTGGGGTGAGGAAGGCGGCGCCATTGTTGTGACGTCGCTGGCACCGCCCCAGAGTGCCCCAGAAATTGATGGAATTATCTGTGTTATAGTATAATGAAAACTAGCCTGGTGTTGGCTTAGCGGTTAGGGTGCCAGCTTGGGATTCTAGGATCCTGGGTTCAAATCCCGGTTGATCGCTGAATTAACACCAGGGGGGTTGACTCACCCTGTCATCCCTCTGAGGTCGGCACAATTGAGTACCAGTTCACTGGTAATTTCCTGCGTGTCGCAAGAGGCGACTAACAGGGTTGGTGGCAGGAAGGGCATCCGGCCATAAAACATTGCTTCAAAAAGGGGACCATGGTGCCTGAAAAAGGCCAACCTTTCCTCTTTCCCCTCTGCGGGGAAAAATGGCCTCTAAAGGTGGTATATATATATATATATATATACTAGCGGGGTCACCCGTGGGAATCCCACGGGCATGGATGTGTGTGACATTTCGACATATTGAGTTATATGCTGCACATTCATTTTTACAAAATGGTTACTGGCAAGTCATCAGATCCAGAAATGGTGTGATGAACACAATTTATTTATTTCACATAATATGTGACCCCTCACTCCTCTCCACCTGACACTCTCCTGTCTCCACCTGACACTCTCCTGTCTCCACCTGACACTCTCCTCTCTCCACCTAGCACTCCTCTCCTCTCCAAACCCTCACATCCCTCTCCTTTCCAATCCCTCACCTCTCCAATCCCTCACACTCCTCTCCTCTCCAATCCTTCACACGCCTCTCCAATCGCGCCTCACACTCCTCTCCAATCGCGCCTCACACTCCTCTCCAATCGCGCCTCACACTCCTCTCCAATCGTGCCTCACACTCCTCTCCAATCGTGCCTCACACTCCCCTCCAATCACTCCTCTCCAATCGTGCCTCACACTCCTCTCCAATCACACCTCACACTCCTCTCCAATCGTGCCTCACACTCCTCTCCAATCGCGCCTCACACTCCTCTCCAATCGCGCCTCACTCGCCTCTCCAATCGGCTTTCCCCGTCTCGTTTCTCTCCTTTTGCTCCCGTCTCGTTCTTTTTCTTGCTCCAAATCGGCCCGTCGGAATCGGAAATCGGCCCGTCTCGCCCGTCGGCCCGTCGGAATCGGAAATCGGCCCGTCTTGCTTTTGTGCTTGTGCGTAAATAAATTGTGTTCATGACACCATTTCTGGTGTTGGGCTAGCGGCTAGGGTGCCGGCTTAGGATCCTGGGTTCGAATCTCGGTCGATCGCCGAATTAATGCCAGGGGGGTTGACTCAGCCTGTCATCCTTCCGAGGTCGTCTAATTGAGTACCAGTTCACTGGTAATTCCCTGTTTGTCGTTGAAGGCGGCAAAAAGGGTTGGCGTCAGGAAGGGCATCCGGCCGTAAAACATTGCTTCAAAAAGGGGACAAAAAAACAACAACTACCACGGTCCCCGAAAAGGCCAACCCCCGCTTTGCGGGGAAAAATGGCCTCTAAACGGTGGTTTTTACACCATTTCTGGATCTGATGACTTGCCAGTAACCATTTTGTAAAAATGAATGTGCAGCATCTAACTCAATATGTCGAAATGTCACACACATCCATGCCCGTGGGATTCCCACGGGTGACCCCGCAAGTTTGCATTGACGTTCGTCGATGGACTCGTTCGCCCGTCTCATTCGTTTTCTTGCTGCATCCTGTTCAAGTCTGCGTTCTTCATCGATCGTCTCATTCATTTTGGAAATAGAAGTTTCCACGCAGCGCATGAATTGTCACGATCCTCAAGAGGAATTTGTCTCGTAATCATCAAATGATAAATGGCAAGTAAATTATATTGTGGAAAATTAAAGATTTCAAATAAACCTATTTAAAGTGTATTCGCACATAACTAATTTTAAAAAACGAAGAAATATCTCTCGGTAATTTCCTGAAACATATTTTACTTCCGGCTAATAATGTTGAATTAAATAAAAACGAAGAAATATATGTCGGCATCATTGTTGACGTTTTTGTGACGACTGTCATCAAACGAAAAAGTAATATATCTTAACGGAAAAGCAAAAGCGAATTTTTAATATATATCGACACGTTGCCGTCGGTGTCATGTTGGGCGGTGTATGATACACCATGACGCGATTTTTAAAAATATATCCCTGCATTTTCCCGCGTGTGTGGAATGTTCTCAATTATTGCTGACACCGAGTCCAAAACCATCGATAAAAATGAAATCATATGGTGAGTTAGATTGGAGATAAAGGCGTGAGAGAGACTCAATGGCCTTGAAGTTGAAGTTACAGGCGTTTGAGAATTCATTTCGTTCTATAAACGGCAACTTTCATTGGATTTCCTTCCCGTTTTTTTTCAACCGAGTCGAAAACTATGTTAGCGACTGTGAAAAATGAAATGATATATCGAATTTTTAATATGTATCGACACGTTGCCGTCGGTGTCATGTTAGGCGGTGTATGATACACCATGACGCGATTTTAAAAAATATATCTACATTTTCCCGCGTGTGTGGAATGTTCTCAATTATTGCTGACACCGACTCTAAAACCATCGATAAAAATGAAATCATATGGTGAGTTAGATTGGAGATAAAGGCGTGAGAGAGACTCAATGGCCTTGAAGTTACAGGCATTTGAGAATTCATTTCGTTCTATAAACCGCAACTTTCATCGGATTTTCTTCTCTTTTTTTTTCAACCGAGTCTAAAACTATGTTAGCGACTGTGAAAAATGAAATGATATATCGAATTTAAAATAGATATCGACACATTGCCGTCGGTGTCATGTTGGGCGGTGTATGATACACCATGACGCGATTTTAAAAAATATATCTCTGCATTTTCCCGCGTGTGTGGAATGTTTGTGGAAAATTAAAGATTTCAAATAAACCTATTTAAAGTGTATGCGCACATAACTAATAAAAAAAACGAAGAAATATCTCTCGGTAATTTCCTGAAACATATTTTACTTCCGGCTAATATGTTGAATGAAATAAAAACGAAGAAATATATGTCGGCATCATTGTTGACGTTTTTGTGACGACTATCATCAAACGAAATAGTAATATATCATAACGGAAAAGCAAAAGCGAATTTTTAATATATATCGACACATTGCCGGCGGTGTCATGTTGGGCGGTGTATGATACACCATGACGCGATTTTAAAAAATATATCTCTGCATTTTCCCGCGTGTGTGGATTGTTCTCAATTATTGCTGACACCGAGTCTAAAAGTAAAACCATCGATAAAAATGAAATCATATGGTGAGTTAGATTGGAGATAAAGGCGTGAGAGAGACTCAATGGCCTTGAAGTTACAGGCCTTTGAGAATTCATTTCGTTCTATAAACGGCAACTTTCATCGGATTTTCTTCCCGTTTTTTTTCAACCGAGTCTAAAACTATGTTAGCGACTGTGAAAAATGAAATGATTTATCGAATTTGATTTGAAATAAAACTGGGGGAGAGCAAGACACCACGGGCCTACAAAACAGGACTCAAAGCTATGCGAGTTAATAAAATGGTGGATATTTGTTTATAGCCACTCCCAGAATGGGTGGAGCTATGGGTGGAGCTACTCTGCAAACCGAGTAAGCCACACCCCGGACAGACACCCAACAGATAGACAGACAGACAGACAGAATCATCTACGGCTATTATAATATAGATAGTATAATGAAAACTACAGTCATCAGAGATGTACGGGGATGCGTTGAAACATGTGTCTGGCTGTTTATGGGACGAAATATGTTGAAACTTGGATGTTGTATTTGGGGTGGGAACATTCTCCTATGTTGGGATGGCCACCTCAAATCTCCACCCCTCCTTCACTCCCCTTCTCTGCTCCGCGCTGTAGGCAGCGGATGTTCCTAGTCTTTGTAATTCAATGAGATCGAGAAGAGCAGTTTCACACATTGTTTTTACAAGATGGAGACCAAATGAAATCCTTTACTTAAAAAAAATGACCGTACCAAAGTCAATTAATTTATCCTTATTGAAAAGATAATTCGGAAAGATTCATTGCAATCGACGCTGTGGGCCTGGAAAGAGTGGGTGGGCTTGGAATACAAACCAGCTCTCATTTGCTCTATCTACAAAGTTCCGTAAAGTCTGCGATAATTCAGAAGAAAAATCTGACTTTCATATAACTGTGAAACAACAAATACTTGAACAAAGCAGAATAAAATAAGTACAAATTAATTTGATGGAAATTGATCGTTGGTGGTGTTTGATGAGTGGTGACGATTTGATGATCGCGGGTGAGGATTGTTTTCTTTTTTAAACACTCATGAGCCGTTCTGATGAAGTGTGGCTTGAACGACCCAAGGTGGGAACCAAAACCCCCAATATGCACCTGAACCGACCCAGATTGGGGACTTCTGCTTCCGCTCCCTTGAGCAAGAAAGCGACTTCGACCTCCACACGGCATTAAAGTTTAAGTATTTTCCCATTCGTGTACTTCTTTCTTTCCTGGAAGTCCTAGCAGTGTCCATGTGTTTTATAACTCCCCACCTCCCCCCCCCCCCCCGTCCAATGCCTCCTGCCCTCAAGCCCTCTCCCTCCCACAGATCTCCCGATGTCCCTGCTCTCAAATGTTGTACTTGTGTGCTTTCCCTCTCTCTCCCCATCTTGTCTCCCGCTCCCTTTATCTTATGTTTTAGGTGTCAGTTTGTCTTTTTGTTATTAATGTTAGCTCTTACACGAGCCTCCATCTTGTATACAAAAAAAAAAATACAGTGCATACCTTGGTAGACCTTGATCCAAAAGTGATCCAGCTTTTAATCTCCACTGCTCTGTGTCAACTTTCAACTTCACCACCTCCTCAGCCATGCGGTCCTGAAATCACAGGTAAAGGACTCGAGTTGGTGTACAAATGTTCATTCTTTGGCTTGACTGACCTTACCTATAACTGCTGCTCACAATTGCCTTTAGATAAGGAATTGCTTCAATGAAAATGAAACCACACAATTAACATGACAATGACGTTCACTTTAAATGAATGACAAATTAAAAGGAAATGAAAAAGGTGAAAGTATAAAAGTTAAATGTGCAGTGTATATACCAATGTTGAATTAAAAAATTAATTAAACAACAAGAGTTAGTTTTAGTTTGTTTCCCATAGTGGTTAGTATACATTTGTCAACCCTCGGTTGGCATTACATATCATTAAAGATTGGTGGTATGGTGGTATCATTTTCAGAAAAGATAGTCCGGCTTATGTTGGTGACAGGAAGTATGGAGAAATAACTGGACCAAAACTACATCAGTAAAGTGGAAGAGCACTCGATAGAGAGCATACCCCCCCCCCCCCCCCCCCCGCCAAGCTGAATATTTAACGTTTTGTATCCCACTGATAGGCCGGATTTGGATCTGCACCTGAACCAAAATCTAATCGGTTTGTTCTTGTCGCCTAAACAACTCATCCACCAAGTTTTGTCATAACTCGTCCACACGTATTGAGATGTCGTGCTAGGTATCGATTTTGGCCCTATCTCTCAATTGTGAAGAATCACTTTTTAAAAAATTCTCGGATACAGCTCCGGATCTGGATCTTCACCAAGATATAAACATTTCGTCCTTATCGCACACCCAACTTGTTCACAAAGTTTCGTCCGAATCCATCCATAACCTTTTGAAACATTATGCTATATATCGTTTGTGAACCCATCACTCAATGGTGAAGACGAATCACTTTAAATATATATATATATATATATATATGAGGGGCAGTCAATAAGTAACCTTAAAATATTTTTCACAACTTGTTTATTGCATGTACGTTTTTAACAACTGTTATTTTTCAACATAATCTCCATTGCGTTCAATACATTTATTCCAGCGCTTTACTAAGACCTGGATTCCTCTAGAATTTTTTTATATTTTGGCTGCTTGTGTAGCCATTCATGCACCACCTCTTGGACATCTTCGTCGGATCAGAAAGTGGTTCCACCAAGCGCCTCTTTAAGTGGCCCAAAGATGCGCTAATCCGAATGGGCGAGGTCTGGTGAGTCGGGTGGATGAGGAAGACACTCAGCATGCAGGTCCTCGATTCTTGCAGCTGTAGCATGGACTGTATGGGGCATTGTCATGCTGCAGCAAAACACTGGTAGTAAATAGTCCACGACATTTTGATCTGATTGCTTGTTTCAGATGATTTTGAGGAGGTCGCAGTATGATGCACTGGTGACTGTGGTCCCTCTGGGCAGGTAATGCTCGACAAGTGGACGTCGGCTATCCCAGAAGAGCGTCAGCATCACTTTTCCAGCGGACGGCCGTGTGCGGGATTTTTTTGGGCTTCGGTGAAGTTGAATGGCGCCACTCTTTGCTTGCCCTCTTCGTTTCTGGCTGAAAGTAGTGGACCCAGCTTTCATCCCCAGTCACTACGGGCTGTAAGAAAGCGTTGCTTTCTGTTTCGTAACGTTGCAGAAGTTCTTCACATACGTCCACTCGCCGTTCTTTCAGTTTGAGTGTGAGTTGTCTTGGCACCAACCTTGCAGACACTTTGCGGAACCACAGCACATTGTGAATGATATGATGTTCTGAACCATGGCTAATGTTCAATTCGGAGATTTCTGGATGATTAAAATGTACAGTGTACGGTAGAGATTTGAATTTAATCTTTAGAGTGATCTGGTTGATTCAAATGTTCAGTGTAAGGCAGAAAAGATCAAGATTTTTTAAATGGGGGAATATAAGAGATGGTGGTGAAGAGCTGTTTTGAAGATCTGGAGGGAGGAGTGGGATTGAAGAGAGTGAGGGAGTTTGTTCCAGAGGCGGGAGAAAAGAGGAATGAAAGAGAGAAGGTGAGCAGAGAGTCTTGATTTTGGCAGTTTCACAATAAGAGGGTTTCTGACAGATCTTGTGCATCCTGCAGGAATATTTGGGGGACAGAGCACAGACAGAGCTGGGGGAGCAAGGCCGGAGAGGAGTCGGTAGAAGACAGAAAGACCACCAACCTGCCTGCAGTGAGTGAGTGAAAGGCCCTCAGAGTTAGCTTCATCGCGGGAGATTCCAATGATTCTGAAAGATTTGGTTTCTACAACGTGAATCCGAGCTAGGTGTGAGGCAGGGGCACCAGCCCAGAGGGGAGAGCAGTATTCCATTGAGCTGCGGATGAAAGCCTTGTATGTGGTGAGGAGCTCAGAAGTGCCCAGAAAGGACTTTGCATGACGGAGGATGCCCAGTCGGCGACTGGCTTTGGAGGCCAGATTGGTAATGTTGTTTTCCCAGGAAAGATCATGGCAGATAGCAAGACCCAAAATCTTGAGTGACGGAACTTCTTAGAGAGGATTGTTGAGAAAGTGGTGGGTTTTCCAGACGGTCTTTTCAGAGAGGCAAAGTTAGAGTGTGAGATTTGCAGTGAGGGTATAGAATGGCCTGCTCTGAATCCAAATTGATGATCTGAGATCCAAATTCTCACTTGAACATAATGGAAATCTCAGGTGAGATATTTACATCTGTAGGAGTCATTTGTTGTCAATAAACAGTGCAACATCATTTTTATTTTTATTTTTATATTTTTTTGTATGCTAGACCGAGGCTCGTGAAAGATCTAACATTAATCACACAAAAAGTCAAACCAACACAAACCGACACATAAAACAAAATAAGGGGAGCGGTAGACCAGATGGGGAGAGAGGGGGAAGGACACAAACACAACATTTGAGAGCAGGGACATCGAGAGAACTGTGGGAGGGAGAGGGCTTGGGGGGAGGTGGGAGAGGTATAAAACATATGGACACTGCAAGGACTTCCAGGAAAGAAGTTGGAATTTCGAAAAAAGGGTGTATCTGGGGTGAATTAGCGGGGGTAGAAGAGATTAAGGTTTTGGATGGGGGAAGATAAGAGATGGTGGTGAACAGCTGTTTTGAAGACCTGGAGGGAGGAGTGGGATTTAAGGGAGTGGGGGAGTTTGTTCCAGAGTCGGGAGAAAAGGGGAATGAAAGAGTGAAGGTGAGCAGTGAGTCTAGATTTTGGCAGTTTAACCATAAGAGGGTTGCTAGCAGATCTTGTGCAACCTGTAGGAATATTTGGGGGACAGAGCACAGAGAGAGCTGGGAGAGCAAGGACGGAGAGGAGTCGGTAGAAGACAGAAAGACCACCAACCTGCCTGCGGTGAGTGAGTGAAAGGCCCTCGGAGTTAGCTTCATCACAGGAGATTCCAATGATTCTGAAAGCTTTGGCTTCAACAGCGTGAAGCCGAGCTAGGTGTGAGACAGGAGCACCGGCCCAGAGGGGGGAACAGTATTCCATTGAGCTGCGGATGAAAGCCTTGTATGTGGTGAGGAGCTCAGGTGTGCCAAGGAAGGACTTCGCACGACGGAGGATGCCCAGTTGGCGACTGTCTTTGGAGGCCAGCTTGGAAATGTGGTTTTCCAAAAATAAAGATCATGGCAGACAGTGAGACCCAAAAGCTTGAGCGACAGAACTTCTTGGAGAGGATTGTTGAGAAAGTAGATGGGAGGGTTTTCCAGTCGGTCTTTTCGGAGAGACATAGTAAGAGTGTGAGATTTGTCAGGATTGAAAGACATGTTCCACTTGTTTGACCAGTCTGTGATTTTGTCGAGGTCTGCAGAGAGTGAGGAGACTGCAGGCTGCCGATCTGAGGGATGAGGAATGGTGCGGCAGATAGTGGAGTCATCAGCAAAGAGATAGAGAGGATTTTCCAGAGAGTCGGAGAGATCATTGGTGAAGACCAGAAAAAGCACAGGGCCCAGAACAATACCTTGGGGGAACTCCTGCCAGAACAAGAAGGGGCGATGAGAGAAATCCATTCAGGGCCACACGTTGACTACGACCAGAGAGGAAGTACGCAAGCCAAGCATGGAGATTTCCATGGATACTATAGGAGAGTTTGGTGAGCAGAGCTGGGTGCCAGACCGTATCGAAGGCACGTGATATGTCGAGGGAGACAGCTCTGATTTCCTGTTTGGCATTGAGGACCTCCATCCATTGTTGAGACAGCAGAAGCAACATGTCCAGAGTAGAATGACCGGGTCTGAATCCAAATTGATGATCGGAGATCAAGCCATTGGAGAAGAGGAAGGATTTGATATCCGAAGCAATGATGGATTCCATGACTTTGCTGATAATTGGGAGCAGGCTGATTGGTCTGTCGTTGCAAGGATCTGTTTTTGCACCTTTTTGTGTAAAGCGGTAATGTTTGCTGATTTCCAAGATGCAATTCTGAAGTAATGATCATTCTCTTTCTTCTCATTCTTCTCTTTTTCTTTCATTCAAAATCCTCATTCTCATCTGAAGTAATGGTTCATGATGTTCAGCACCCAGATTCAAATTCTGTACATGATATGTATTTGTGCATTATCTTGAAACATATTTTTAAATGATTTTAAAGTACACTGATGTGTACTAATGTTTGTCCTGCATGTGATTAAAGTAAAGGTCCACGATGAACCTTCGATCAATGTTAAACAAGTACAAAAAGTTTTAATTAAAACAAAAGCCGCGTCGATGTTACACAATGCCTAGATGCAGCTGTGCCTATAACGTCGATGTTATAGGCACAGGACATTCCTATTGATTCGATTACTTGATGTTATTTTTGTGCAAAGTGAAAATATATCTCGGCAATTTCCCGTGTGTGGCGACGAATTTTTAATATATCTCGGCATTTTCCCGTCTGTTATTTCAGGCGGTGTATGACTGACCATGCCGCGATTTAAAAAAAAAAAATCTCGGCAATTTCCCGTGTGTGGCGACACGTGAACGAAGCTATGCTCCTCTCTCCACATTATTGTGACGATGTATAAATTAAATATTTCATCGTGACGATTGTCATCAAATGGACGAATTTTTAATATATCTCGGCATTTTCCCATCTGTTATTTCGGGCGGTGTATGACTGACCATGCCACGATTTAAACAAAATATATATATCTCGGCATTTTCCCGTCTCTTATTTTGGGCGGTGTATGACTGACCATGCCGCGATTTAAAAAATATAGATCTCAATGGACTTGAAGTTACAGGCCTTTGAGAATTCATTTCGTTCTATAAAGGGCAACTTTCATCGGATTTTCTTCCCGTTTTTTTTCAACCGAGTCTAAAACTATGTTCGCGACTGTGAAAAATGAAATGATATATCGAATTTGATTTGAAATAAAACTGTGTGAGAGAGGAAGACACCACGGGCCTACAAAACAGGCCTCAAAGCTATGCGAGTTAATAAAATGGTGGATATTTGTTTATATGAAGGCTCTCCCAGAATGGGTGGAGCTATGGTTCCCAGAATGGGTGGAGCTTTGAGGTTTTGTCTTCTCTGCAAGAACAAGAACAAGAAGAAGAAGAACAACAACAACAGCAGAGGGCACTCTATGAGCAGCGTCTGCGACGCGGCTAAAAAGGTAAAACAATAAATTTGGCAGGGGAAAGGAGAATACACTCAGTGTGGCATAAATCACAGGAAAGAAATTAATGTCTTTGAGGAAAAAAAACAAAGGAGTCGAAGGGTGACAATGCTACAAGGTACAAATTACAGATCTTGGACTGATGAATTTCCATGAATTCTCTGTTTTCAGCATTGATATGTATTTGATGATTAAACCTGTGTTCATTGAGCAGATGGGCTGGAAAAAGTGGCCTAAAGGTACGCGCACTCAGCTCTAAGCTGTCTATCCTGGGTTTGAATCCAGGCCCAGCTATAAACCGTCGTCCTTGTCTTTGACAGGCAGGGCGATTCATCAATGTGTCCCTCGGATGGACCTTAAACCTGCATTAGTTGGTGGACCTCAAAGATCCCACGGTGTCCTGTGGGAAGAGTGGACGAGCTATCGCCAGCACCCTGGCCAAATTCCAAAGTCCTGCCCTAACCTACAGCGTTCTCGGCCAACGATTCAGTCCCGCATCCTGGTGCTGCATCCGAGAGAACGAAGATTGTGCAGATGTTCAAAACTGTTTAAGCGATGGATGGCACACACACACACACAATAAATCGCATGCACCAGGATGACAGTTTATAGCTGGGCCGATATTCCAGCCAAGGCTAGACAGCTCATAGGTAAGTGTGCGTATCTCAAAATTATTCTGCCTGGAATTCAAAGAAAAGTTCTGCCAAAGTTTAAGGTTTTTCTGAAACGATATTTTTGCATTTATGCTAATTGATTGAGAATTATGGTCTTTATTTTACAAGGAATGCACAGGAATTATGTTGGATTTTGTAGGAAGCATGTTCTCATCATCATCATCCTCAAGTACCATGCCATATGCAGAGCGTTGGTGATGCCGAAGCAGTAACTAGGCTACAATTCTGGACCGGTCGCCAATCCGGATCAAGAAGTCAGGGCAGAATTTGGAATTTGCTCAGGGTGCCGGCGATAGCTCGCCTAATCTTCGCGAAGGATACCGTGGGATCTTTAACGTCCAACAACTAATCCCGACAGATGGGACGCCACACACTGATGAATCATCTTGCGGTAAATCACCGGAATGACAATTTATAGCTAGGCCAGGATTCAAACTCAGGTTAGACGGCTCAGAGGTGAGTGTACATATACCTTTGGGCCATGCTGCCAACCCCAGTGTTCTTATAAGCATTCAGCAATCACAAAAAGGACATTTGATGGAAAAGTTTCAAATTTTACATCAAAGTGACTGCATAGTGATGAATGTATTTTAAAAGGTGGGAATTCGCCGTGGCATCCTGAGATTTGGAAATCAATTCTCCAATTCCTGAAAGACAGGTTATTTTAACATCAGCTACCGTCTTTTTTATGGAAGGCTGCTGACTACTGGTGACCCCCTCATGGTTAAACAATTAAATTTTAACACAGAATTTATGCATCACAGTAACACTGCAAAATGTGATTTTACTTCAGAATCTGATGCGGGGAAATGTAATCAAAACCTTTACAACCATGGAATACGAGACAAGATGTGTTAATTCAGATTATTATATGCTTTAACATGTAGTGGTTCGGCAATTATTAATTTTTTAGACAGGCAACTGAGAAACAGGTAGGAGCCGGGTGGCCTGCAGACATTAAAGGAATGAGAATGAAGTTTGCAATTGGATTACAGCAAAAGTGATCATTGGGAATGATAAAACAACCATTATGACAATGGCTCCAAAGCTTGGGATGGCGACCTCATTTGGTGTCGCGATGATAAAAAAAAAAAAAAGTGGTCGCGAAGCCGTCCGGGGTGGTGGTTTTATCGTGCTACATTATTGGCAAAGGGGCGGAATCGATGTACCGCAGCAAAAATTTCAAATCCTTACATTTTGTACTTTCTGTTTGTGAAAACATCACCCAAGAAGACAAACTTCCTCTAAGTGAAGTAACAACAAAAATAATCAATATTCTACTGCAGGCCAATCATCTGCCGCACCCCCATCCTTCTCCTGTCAATTCACTCTCTCCTTTTCCAATGCCCGAGGTCTTCATTGCAAACCTCAAACATACCCGCCATCTGCTGTAATCATCTATACCGGATCTTCTGTTCCTTACTGAGGACTTCAGATTGCTGAACCCATCTCCACCTCCCTGGCTACATCCTCCACCACAAATTCTGCTCCAAAGATGACATATGCACATATGTCTACTTCAACATCTCTGCTACTCACCTTCCCCATTTTGAGCTTTCCAACCCTGATTTTCAACTTCCTTGGCTCATAGTCTCTCTCCTCAATCGCAATAAATTCATCTGCTGCTTATATTGCTCTCCAGACTGACAATCACATGCGGATATTTGACCACCTAATTACCTGCAAATCCAACAAACAACCCTCTCCATCTTCTGAAATAAACGTTCTTGGGGATTTCAACATCCACAACTCCTGGAATTTCAACTCCAGTCAAGCTGGGACCGAAGCAGAAGCTTTCACTATCTTCAATGACCTGTGCCATATATTTGCACCCAGGTGCATTGCTGACTGCTCCTCCAATAGATCCAATGCTTTGGATCTTCTTCTCACTTCCAAACCTCATCTTTATCCTTGTTTCTGTACCTGTTGGATACTCTGAACACCATCTCATTACCACCTGCTATCCCTTACAGCATCAGTATTCTCAGTCGACCTACTGCATCCTTTGGCAATGTGACTCTGAGGACTGGGATGACTTTGGCCAATTTTTTCATCTCCAAAGTCACCTCTATCCAGCAGACCTTTGACAAGCTCTCCTCCTTCCCCAGCACTAGTCATGCCTTCTCGTCTTTGGCCAAGAGGATCTCCTCCAACTTCCATGAATCAGCTTTTCCTCCTCTGAACAATCCTGATGGCTCCATTTCCAGCTCTTCTAAATCCAAATCCAACACCTCTACCTCTCAGTTTGCAGTCGACTATACTCTGGACACCAATATAATTCCTCCTACCTTTCCTAAATCCAACTCCCTTATATCTGTCATCAGATTTTCCACTCACACTTAAAGTTCACTAGACCCTGCTCTTCCTTGTCATCAACAAAGCCAATGGTCCAGATGGCATTCCTGCTGTTGTCCTCAAGAGCTGCACTCATGAACTTACTCCTCTCTTCTCCAAACTTTTCAAACTTTCCTACTGTACTAGTATTTACCCAGCATCCTGGAAGCAGGCCTATGTCTGCCCCGTCCCGAAGAAGAAGGGTGGCATGTCTGATCTGATATGATTCTCTCCAACTACCATCCAATCGCCTCGACCTCAAATACTGTAAAGTACTTATTGTTCATGGGAATTATCTTTCACAGTTTTCCTCAAAGTTGTTTCATGGTGTGTAACTCTCATGCATCAGACGTGATTACTGTCTACGTTTTCACGAGTACAACAAGGAATATTTATTCCTGGATTTTTCACTGAAATTACTTGACAGCGACAACCGCGGAAGTTAGATCAACATGAAAGATCAGTACTTTACAGTATCCCCTGCAAAAACATGTTCTGTCGAATTCTATGGAATTTGTATAATTGTGTATTGTAGAACCAGCTTCGTCGCAGGCTGACCTATCTCTTCCTGTGTTGATGGTGTCCTCTCTGACTCAACACCATATTTATTCTGGTGTCTCTCGAGGTTTTGTCATGTCACCTTCCCTCTTTCTTCTTTTCATTACAACTCCTCACACCTTTTTCATTACAACTCCTCAGAACAATGACCTCCTCACACCTAATTACAACTCTGCCCTTCCTTTGCGAACGATTCACCCTCCAATCCTCCACAAGTTATAAATCCCAGTACATACATCATTTCCCAGTCCCTTACTGCAGATCACCTCACAAATGTTGCCTCCATCAGTCATGATCTCAACCTCATCCCCCAATGGCGCTCCAACAACCTCGTCTCTTTCAATCAGTCTAAGACTCAAATCCTTATATCCAGCAAGATGAACACAGTCAACCCTCTTCTTCTCATGTCTAGCTCTCAACTCCAACAGTTCCCCTGCATTCATATACCATCTTCAGCAAATCTCGCCAGGCAGATTCACATCCTCAATATCGCCAAATCTGAGTACTCCAAGAAACTTGGTTTCATCTTAAGAGCTCACAGGTAATTAAACTCCCATTGGTTTCTCACCCTCTACAAATTTCAAGTTAGACGGTGATGGAATACTACACCCACACATGCCTAACGCAGTGGTTCTCCGTCAGTCATCATTATTCTGGATACGTGCAGGCCAATGCTGCCCGACTGATGAACAATCCGACTTTGTCGAGCCATCTTCAACGTTTGGCCCACATCGAGGAGTCTCTTCCCTGTGCCTCTTATACGATTAATGCCACAGTCAGTGCCCTGCCAAACTCCCTGTTTCTATCCCTCCTAGTCCTCTTCACTTTGTTCATAGCACCAGTTCTTCCTGTTGTTGTTATTGTTCTTATTGTTGTTGTTCATAACTTCTGCTCGCTACACTTTCTGCATTTCTGTCCCTTCCCGTCATATCAATTGTCATGCCTCCTCCTCCCCTACCTTCCCCCCTCTCCTCCTCCCCTCTCCTCTTCTCCTCCCAACTTTTTTTTGTATACAGAGTCAAGGCTCGTGTAAGAGCAAACACATTACACATGAAAACATGCACGGACCCATAACACAGACGATAAATAAAGGGAGCGGGAGACAAGAGGGAGAGAGAGAGAGAGAGGAAAGCATACATGCACAACAACAGTAGAGAACAGGGACGTCGGTAGATCTGCGGAAGGAAGAGAGCCGGTGGAGCGGAGGGGGGGGGGGGGGGGGTGAGGGAGTGGGGGAAGAGTATCCAACAGGTGCTCCCCTCCCCTCTTCCCTTCTCCTCTCCTTCTCCACTTCTCCCCTCTCCTTCTCCCCTCTCCTCTTCCCCTCTCCTCTTCCCCTCTCCTCTTCCCCTTGCCTCTCCTCTTCCCCTCTCCTCTCCTCTTCCCCTCTCCATTCCCCTCTCCTCTTCCCCTCTCCTCTTCCCCTCTCCTCTTCCCCTCTCCTCTTCCCCTCTCCTCTTCCCCTCTCCTCTTCCACTCTCCTCTTCCCCTCTCCTCCTCCCCTCTCCTCCACCCTTCTCCTCCCCCCCTCCCCTCTCCTCCTCCCATCTCCTCTGTCCCCTCCTCTCATCCTCCCTTCTCCTCACCCGCACAAATTCTCTTTGGAATTGCCTCCCTAGCAGTGCATACCAGACTTCTATCAACTTGCAACAATTAAACGAATCAATCTTTTAGATCTCAATGAATTATTCTATTTTTACACATTCGTTCTTTGCCTTTTTCACCCAGGGAACCCCTCTTGATTTTGGCCTCAACCCCTCCCAATGGTGTTAATAAATAAAAACATAAAAAAAAACTCAGCCAGGCCAGTGCTCCACTTACCAGATTCCTACCACACCGACGCCAATTTCTGAGACGCGGTGTGCCTTCGCTCTCACAAAACCAAGCACACAGACGATAAGTGGTTGTGTCAACATACCCAAGCCCAGGTGCCACCCAGGTTGATGTTGGTAGACACAAGGTGAAATTAAATTTTTCAGATTATGAAGACTTGTTAGAATGCCATATTTTCAACAGGCTGTCTATGTAGGATTTGGGGGTCACAGTCATTTGCAGCTGTCCATATGGGGTCTGATTGAGGAAAAGGTTGGGATTACCGCTGCATTAAGGCATTTCCCTTTCATTCAGCACATGCCAAGATGGCATCAGTTTGTTCTTATAAGGCAGAAGGCAGAGGTACCTTGTCCATTTGATTCTCTTCGAGCTGTTTTCTTGTATTCTCCAATTCTTGTGAAAGCCCATTCTGGAATTAAAAGAAAAAAATTGGTACAAAGCACGTTAAAGAAAGTAGAGGTTCCAGGGAACCTGAACTCAACTGGTCTATATCAATATGGTTAGAATATGCATAATAGAACCACAAACGATATAGTTTATATGTGCTAAAGAGGTACGGTAACGTTGAAGGTATCTCATGTTTAAACAGGAAACTAGAAAATGAGTTTTAAGTGAGGCATGACAAGTAAAACTACAATTACTTTTCTCAGATTTCAGACTTGAATTTATTTAGAAAGACTTGGTCAAACAATATACATGTATGGTATTGAATCAAGATATGTTGAATATTTCAATAGATGTGTTCAACAGGGTTTAAGTATTCATTCATCAAATCCCCACCTCCTCACACACACACACACATAGTCATTATTCATTGAATTGGACTCAAGTGACATTACAGCTTAGTCATTTTCTCTTGAATTATCCATACATTCTCACACTGTCAATAGTTTGAAAGACTAGTACATAGACAGGAAAAACAGTTGCTTAGTTGTGGAGTGGACAAATGCTAGATGCTCTTTTACTATGTTCCTAGCTGATTGTTCTCGTAAACAGCTTTCCAACATTTCGATCTTGAACTGTACGACTGTTCTTCAGGAATCTGTTGTTGCCAGAGTTTATTTTCGATGAACATATATAGTCGGTGTGGAAAGTGGCAATGCGTTGAACTCTGTGTACAACAACATTTAGAGCAAAACCATTACAATATTAAAGTACGCAATTTGCATGCTGTGATGATGAAAAACATGCCGCGAGTCTTTTCGGAGAATGTCCACATATAACTTGGGTGACAGATTGATTGCACACAGAAGTGATAGTCTATTAGTCACACACATGGATCCATTTGTTGCATACTTTCAGGAGTTCAGTATAGAGATTTGTGCTGAAAAGAAAGAATGTTTTTGAAAATAACGATGCAAATAGATGCATACCTACAGACATTATATATATATATATCTGTTGATATGCATCTATATGTATATGCACTCCTTTTTTCATGTCTTTACCCCAATTGCAAGACGCGATACCCATAATGTGTCAATCCGATATACTGTGTATATTGTACAGTATACTGCATGCTATGACGGTAGGATAACTGTCAAGGTTTAGGAAAAACTCCTCCAGATGTACCCAAAACAAGCATAGAATGCTCATATCCCCTGCCAAGGGTGCTTTTGTATATGACCTGGAATAGAACTATACCCAGAAAATGCATCAAGTCCAACTTGTTCCATATAGAGGAGAAAAAAAAAAAAAAAAAAAATTAAATGCCATATATAGCAAAAGGTACCAATTTATCTTCATGTTAGTGCACATGCAAAGATTTGTTACAAAATGTGCAATAACTGTCCTAGAATAGAGCCCCACCTAATAAAATGCACTAAGTCCAACTTGTCTCCATGGAAAGCAGAAAAATAAATGTTCTTTAAAATCTCTAAGTGGCAAAAGGCACCAGGTCAGCACCTAACTAATATGCGTACAAAGTTAGGTTAAGATATATTGAACGGTTTTTGAGTTCTGCTCTGGAAACGAAATGTATAACAAAATGCACTATGTCCACCTTGTTTCCATGGAAACCAGAAAAATGAAAATTTTAAAATATCTTTAAGTGCCATCTTTAAGTGGCAAACTTTAAGTTGTGGTCTTTAAGTTGTGGTCTTTAACTCTTTAAGTGGCAAACTTTATGCCATCTTTAAGTGGCAAAAGGCACAAGTTTCATCAAATTTGATCAGTATTTGTGACATTTAGAGCTTGGAAGTCGTCCAAACTGATGTTTATGGGTCAAGTCATGTCATAGGTCACGACGAGGTCATTTTTCGGACATCGTCAAAACCCGTAATATATGTGTTGAGGTTTGTTACATACTGTTTACACACTAAGTTTCAGCCTTCTAGCTACATTAGGAAGTAGCAGATTGACAAAAATGGATTTTTCAATATGGCCGCCCTGCCGCGCCCATTAATGGGCGTGCAACGCCCAAATGCAATCCCAAACTAGTTTATGTCTTAAAGATGCTGCATAACAAGTTTCATCAAATTTAATCAATATTTGTGACTTTTAGAGCATAGACGTCGAATTGTTTACAGACGACAGACAGACAGACGACAGACGGGCGACGGACGACGGACAATGGGTGTCGACAAAAACTCAGCTGGACATAGTCCAGTTGAGTTAAAAATGGAATGTATTTTCGTTTTAATTTTCAAAAAAAAGATGATGAATCTCCAATACTTGTTTGATATTCAATGTGAATGAGTGTCCAATTGACATGCACAAGCCACCTTCTCCTCGAGAGCGGCCATGCGCTCTTTGAGATGCAGTTGCAAACGTTCGTTGGACTCTGACAGAAGCCGGTCTACTGTATCGGACAGGCGCTTGTTGTGTTCCTCGTTCATCTTTTCACGCTGCCGTGCCTGAGAGAAGAAAGGGGCAAAATAGCATCGGAGATCAAAATAATGACCATCATTTTGCAATACAGACTGGAGAATTGTTGACGGACATGGCTCCCTACAAGATGAGACAGAGAGAGATTAACCGAAGCGGGAAGTCGTCTTATTGGAATACATACATGTAAACAGTGCACGGAAGATTGAGGGACAACCCTGGAGAGTCTACTTTTTACATGGAATATAGATCGGAATGGTAGGACCCAGAGTAATTCAAAACGATACCCAGAACGATAGGAAAGGGAATCAACCACCATAAATAACCTTATGAGTGGAGGATCATGTGCCTCTGACTCACCTGGGCCCAGGTCAGACAGGCAGATTATCTCCCTCCCCAAAGATCGTTAATGAGCCAGCTTGGTTTTTACTTCTAGTCCAATAGTGACTAGCTCGGCTTCCTGAAGGTTAGAATCTAAACACCTAATACTGTTCCTTCACCTGGATTTGAGCCCACGACCTCAGAGAGCATTGTCCAGTACCCTCACCAATAGGCCACCACTGTACCCAAACATATAGCATGAATAGAACCACCTTTAGAGGCCATTTTTCCCCACAGAGCAGGGTTGGCCTTTTTCGGGCACCGTGGTCTCCTTTTTGAAGCAATGTTTTATGGCCGGATGCCCTTCCTGCCGCCAACCCTGTTGGTCACCTCTTGCGACACACAAGGAATTACCAGTGAGCTGGTACTCAATTTGTGGACCTCGGAAGGATGACAGGCTGAGTCAACCCCCCTGGTATTAATTCAGCGATCGACTGGGATTCAAACCCAGGATCCTAGGATCCCAAGCCGCACCTTAACCACTAAGCCAACACCAGGCCCATATCGCATGAATATTATATGTAAAGAATAATTAACCATCAAATTTTCATTTTCGGTTAATTATTTTCATGACATGGCAGGCACCACATGTGTGATGTATGTCGTTGAACACAGGAAAGAGCCGATTCAAAAATCTGCCTCAACCACCAATTGCGGTTAAGTGTATTTTTCTTGCAACGTCACACTGATGTCATAAGTTGTAAGGAGTCAAAAGCAATGACAGTCTTTCAATTCAAGAACTGTTTTGGGATCAAAACACAAATGTAAAATCTGTGTCTGTAAAGTTGTTGAGGGAACAAAGACTCAGCAGGACATTGTGTTTTATTGACGGGAAGAAATACTTGTTGAACAAAGTTTCTGCCACAAGCTTGACTCAACATCTCTGCACGACTCAATAAAGGTCTGAATGATCATCATATACCGACTTCCTTTGTCGACTTTGGCAATTATCTGACGTGCAACAGTTTAGAGACTCGGATTCATGCTCGAATGCTCGGAACTCGTGCTCACACTCATTCGCTGTACTCGACGACGCCATAATCAAGCTTCCAAAATGTGTAACAATCTCTTGAAAATAGGAGGATGTCTAAAGGTTAGCCTGCATTCATTGTTCAAGAAAATCACAATAGAAAGACACATCTCGGTGGTGTAAAGGAAAGACAAATTATTCACACATCTGCTTTTACCTTTGACGTTCCACCTGAGCATCCACACATTCGCTGATGATGAGAATCTCACAGAAACAACCGAGTTGCGGCTGAAGGAGCTGCGATATCACGCGAGTCACTGCATGGATGCAGTGACTGCCACACTTCCAATACTGATGTGTGAATACATTTCATGTGTGAATAATTTTAAGGTGTGAATACATTTCAGGTGTGAATATATTTCAATTGTGAATAACTGACGATTTGAACAGCTCCAATACTGACGTCTGGTTATGCTGAAATACCATGCACGCTGATGCAGTGATTGTCCAAAACTACGCATTCAACACAGGTAATGTTAGAGGAAGTCAGAATATTGATGAAAAGCGTTCAAACTGTTGCAGCGCCAAAATTCAGTCGTCAGACAGGTTAAAAAGTTTACTAAATCAGCGCCAAAAAGTTTACTAAAAAAAAAAACTTTTGTTTTTCAACACAGTGTCCATTCAATGCACTCCCTCCAATTGTCCTTCAATTCAAAACGCAGATGCCGGTAAAATGTAAGTTTTCGTATGTGGATTATATTGCAGCACAAGTATTGAAAGTATGGAAGCCATCATGTATGAACCACCTTTCGAGGCCATTTTTACCCCACAGAGCAGGGGTTGGCCTTTGTCGGGCACCGTGGTCCCCTTTTTGAAGCAATGTTTTACAGCCGGATGCCCTTCCTGTCGCCAACCCTGTTAGTCGCCTCTTGCGACACACAGGGAATTATCAGTGAGCTGGTACTCAATTTGCCGACCTCGGGAGGATGACAGGCTGAGTCAACCCCCCGGCATCAATTCAGCGATCAACCGGGATTCGAACCCAGGATCCTTGGATCCCAAGCCGGCACCCAAACCGCGAAGCCAACACCACGCACCAGAAGCCATCATGTATCCACAAATTAAATTCAAGGAAGCAATTCTGTTGTTTGGAGGGGAGTGGAAGGTGGTGGCAAGATGAGGACTTTCAAAGGAACTATTGTCTGTGCAAATGACAATTAGGTTAGGAAGTATTGTACTCAAGCATCCTCACTATAGTCAAGATCTGTAACGAGGAGATTTTCATCTCTACAGATCACTCATGGTTAGCAGTTCACCACTATCTCCGGTCATCCCCATCTATACTTGTGATCTCTTCTACCCCAAATTGCCCCATTCCCAAATAATCCATTCTCCAGGTCATTTTGATTTTTGCCCCCCCCCCCCCCTCTCCCTGACCACTTTTCGTTTGTTAGTTTGTTTGTTCCTTTTCTGTTTCATCCCCGTTTTCTCCTTCCTCTCTTTGCTGTGTTTCATTAAGCTTGTGTGCAGCTTCTTCATGCCCATTTGGCCTTCTACCCCCATCCTCCCCTTGATCTCACACTCACTTCTACTCTGCTGTTGGGGTTTCTGCCCTTCCATTCTGCTGGAGCTCTTCCATAAGCCTCGTTCATGTCTACAGAAAGTGATGACACGAAAGCAGATGTTCTTATATGGTAGTTATTTTGTATGCAGCCTGTGGTCGCTGATTGCACCATTTTTGTCTGGAAGTGCGGTTGTGCCTCTGATGCAGTGCCCCTGTTACCAGTCAGCTGGTACTCATTTTGTCGACCTCGGAAGGATGACAGACCGAGTCAACCGACCTGGTGTTATTTCAACGGCATGACAGGGGCTCAAACTCAAGATCCAAAGATCTTAAGCCAACCACCTTAAACGTTAAGCCAACACCAAGCTTCTTATATGGTGGCGCGCCCATTCTAAAGATTTCACTGTTGCTAGCATTACGAGTTACCATACTAGTGGGACAAATGCATTTGTATAGTAGGAGAATATAAGAACTTTGTAAAATAACATTTCACTAACTTCACTCAACTCTCAAATTATCTCGAATAAAATTTTGAAGTTAACACTGAGCTATGCTCATAAAACAGTGAGACATTTCAGAAATGCCACAATGATGGCAGTCACAAGACATTGACTACATCGTACACTTTAAAACTTAAAAAAAAATTAAATATATATATATATAATTATATATATAATTTAAAAAACACTTAAAAATTTATATATATATATATATTGTTGCGGTTTTGAGATTTGTATAATAAAGGTTAAATTTCCCCCTCATAGTTAGTCACACAAACAACACGTAGCCTCGCGATAGTTCAGTTATTTCATAGTATGTGTGAGAATAGTCCTTTTCCTGTGTTAGTCTTGCGTTGAGTAGAATAATGAGAATAGCTCCTTTCATCACCTCCATTACCTTATGCTTCCATTGCCTTATGCCTCCTTACGCCTCTTTGTGCTGCCTTTGGCTTTTTGGCGCAAATTAACACGAGGCCGGCCTGGCTAATCGAGCAGGGACCGAATGAGGGCGGCGAAGAAGCTGACGGCAAGCGCGAGCCGCCAATCAGGGCTCATAGGGTGTGGCGGCAGCACTGCGTCACAGAATGTGGTTGGAACGTTCGAGAAGGTTCAGGGCGTGTCGATATAACCCGTCGCGCAAAGCCACCAAGAGGAATCGCGAGTTGAAGGAGCGCGGTGAGCAATTGAGTTACGAGGACTCGCGAGTTGAAGGAGCGCGGTGAGCAATTGAGGTACAAGGGCTGAGTTGGATTGAAGAGAGAAGTGCGGTGAGTTGGCGGTCAGCAGAGGACTTTGAAAGATACGGGATCGGCGAAAGACGCGCATGAACCAGGATACGCGCTCGTATGAAAGTGACGCTCGGTTGAGCTTGAAGCCGAGCGGCATATAGTGCATTGAGTTACGCGAGTGATAAAGTGCTGTGTAACCGCCAGCCGCACTGAGAAATGCGTACTTTGCCTTCCTACTTCATCGGCTGCCGTTTGTTTGGGAGACGCGCTATGAGGATCCTTCCACCGCCTGCTTGCCATCTTCGCGGGACGTGCTGGGACCGTGGAGAGCCGGACGGGGCCGTTCCTGGACGACCAAGTCAGCGCGTTTGGCCTGAACATCATCCTGCCTTCAATTCCCTGTGTGAGTGCGAACAGGCCCGAGTCTGGGATTTAAGGATAAGACTGATTAAGTGCTGCTCTGTGTCTCTGCATCTACCGATCATTGTACATACTTGTGGGAATAATAATTAAACCTGTATTCTTCCTTCCATTCGATCGTTCTCGTGTTTTCCTCATTGACTAAGCGTGGTACGAGTAGAATCGCTCGAATCGGGTTCCACTACTAGAAAACTGCACGGACCATGTGGTACTCAATCCGCTCGGTGTACCCAAATCACACGTGGCTCGTGCGAGGCTTGCTTCCCCGCTTCCGTGGCGGCGCAGGGATTTAGGTACGAGCGAGACTTGGTCCCGAAACCCTACCTTGCGTTTGCCCGGAAGAGGCGTTTCAAGTCTCTCGGTTCCGCCAAGCCCAGAAAGAACAAGGGGCTTAATCCCCCCTTGGTAAGGGTAAGAAGGGTGGCGGAGAATCGTAACAATATATATATATATATGTATATATATATATATATATATATATATATATATATATATATATAATTTTAAAAAAGCATAAAAATTTCTATATATATACAGTATATATATATCAGTATGCAGTATATATATCAGTCATTATGCGACTTCATACCATGAGTGGTGAACCACCATTAAGGTATCCCATCCAGCTCTGCTGTACCTTAATGGGAGCGATAAGCACCGCCTACCACACGGTACATTATTTCTGGCTTCCACTCATTATATGGAGTCGCCTGAATGCGGTCGGGAGTAACCAATCAAATTATAATTTAAGTTATCCAGCCTAATGAGCGCACGCTGTGACGTCACCGTCACGTACGTGCGCTTTGCCTGCCAAGCTCCAGAAGAGCCATCTAACAGTGCGAAATTTAGATCTTAGTTCAGATACTGTCATAAGTACATACAACAACTCACAGTTACCGACCTGGTTTCGCCCTTGTTGGGGCTTCTTATGAAGGCGCCTTTTTTATAATAAAAAAGGTAAAAAAAATCAAACATTTAAACAGCTTTGGACGTGCACCTTGACCCCACGGCCGAGGCACACCGTCCATCAAGACGGTGATGTATTGGCATACACATGCACCGCAACCCAAAGGCTGAAGCACATGGTCAATCAAAACACATGCATCCTGACCCCAAAAGGCCAGAATGCATGGTCATACAATTGGACCCCTCCTCCATAGGAGTGAGTCCCCATGATTTCAACACCATGCCGTTCTCATCATCAGGGCAATGCAGTGAGACTTGCATACACTTATGACTCTGAAAACCTTTAGGTTATATACCAGTCATTATGCGACTTCATACCATGGCTTAGCGGTTAGGGTGCCAGCTTGGGATCCTAGGATCCTGGGTTGGAATCCCGGTGATCGCTGAATTAACACCAGGGGGGTTGACTCAGCCTGTCATCCTTCCGAGGTCGGCAAATTGAGTACGAGTTCACTGGTAATTCACTGTGTGTCGTGAGAGGCGACTAACAGGGTTGGCGGCAGGAAGGGCATCCGGCCATAAAACATTGCTTCAAAAAGGGGACCAAGGTGCCCGAAAAAGGCCAACCTCTGCTCTGCGGGGAAAAATGGCCTCTAAAGGTGGTTCTATACCATGAGTGGTGAACCACCATTAAGGTATCCCATCCAGCTATGCTGTACCTTAATGGGAGTGATAAGCACTGCCTGCCACACGGTACATTATCTCTGGCATCCACTCATTGTATGCTCATTTATATGAGATTCATTTATTTATACTCATTATATGACAGTATCTGAACTAAGATCTAAATTACGCACTGTCTGATGGCTCTTCCGGAGCTTGGCAGGCAAAGCGCACGTATGTGATGGTGACGTCACAGCGTGCGCTCATTAGGCTGGAGAACTTAAATTATAATTTGATTGGTTACTCCCGGCCGCATTCAGGCGACTCCATATATATACATACACATATATATACATACACACAAATATGAGAGCTCATACAATCACTTACAAACAAGAACACAATGTATACAAGCTGATAATTGGCAGACATCGGACTGACAGACAAATCAAGTTATTGAGAACGTAAAAGATTGTGAGTGAGGATGTGAGTGATGTACAGTGTGCTACCTGTTTCAAGAAGTATAAAGAAGAATAAAATCTCAAATATATCCCCAATAAAAGAACTGTGGGGAGGATTTATATGCGTGGCCATGGGCATACTCGTTTAAAAGACACCCTGACAGCTTTTACAACCAAATGAATGCAGACACGTCAGGCAACATGCTCTCAAAATCAATTTATGCTGCAGGTCCAGTGTTACCAGCTGGGACCACTCCAGGATGATGGTTTTAGCCAGATTGGAGCCCACCTGGAAACAGACTCCGAACCTGACGGCTCAGATGTTCAATATGATACCAGCCGATTGGCTCAGATGTTTCTGCTCAACATCCATTAAACTTCTGGAATTTCATTAACATCTGCCTTTCAAGGTAGGTATTAAATTCATAAAATTATTATTTAAATAATTCGGTGTTAATAAAATGCTAATTAATTATTAATAGTAGAATATTAATAAATAAAATTGTAATAAAATCATAAAAATATTAAAATATTAAAATATTAAATATGAAATAAAATATAAAATTTAATAAAATATAAAAATAATAATAATAAAAATATTAATTAAAATTAATTAGATGGATAGGTATTAATAAAATTGAAGATAGTTGCCATTGGCAACTCAAGGGTGGGCCATTATGATGTTTGTTTCTTCTTCTCCACTGCCAAACTCTAGAACTCTACCTTCTCATGTTTTTCCATACACTTATGACCTTCCCCTTTTGAAAAGCAGATTTTAAAAAACAAGCAGTTTTTACTTCCTCAAAAGCTTCAAGACAATTCTTTCTTTCTTCACTTTTCTATCAATGAAGCTCTTTTATTTAAGGCCTGGCCTCGATGAGGACTATATAGTCCGTGACTGGAGCCTTCAACTTAAAAAAGAAGTAATAAACAATTTTAATATTTTCACTTAGATTTCCCAAATATTTTCATAAAATTTGGCAAAGATGGCCAATCTTCACCCCAATTTTGTGTTTATAATCCAATAGTGGTTCAAACCTAAATTTTCTGTTAATCTAAGTCAACAATGAGAAACTAAAGAAATCTGAAAGTACAATAATTATAAATACTGGTGGCACATATAAGCATTACCCTCTGAAGCTCTTGATTCTTTTCTTCGAGCTGGGTCTCCAATTGTCGCAGTCGCTCTTCAATGTTCCCGTGCCTTTCCTCAGCCTGAGAAAAGAATCAACTAAATAAACAAGTGGTGGTAGGAATGGGCTATTTCAACATTACCTTTACCAGCTTGCACACCATCGTCCAATTATGAACAATCAACACAGAGGAAGTCCACTTATCTGTTATACTTTGGTTAAACATTAGGAGACTAAAGCAAAAGTGCAACGTAAGTCTGGCAAAGATTTGTTTTTAGAGATTTCACAAAAAAATTGTTGTCATGACAAGTAAAACGTGTGTGACACAAATAGTACATCAGTTCAATAAATCCAAATCATGATGCTAATGTGGAATATATGGTTGGACATCAGCCACTGGAAACTTACGAAGAAGAAGATTTCTTTATCTTAGTGAGATAATAAATTTATGGAACAGAGTAATAATAATAATAATAATAATTCATTTATTTTGTATAGCGCTTTTCCAGAAGCCCAAAGGCGCTTTGACAGAGTGGCAAACATAATGCATAACAATACATGAAAACAACAATTGCAAAAAGACAAGAATCAATAGGGAAATATTTAAAGCAAAAGGAGGGAGAAGGAGAAGAGATAGTCAGGGGTTAAATGCTGTGGGTTGAATGTTGAATGCAGTGTTGAACAGGTGGGTCTTTAGTGATGTTTTGAATGTGGTGAGTGAGGAGGAGTCTCTGATGGTGTGAGGTAGTGAGTTCCAGAGGGTGGGAGCAGCGATGGAGAAGGCCCTGTCCCCCCAGGATCTGAATTTGGTCCGGATGGAGGGGGTCAGGAGGTTGGTACCAGCAGAGCGGAGGTTGCGGGTGGGAGTGTGTCTGGAGAGGAGGTCAGCCAGGTAGGATGGGGCCAGGTTATGGAGGGCTTTGTATGTCAAGAGGAGGATTTTGTACTGGATTCTCTGGGGGATGGGGAGCCAGTGGAGCTTGTAAAGGACGGGGGTGATGTGGTCACGGGTCCGGGAATGGGTGAGTAGACGGGCAGCGGAGTTCTGAATGTATTGGAGTTTATTGGTGATTTTTGAGGGTGAACCATAGAGGAGGCTATTGCAGTAGTCCAGACGGGAGGTGATGAAGGCGTGGATGAGGGTTTCTGCAGCCGTGGAGGAGAGGGATGAGCGGAGACGGGCAATGTTTTTCAGGTGAAAGAAGGCTGACTTTGTGATCTGTTTAGTGTATTTGTCGAAGGAAAGGGTTTGGTCAAAGATAACGCCAAGATTCCGGATGTGAGGGGAGGTGGATACTGGGATACCGTCGATGTTGAGGGCAAAGTTATGGGTGGATTTTGTGAGCGTTTTTGGGCCAATGATGATTATTTCAGATTTATCACAGTTAAGCTTGAGGAAGTTGATTTGAAGCCAGGATTTTATTTCAGTGATGCAGTTTGTCAGGATAGAGTGGGTGTCGGTGGAGACGGACTTGGTGGAGATGAAAAGCTGGATGTCATCGGCGAAGCAGTGGAATTGGAGACCATGACGGCGGATTAAGTGACCGAGCGGGGACAGGTAAAGGATGAAGAGGAGGGGGCCAAGAACTGAACCTTGGGGGACACCTTGGGGGAGGGAAGCAGTGGGGGATTTGCAGTTATTGATGGAGATGAACTGGCATCTGTCAGAGAGGTATGATTTAATCCAAGAGAGGGCAGTGCCGGTAACGTTAAAGGTGGATTCAAGTCGGGTGAGGAGGATAGTGTGATCGATGGTGTCAAAGGCAGCGCTGAGGTCGAGGAGGACGAGAATGTTGAGGTTGCCAGCGTCAGAGGAGAGGAGAAGGTCGTTGGTGATTTTGAGGAGAGCAGTTTCAGTACTGTGGTTGGAGCGGAATCCGGATTGGAATGTTTCATACAGGTTATTGGCAGAGAGATGATGTTTGAGTTGAGTGGCTACAGCACGTTCCAAAACTTTTGACAGAAAGGGTAGGTTGGAGATGGGTCTGAAGTTGTTTAGGGTGTCAGGGTTTAGACCAGGTTTTTTTAGAATGGGGGTAACAGCAGCAATTTTGAGGGAAGGTGGGACGATGCCTGTAGACAGGGAGGAGTTTATTGTTGCAATGATAAGTGGAGAGAGAGCAGGGAGGGAGGCTTTGACAAAGCTGGAGGGGATGGGGTCAAGAGTGCAGGTGGCAGTTTTCATTCCTATGAGGAGTTCAGAGAGGTCAGTAGGGGAGATTGGGGAGAACCGAGACAGGGGATGGCAGGACAAGGGGGGGCAGGTGGTTGGAGGGGGAGCGGGTGCGGCGGTGGTCAAGCTGTTGTAGATGTTGTCAATTTTGCGTTGGAAGAAAGAGAGGAAGGAGATGCAGTTGTCTACTGTGAATGACTGGGTGGTGGTGTTCAGGGGGCGGAGGAGTTTGTTTATTGTCGAGAAGAGTGCTTTTGGGTTTCCGGAGCCAGAGTGGATAATTTGAGAGTAGTAGGCAGAGCGGGCGCGGGAGAGGGCATCTTTGTAGTGTTGTATGTGGTCCTTGTAGGCTTGGGAGTGAACTGTGAGACCCGTTTTATTGCGGAGTCTTTCAAGTTGGCGAGCACGAGTTTTCATCAGGTGGAGTTCAGGGGTAAACCAGGGAGCAGAATGGGTGAAAGAAACTGTTTTGGTTTTTACAGGCGCAAGCTGGTCAAGGCAGGAGGAGAGAGTGTGGTTGTAGTAGTCAGTGAGGTCGGAAGGGGTGTGGAGGTCAATGAAGGGAGAAGTGGACATTTTTTCAGAGAGGGTGGATGAGAATGAGGTAGGTGAAAGAGCGTTTAGCTTACGGAAGTTGATTGTGCGATAATGCCTTGGTGTTGGGGCGGGGATGTTGATGGTCAGAGTGATGGCTAAGTGGTCAGAGAGGGTGAGGTCGGAGCCATAGAGATGGTGCAAATTTAATCCAGTGGAGCAGACAAGGTCCAAAATGTGACCACGGATATGGGTAGGAAAGTCGACATGTTGAGTGAGGTTAAAGCAGCTCTGCGGGCAGCGGTAAATCAGTAAATTATCGCGGGCAGCGGTAAATTATCAGTGAGTAAATCAGTGAAGTCAGTGGTTATTGTGGAGTCAGTGGAGTCCATGTGGATATTGAAATCACCAAGGAGGAGGATTGAGGGGGAGAGGGAACATAGCTGGGTCAGAAAGTAGGAGAAGTCAGACAGGAATGATGGGTGTGGTTTGGGAGGGCGGTAGACGACAGCCATGACTGACTGCATGTGACCAGAGAGTTTTAAAGCCAGGTGTTCAAATGATGGAGCAGATGAGATGGAGATGAGGTTGGTCTTGATGTCTTGACGGTGGATAACGGCAATTCCACCACCTCGGCCCTCCGAGCGTGGTTTATTGACGTAGGAATATCCATTGGGTGTGGTGAGGTTAAGTGTGTAGTAGTCCAGAGGTTGTTGCCAGGTTTCGGTGAGACAGAGAAAGTCCAGTTTGTTATCCAGGATGTATTCGTTCAGGATGAGGCATTTGTTGTTGAGGGACCGGGTGTTGAACAGGGTGAGCTTGATGTTGTTTTGAACAGCAGGGATGAATTCAGGTGATTTAGCCAGGGTTCGTAGGCAGGAGGTGCGATCGTGTGGGTTGCTGTGACCAGGTGCGCTGGGACGAAGAGTGAGAGTGCGCTGAGCCGACCAGAGGACGGGGATGGAGTGACCTGATTGCAAATAAACAAACTTACGACCGGAGCCACGGTGAATGTACCTGGGTCGTCGGAGGAGTCCATTTGATTTGATGGCAGAGATGCATGATGGGGTGGAGCGGGTATTGAGCAGAAGAAGCCTTGCGGCGGAGTACTTCAGAGCCATGCCAGGCAGGAGCGAAGGGACGAGTACGAGGCCAAGGTCGAGGAGGCAAAGCGGCAAACGCAGCGGCAAACGCAGCGGCAAACGACTGCAGCCGCTAATCAAGACCACAGCGGCAAACAGCCACCGCCGCAAACAACGGCCACAAACAACGGGAGCGGGCCTGAGGAAACAGTGGAGGAGCCGGGCAGGCGAAGCCAGGAGCAGAGCCGGGACCGAGCAGAGGGCAGACCCAACGGTCAAAAATCCGCCACGACCACCAGAAAAGCAAACTATGTACAATGGCCCAGTCGGAGAAGCGGCGAACAAGTAACGCCAGCGTCCTCTCCAGACCGGACCGGAAGCGGAATCGGAAGTAGTTAATAAAAGAAATAAAGAGTGGCTAATTTCTCAAGCTTTATTTTCAGAATATGAGAGGTGGAGGGTGGTATCAAGAACTGAAAAGGAAAGGTTAAGTCAATGGGTAAACAATATGGGAGGTTAGATCAAGAAAGTTGGTGTATGGTGAGGAGGATATTGGAGGGGGCAGATGTAGGGTGAAAGAGTGTGGGTTAAAGAGAAGGAAAGAGAATAGAGGGAGGGGATGAAATAGGCAAACAGCAGTGGAAAGACGGGAAGCAGAGTGAGAGGGAAAGGAATGCTGAGAGATGAGGGTAATGGAAGAATGTGCGCGTGGAATGAGAGAGAGGGAAAGGGGAGGAATGTAAAAAAGGAAGCTAAGGAAGGAGGATTCAAGCAGTAAAAGATGAACACCGTATCCAAAGTACAAGGGTGGTTCAAGGTTGATGTGGACTTTTTAACTGTCGAGGATGTAAAAAAAAAAATTGTTCAATGCTCAAATGTTTTGCAATGATATTATCAAACTCAGCAGGTTATACTGGAACTGTTCGTATGTGAAATTACTAAATAATTGGATGTCGGTCTTAGGAAGTGTGAAAATCGCTTTTTAATTCTCAGTTGGAATTAAATAAGATTGATGGAAGGTGTGGACCAAAGGAACTCGTGTGAGATAAAAGCACAACTGTGTAACTATTGCAAAAGAGCTCTTGGAACACTACCATAGGGAAGGGGATAATTTGCTGAAGAAGATTGTGACTTGAGTTCACCATTTTCATGCCGGATTCAAAGCGAACCAGCATAGAGTGGAGACAATCTTGGTCTCCACCGAGAAACAAAACCTAAAGTTCCAAAATCTGCCTGAAAGCTTATGGCAATAGTATTTTAGGACCCTTTATGCTTTAACCAACTTGGAATTTCTTAAATGTGCTAAAAACACCAGAGATATGCTGAACGAAGGTGTGACTTTACTGCACAATAATTCTTGCCCTCACATGGCAAGTGTGACCATTACTATTCTAGCGGAGGCGTGTGAAAAAGTCCTAAATTATTCCCAATACAGTCAAGACTTGTTATGTTGTCACGTTAATATACTTGGAACACTCGAACACTGTATGGCCTGACATTTACGAAATATGAAAATGTCAAAGCATGCATCCTGAAATGAAGAAGTGCATTTGAATTTACACTTCGTAGCTGTTAAGACTAATTTATGTGCAACTAGTTGAAGTACCCGGCGCTTCCCGGGGAAATTCAATGAAATATGTATTTCAATATTTCCTGCATAACAGATTGGGGAATGTTAGCCTTATGGTTTCATATGAATTACCGATCTTCACAAAACATATTATTTGGTCGCTCCCGGGAAAAACCCAGGCAGTGTATGAGCAACATACTCACTCGAGGCTTGAATATGGAGGTGTTATAACAAACCTGTGCAGAGCAAACTTTGCAATAACAGGCGCACGTGTAAACACGATAATAATTAAATTTGTGTTGTTGACAACGAATCACGAAATACAACCTCAACATACGATCTTCACAATACGTATTACTCGATCGCTCCCGGGAAAAAAAAACAGGCGGTGTATAAGGCCAAGCTGTATAAGCCCAGGGAAGCAGACCTGATTAAGGCGTGAAGGCCAATTATCTGGTTTTATCTGGGGTGAAATTATTTTTTCTCCAAACATAGCCCTCGACCTTCCTCTGGATGAAAGAGGCGGACATGCAATGTTTGGTTGCACCGTTTCCTGCAGGGTCCAAATGCAAAACCAAACAAATAAACAAACAAACTTTCTTCTTTATATATTAGATTATGTGCAATTACAAATAATATAACCTAAAAAGACATTAAACAATAACAGGATTTATACAAGACCCTTTCGTAAGCAGGCCGTTGGTGCTCCTATGTTTGGCAACAAGTGCCCCGGAAGCAGTGACGGAAAGAGAGTGGCAATTCTATATGTGGGAAAATTACATGTTTGGTCAGGGGTCACACAGACAGCTCAGATGACAGAGCACTGGTATGGTTCACCAATGGACCCGTGTTCAATTCCCGGTCTGGGTGTGTAATTTTCCCACATATATCATTTGAATAACAGAAGTAGTCCTGAGATACTACTGAGAAATATTGTTTTACAAAACTAGACAAATGTAACCAGGTAGTAAAATGTCACCTGGCACTGAAAGATAAGTGTCCCTTTAAGAGAGTTGACTATGAAATGTTAGCTAACACCTAAACATGACAGTGTAAGTAAGGTAATAATTGTTGATGAATTTGGATTCAATCGACGGATGTTTTGGATCCAGATGTTGAGTGTGTGTGTTCTGGAATGTTCCAAGGGAGGATTCCTGGAAAGATTTTAGTGTTAGTTTTGGAGGAAATGCAACACATGTTTGCAAGTAAATCTAAGTTGCCCTAGTTGTAACTTTATATTGGACAAGATGATAGAAAGTTGTGCCCATATCAAACGAACTATTCTCTTATGGAAAGTGGTAATGTTGTTACAATCTGGATGTAATATCTGAGGTGTAGGAATCGTTTAATAGGAGAAAAGATAAGTCAGATAATTGAAAGTGAACTGAAACGAGGCCAAAGAAGGCTGATAAAGAAATAAGTTTTATTTCTGCAAATTGTATCAGCTGTAATGAAGGGTGGCCTTGACCCAAAGAATGTTTTCTGTTTCCTGTTTTCGGGCCACTACGACGGTTTCACCACAAATTTGTCTTGACTTAGTTTTGGAAAGTTTGAATAAAATTCCAAAAGTAGTTTAATTATTTTCGACTCTACAGTAAAATAATTCCAGATAAAAAAAACCCCAAATGAATTTTTGTGTCCGAGTCTTTAACGAGCAAGTGAGAGTTGGGCAACATAAAGACATGGTTATGCATTAAACAATACAAATTGTAAACTGGAAAGCATCTCAAAATGCAAAGCCCGTGCACATCTTGACGAAAACAAAAGGCTGACAAAAAATGTAAATTTTTTGGAATTGATTTTCTCCATTTTCTCATAATAAAGGTTTGTTGAAGATTAGATGACACAAGCTCAAATGGTAAAAAATGGTATGGCCAAGACAGACACACTGAAGCGTAATGGTAAATAAATAAAGAGACGGGATGCACAGGGACGGAGGGGCTCATAAGGCCTATTACTGCTCAATGTGACTTAGGTCTTTTAGTATTTTGACTGAGTTATTCATTAGAGTTATATATATTCTTATAATACGGATTTGTTGAAACTTTTATGACAAAAGCTGAAATAGCAAAAACGCAATGCCCTAGACGGACGAGACACAGACACATATGCACACGCGCGCACACACACACACACACACACACACACACACACACACACACACACACACACACACATAAAATGGAGATAAAATATTGTTACATGTGTAGTGTACAAGGTAGATATTAAAGGGTAAGGCCTTAGCATGGACCATGTGTTCAACTTGTGTAGTTCATTTATGCCTGTAATAAATAATTCATGGTTAGGTTAAGATGTTCGGTTATTGGATGCTCTACGGAAACGGTTGTGATCTGTGGAGAAGTCAGCTAGGTGAAGGTGTCACATGATCTGTTCCTTTTGTCTGAACTGGCAAGGGCCAGATGAGGTAAAGGGACCCCGAGAGGGTCAATAGGATGAGGTCACACATAGTGGCACGATAAAGTTTGCTCCCTTCTACCAACCCACCCATCCACCAGGCTTTGACGTGGCTGATGACGTGACGTGTCATCACCTGAAGGGGCGCCCCAGGGAGGATCCTCCCATTGCTGCAATTTATTGTCTGGACTCATTGATAGGGAGGAGTGCCGGTATTGGCTGTCGTTGCGGGCCGTTTCCTGATTGGGCCAGCCGTGGGAAGTCAGATTTACATTACTAGCAACGGTACCCGCCCTATGGGCGGGACCTTTTTTTTTTTTTTTTTTTTTTTTTTGTTTGTATACAAGATCGAGGCTCGTGAAAGAGCGAACATTAATCACACAGAAAGACAAACAGACACATAAAACAAATAACATCAGGAGCGGTAGACAAGATGGGGAGAGAGGGGGAAGGACACAAACACAACATTTGAGAGCAGGGACCGAGAGACATGGAGACATCGAGAGATCTGTGGGAGGGAGAGGGCTTTGGGGAGGAGGCATGTGAAGGGGGGGGGGGGGGGGTGGGAGAGGTATAAACATATGGACACTGCCAGGATTTCCAGGAAATAAGTTGGAATTTCAAACAAGGTGGATCTGGGGTGAATTAGTGGGGGTAGAAAAGATCAAGGTTTTGGATGGGGGAAGATAAGAGATGGTGGTGAACAGCTGTTTTAAAGACCTGGAGGGAGGAGAGGGATTGAAGGGAGTGTGGGAGTTTGTTCCAGAGGCGGGAGAAAAGAGGAATGAAAGAGTGAAGGTGAGCAGAGAGCCGAGATTTCGGCAGTTTAACCATCAGAGGGTTGCTGGCAGATTTTGTGCGACCTGTAGGAATATTTGGGGGACAGAGCACAGAGAGAGCTGGGGGAGCAAGGCCGGAGAGGAGTCGGTAGAAGACAGAAAGACCACCTACCTGCCTGCGGTGAGTGAGTGAAAGGCCCTCAGAGATAGCTTCATCGCGGGAGATTCCAATGATTTTGAAAGCTTTGGATTCAACAGCGTGAAGCCGAGCCAGGTGTGAGGCAGGAGCACCAGCCCATAGGGGAGAACAGTATTCCATTGAGCTGCGGATGAAAGCCTTGTATGTGGTGAGGAGCTCAGGTGTGCCGAGGAAGGACTTCGCATGACGGAGGATGCCCAGTCGGCGACTGGCTTTGGAGGCCAGCTTGGAAATGTGGTTTTCCCAAGAAAGATCATGGCAGATAGTGAGACCCAAAAGCTTGAGCGACAGAACTTCTTGGAGAGGATTGTTGAGAAAGTAGATGGGAGGGTTGTCCAGTCGATCTTTTCGGAGAGACATAGTAAGAGAGTGAGATTTGTCAGGATTGAAAGACATGTTCCACTTGTTTGACCAGTCTGTGATTTTGTCCAGGTCTTCAGAGAGTGAGGAGGCTGCAGACTGCCGATCTGAGGGAAGAGGAATGGAGCGGCAGAGAGTGGAGTCATCAGCAAAGAGATAGAGAGGATTTTCCAGAGAGTCGGAGAGATCATTGATGAAGACCAGAAAAAGCACAGGGCCCAGTACACTTCCTTGGAGAACTCCAGCCTGAACAGGAAGGGGAGATGAGAGAAATCCATTCAGGGCCACACGTTGACTACGACCAGAGAGGATGTCCGCAAGCCATGCATGGAGATTTCCATGGATACCATAGGAGGAGAGTTTGGTGAGCAGAGCTGGGTGCCAGACCGTATCAAAGGCCCGTGATATGTCAAGGGAGACAGCTCTGATTTCCTGTTTGGCATTGAGGACCTCCATCCATTGTTGAGACAGCAGAAGCAGCATGTCCAGAGTAGAGTGACCTGGTCTGAAACCAAATTGATGATCAGAGATCAAGCCATTGGAGAAGAGGAACGATTTCATATCCGAAGCAATGATGGATTCCATGACTTTGCTGATAATTGGGAGCAGGCTGATTGGTCTGTAGTTGCAAGGATCTGTTTTTGCACCTTTTTTGTGTAAAGCGGTAATGTTAGCTGATTTCCAGGATGCTGGCAGATGACCTTGAGCAAAAGATAGGGTGAAAAGAACAGAGAGAGGGTGAGATAGAGCGGCTCAATTGGGAAGCCCAAATGAAAAGGCAACTATCAGAAATTGAAGGCTTTTTTATTTTAAACGATTCATATAAACATCCGTTGAATCATATCACACGCAAATCATCAAAATCTAAACAGTACATGGCGCCCATTTTGAAAAAAGATTGAATTCTGCAAAACGGAAGCGGCCGCGACACGTCTTTCTCAGTCGCACGTTTATGTGTGAGTGCGCGCCGAATCTGTAACACGGAAGCGGCCTCTACACCTGTTTCTCAGTCGCTTTGCACACGCTGCCATGTTACTTCGGAGCCGCACGTTTATATACGAAGAGTTCATCAGGAGTCGATCTACTCTCTCCTGGTACGTAGAATAAACAGCATTTGTAGAATTTCAACAAAAGCCACATCACTGTTTATATCGGTAAATATTATTCCATCGTGTTTGGAAAAACTGGAAAATTGGAAAACTTGGAAAAACAATATAGCCTATTTTACTCCCAGGGGTCCCAGAAATACCCACCCAAAATATCGTTGCGATCGGTTGAGCCGTTTTTGCGGTACCTTCGAACGGACTGACGGACATTTGGTGAATTATAGTAGGATTAATTTGCATCATTCATCGTCTGCCTTCATCATGCTAGATCAGTCTTAAGAAATCTTTGTGCCCAAGTCTTGTATTTAATAAACTAATATTTTGTAAGATTGTGTGTGCCTGCTCCACAACCGCCTCCTGCAGGTCACTCATTTAGTCATCATTGGCAAATCCCCCGGGGTGCAAATTGGGTTAAAATCCTAAGAACCAGCACGGGGTTAGCTCACAGTCAAATAGGGTATTTGGCCTCCACTCGGGCGAGCGATTATCTCCAAATTAGGTTGAATCTGGTCATCCACGAAGCGGTTGCTCCTGCATTTTACAACTCCTCACAACTTCTTATCAACACTCACAGCATGGGGTGTTAAACGTGACAGTATTTATAGCCAAAGTTAGAAATGTTTGGCAGAACCCAATAGTAATAACGTTATTTGAATACAATCTTCCAAAATGCAAGCATTATGGCATTCTTATTTCCAGCTATGGCACAATTGTTTGGTGCAGCAGCTATCTCATGGGCCTTACTGTTTCCAAAGTTAGCAATAATCTGTGGTGCTTACAGTAGCTTGGTCACATTGCACAAGAGTCGGAGGCAATGCTGAAAGCACTTTGTATGTAAGATTACAACTAAACTTTATCATAAAAACAAAAGGCAAAATTACATCAGCATTTAAGTGCAGTGGATGATGAGTCTTGTAAATGTAGGTCAAACCTTAGTGAGGGCTGCAACACGCTGGGCCAACTCTGCCTCCACCTCGGGCAGAGTTTCAGCTTTTCGGAGCGTCTGTTGCAGCTTTTGCTCAGCCAGCTCTAGCCGTTCCTGTAGCTGTCGCACCTTTTCTTCACTCTGAGAGATAGAAAGAGAAAGAGAAAGAGAAAGAGAAAGAGAAAGAGAGGGAGAGGGAGAAGAAGGAGAAGGAGAAGAAGGAGAAGAAGGAGAAGAAGGAGAAGGAGAAGAAGGAGAAGAAGGAGAAGAAGGAGCAGAAGGAGAAAGAGAAAGAGAAAGAGAAAGAGAAAGAGAAAGAGAAAGAGAAAGAGAAAGAGAAAGAGAAAGAGAAGGAGAAGGAGAAGGAGAAGGAGAGAGAGAGAGAGAGAGAGAGAGAGAGAGAGAGAGAGAGAGAGAGAGAGAGAGAGAGAGAGAGAGAGAGAGAGAGAGAGAGAGAGAGAGAAAACATTTAACAATGCAGAGCTTCACCCGAGTACTTGTCTAAGTGGCCCCTTTCACAAACCTGAGTTGCTATATTAAAGTAGGATGCCCAAGAGTGTTATATTAAATTTAATATAGGTGCGGATGGACGACACACAAACACCGTCTCTCCCTTCCCTTCAAAAACGCGATAGGCTAATGACAGAGTGAAACTAGAGAGCTCATAGAACCCCACGCTGTCTTGAGAAAGAATGATATGAGCAGGTCCTGCAAGCGGCAAATTTGATTGGTCATGACGACGTAAAAATGCCGTAATGTTTTGTCCAAGTGCTGCTAAGTGGAAGGACTTTCAAAGTTCCAAAAAGGCCATTTGTGTTCTCCAGTGAACAAGTATATAATTCAATATAAATAAAATAAAGAATTTAAAGGTTTATAAAAAAATATCCAGACATTTTCCGCCATTGATGCAATGTCTTTTACACCGCCTTATTTAACACATCACATTAGTTATTCGTGCCCTCATGTATTTATGATGTCGCTAAAAGCAGTAGTTTTCCTGTTTGGAATGATTTTCAATTTTGTTTGACTGCAGCTCTCACACATTAATTGGCAGAGGCAGACAGAGCAAAAAAATATTATCTCCGTCCTCTCCGTTCATGCACGGTCGGGATAGATTCAGAGCCAAGGTACTGCTAAACTATGGGATTTGTTTTCCGATTTATGTTCCGATTCGTGTTCAAAATATAACATTCAATTGACATCAAGTTGTTCTGCAATCATAAACTGATGTTTGTAGACAGACGGACAGACATGAACCAATTGCTTAACCCCGCAAATCGCTTCACACGCACAGGGTAAAAATAAAGGCAATGCAATTTGATGCGAGAAAGTGCAGAAAAGAAAAGAAACAAGAAGACATCTTGCAGAGCATGATACTTGCAAAATCCACCCCTCCCTCCCAAAAACGTTGCCATGGATACATCAAATTTCCCATTTCATTAAGATGAAGCTCGGGTCAATTGGATTAAAATTGATGATTTTTCAGATGAAAATTGCATTAGAAGTTTGACCTTGAGTTGACCTTTGACCTTTTCACCTCAAAAATAATTGGTTTCCCAATTCAGTGATGCACTATGCAATTGCTGTTTAATTTTCAAGTTAATAGGATAAAGACTTGATTTTCCAGATGAAAACTGATGATTTTCCAGATGAAAATTGATGATTTTCCAGATGGAAATTGATGATTTTCCAAATGGAAATTGCTGATTTTGGAAGTTTGACCTTGAGTTGACCTTTGACCTTTTGACCTCAAATATAGTTGGTTTTCCAATTCAGTGGTGCACTTTGTAATTGCTGTTTAATTTTCAAGTTAATAGGATGAAAAGTGATGATTTTTCAGATGAAAATTGATGATTTTGGAAGTTTGATCATAAGTTGACCTTCGACCTTTTGGCCTCAAACATAGTTGTTTTTCCAATTTATTGAATCAAAATGCAAATGCTACTCAATTTTGAAGTCAATCGGATGAAATATGACAATTTTAGAAATTTGACCTCAAGATGACCTTTGACCTTAAAATCTATAGGCTTCTTCTTTATGACCACCTCTACCATCTGGTGAAGTTTCGTGCAGATTACTTTAAAATTATGACCTGTAGGCGATTGACAGACAAACAAACAGACGAACAGACAGAATAACGCACAAGACCAACCAATATATTTTTCAATTTTTTCTCGATTTTGCAAGTAAAAATACAAATAAAAGGACATGTTCAAACAAAGACAATATGTCACAAGGAACTGCATCTAAACACACCTGATTGAGGCTATTACTCAACCAGGTGCTTCAGATGCAATTCAATGAATACAAATGGTTTGCATTTTGAAGTCCTGTACTCCACCGTCTACTGGATCCACAAAATGAACTTTTGGAAGTCTGAATAATCATAATAGTGAGACAAAGTTAACAAATGAACAATTCAAAAATTATATTGGTTCACACACAAAAAACATGAATTAAGCTGACTGCCATGGTACAGTGGATATAGTCCATTGTGGGGTTAAAGGTTGGGTTCAAATGTCATCAATATTCATCAGTAAAGAGGGAAAGTAGTGCTCAAGATCCCCGGCAGGTATACCTGTTTGAACAAGTCCTCCGTGTTGGCCAATTCATTCTCCAGTTTGTCATTGAGGTCATGTAGAGATGTCGCTTCCCGTTGTGCCCCGAGGTACCGCTTCTCTAGTGTGGTTATTCGTTCTTCCATGTCGTCCTTCTGAGCCATGGCCTGGAAAATGTCGACTAGTCTTAAAAATAATATGGTAATAATAATTATTACAGAAATAACGATAATTTGTTTGGGTCATCACAGATTGGACACACACCAGTTGAGGAATCCTTTTAAAATATGTTTACGAAACCTTATGGAGCTTTACATTAACTAAATTCCGTGACAATGCTGCTGGCAGACGCTGTAGAGGCCTAAATTACAATGGTCGATTATTATATATAATGCCCTGCCAGATTTAAAATGAACACCCCTGGTTGTAAATTAGCTTAATTTTAGCAATATTTGAAACGTACACAATGAAATTGCCTATTTATAAATTGGTGTCTGGTTGTACTGTATCTCCTTCGGCATCACACAGTGAGTGCTTGGACCCATGAAGGCATCCGATAAATCATATTCTGCATTAATAGCCCGATACTGAGTTCTACCAGAATGTGGAGTAGATTGTGCTGCAGCTCCGCATATTAATTGGCAAAGGTTGGCTTTGTCACAGCTTCCGATCCACGTCTCAAGGAATGTCCGATGGTGTTCGTATCAGGACTTTGTGGTGCCAAGGGAAGATTCTGCAGCATCTTCTAGGCACAGGTGGTTGGAGATGTATATGGCATGTGGAACCGTTTTACTGCAGTAAATGTGTTCCTCACTGCAAAAATGCCTTGTCCACCTAATGCTTCTACATTACGAGACCTATCCAGCTTCCTTTAACGTTTACCCAAACTTGCACTTCTTTTTGTGACAAGCCTTCACAAAACAAGACGATTCCCTTGCTTTGCAATGCATGTCCCCCTACCGCTCCTAATGTCCCCTACCGCAAACAAAAAGGGCATAATTCTGTGAAACATTGGCAAAACGCCCCGAAACTCAAACTTGGTCTGTAACTTATCATAATAAATCCATATACCAAGTTTCAGTTGAATATGTCCAAGGGTATGGGAAGAAAACGGAGAAAGAAAACGAAAGAAAACGGAGAAAGAAGAAAAAGAAAACCACAGGTGGGATGGATGGACAGATGGAATGACAGATAGTCAGCATAACCAGGGGAAAGAAGAATTAACTTGTAGGTTAAGCATTACTATTCAACTTTTTACTTGGTTCAAATGGCAATAAAGCTTATATTAAAGTGCTTAGCTCATTATATAGAAGACCACATGGTAAGAGAAACCAACTTTGATTGAATATATTTAAAGTGGTAGTACTGTCGTACCTTGAGCACATTATGCGGAGAATCAACCTGAAGAAAACAATTTCAATTTTTTTTTATCATTAAACCAAATTTGAAAGGAAACACGAAGGGTTAAGGTAATAAACTACGACTACTACTACTGCTACTAATACAGTGTTCATTACTCGTAAGGAGGTGAAGGTGGAGGTAAGGTCTTTCTGTCTTCCACCGACTCCTCTCCAGCCTTGCTCCCCCAGCTCTATCTGTGCTCTGCCCCCAAATATTCCTGCAGGTCGCACAAGATGTGCCAGCAACCCTCTTAGGGTGAAATTGCCAAAATCAAGACTCTCTGCTCACCTTCACTCCCTCATTCCTCTTTTCTCCCACCTCTGGGACAAACTCCCTCACTCCCTTCAATCCCACTCCTCCCTCCAGGTCTTTAAAACAGCAGTTCACCACCATCTCTTCCCCCTATCCAAAACCTTGATCTTTTCTACCCCCGTTAATTCACCCTAGATCCACTTTTTTGAAATACTGACTTCTTTCCTTGAAGTCCTAGCAGTGTCCATGTGTTTTATACATCTCCCCCCCCCCCCCCCCACTTCCCGTGTCTCCTCCACCCTAAGCCCTCTCCCTCCCACAGATCTCCCGATGTCCCTGCTCTCAAATGCTGTCTCGTCTCCCGTTCCCTTTATCATATGTTTTATGTGTCTCCCGTTCCTTGTATACACACACAAAAAAAGGCAACAAATTAAGGTAATAAGGTAATAATAAGGTAATCATCATTTTGTATACCTATGGCTATCGGTTGCATCATTGCTGGGAGCGTGGTTGTGCTGCTGATGCAGTGCCCCTTGTTTCCAATAAGCTAGTACTCATTATGCCGACTTTGGAAGGATGACAGGTTGAGTCAACCCACCTGGTGTTATTTAATGGCACGACAGGGGCTCAAACTCAAGACCCTAAGATTTTAAGCCAGCCACGTTAACTGATAAGCCAACACCAACCTTAATAAGGTAATAAAGGTCACTGTAAAGCAAGGTAGTAAGGTTATAAAGAAGAACATAAATCTTATCGACTTTTACATTTTCAGGTAGAATATTGCTACAAAGAAATAATATGGTGTCTTTCTACCTTCGATCCTAAAGGACTCGTCACAAACCCGTGGGTCTTTTCCACTACTCCTGGTCTGATGGACCAATGCTTGTTGTGAACTACTATTGTAGGAGCAGCAGTTATGTTTCATTAAAAAACTAGAACGGCACTCAGTAGAGAGCATACCGTCGCCCGATTGGCCATACCACTCAATGGTGAAGAATCATTTAAAAACTTCTACTAGCTGTATCCGGATCATGATCTTCACCAAAATTGAATCGATTCTTCCTTGTCACACACACAACCGGTCCAACAAGTTTCGTCCAAATCCGTCCACAACTTTTTGAGATATCCTGCTCTATGTCGTTTTTGGCCATATCTCCCAATGGTGAAGAATCACTTTAAAAATTCTAGTAGCCGGATCCGAATCTGGATCTACACCAAAATCTAATCATTTCATCCTAGTCACATCATACGCTACATCTCTGCCAAATTTCGTCCGAATCCGTCCACAACTTTTTGAGATATCTTGTTCACAAACGGAAAGACAGACAAACAAATGAAAAATCGGTCAGACGACTTGCCGGAATGTCCTTTTTTATCGGCCATTTTGGACAAATATAGCGGCCGAACCATGTGACCGATGACGTCATCATTATTTGATTTCTAAACTAATTTATTCCTTGATGATGCTCAATAAATTTCATCTTGATCGGATGAAGTTTTGTAATTGTCGAATTATGACGTCATAATGGAGGCACCTATGACATCACCATTAAAAAAAAAAAAAAAAACACCTTTAGAGGCCACATCACCATTAACATATTTTATTCCCCATGGAGAGTTCTTTACAATGAGCCATGTCTCAATTTTTTCTATTCAGGAATTTCGGAGATACAGAGGTGCAAAGTTTTTCCGTTTTTCCAAGATGGCGGCCGAACCACATGACCGATGACATCATCATTTTTTTTTCTCCACCAGTTTATGCCGACATGGCGCTCAAGAAATTGCATCATGATCGGATGAAGTTTTGTACTTGTCGAATTATGGCGTCATAATGGAGGAACCAATGACATCATGAACATATTTTATTCCCCATGGAGAGTTCTTTACAATGAGCCATGTCTCAATTTTTTCTATTCAGCACTTTTGTAGATATAGAGTTGCAAAGGTTTTCGGTTTTTCCAAGATGGCGGCCGAACCACGTGACCGATGACATCATCATTATTTTTTTTTTCTCCACCAGTTTATGCCGACATGGCGCTCAAGAAATTGCATCCTGATTGGATGAAGTTTTGTACTTGTCGAATTATGGAATTATGACATCATAATGGAGGCCTTGGGCCAAGAGAGATAAAAATTGGGCACAGTCTATTCCAGGGCAAGACAAATGTGTGTGTAAAAGTTTGGTGATTCTATGTGCAACGGCATAGGCGTAGTGCTGCGCACAAACAGACAGACAGACAGACAGACAGACAAACAGACAAAAAAATCGGTCAGAGACCGAGGACTTGCCAGACTGTACTTTTTTTTTTTTATTTGCCAACCACTCCCCGCCATCACGGTCGTCTCTCCAACGCACAATCCCACGAGATATGCGGAAAGGACGACCCAAAACCAATTATCTTTTTAAGATTTGCTTTTGTTGAGGCTTTTGTGTTAAAACAAATATGGTGGCCGAACCACGTGACTGATGACGTCATCATTATTTGTTTTCTAAACTAATTTATTCCTTGATGATGCTCATAAAATTTCATCTTGATCGGATGAAGTTTTGTACTTGTCGAATTATGACGTCATAATGGAGTCACCTATGACATCATCATTAACATATTTTATTCCCCATGGAGAGGTCTTTACAATGAGCCATGTCTCAATTTTTTCTATTCAGCACTTTCAGAGATATAGAGTTGCAAAGGTTTTCGGTTTTTCCAAGATGGCGGCCGAACCATGTGACCGATGATGTCATCATTATTTTTTTTTCTCCACCAGTTTATTCCAACATGTGCTCAATAAATTGCATCTTGATTGGATGAAGTTTTGTACTTGTCGAATTGTCAAATTATGACGTCATAATGGAGGTCTTGGGCCGAGAGAGTTAAAAATTGGGCACAGTCTATTCCAAGGCAAGACAAATATGTGTGTAAAGTTTGGCGATTCTATGTGCAACGATGTAGACGTAGTGCTGCGCACAAACAGACAAGCAGACACAAACAGATGAAAAATCGGTTAGAGACCGAGGACTTGGCGGAATGTACTTTTTTGTTGGCCATTTTGGACAAATATGGCGGCCGAACCAGGTGACCGATGACATCATTATTTGTTTTCTGAACTAATTTATTCCTTGATGATGCTCATGAAATTTCATCTTGATCGGATGAAGTTTTGTACTTGTCGAATTATGACTTCATAATGGAGGCACCTATGACATCATCATTAACATATTTTATTCCCCATGGAGAGTTCTTTACAATGAGCCATGTCTCAATTCTTTCTATTCAGCACTTTCGGAGATATAGAGGTGCAAAGTTTTTCGGTTTTTCCAAGATGGCAGCCGAACCACGTGACCGATGGCATCATCATTAACATATTTTATTACCCATGGAGAGTTCTTTACAATGAGCCATGTCTCAATTTTTTTTTCAGCACTTTCAGAGATATAGAGCTGCAAAGTTTTTCGGTTTTTCCAAGATGGCGGCGGAACCACGTGACCGATGACGTCATAAATTGGGCGCAGTCTATTCCAGGGCAAGACAAATATGTCTGTAAAGTTTGGAGATTCTACGTGCAACGGTGTAGACGTAGTACTGCGAACAAACAGACAAACAGACAGACAAACATACAAACCAACCGATCAACATACTTGCCGGAATCTTTTCCGGCAGGTAACAAAGACAGACAGACAAAGGTGAAAACATAACCTCCTTCCACCTTTGGTGGTGGAGGTAACTAGAACGGCACTTTTTGACATCATGACATCGACCAATATTCATCCGCCAGCATTTTTACACAATTACAAAAATATTTCTACGAAGTTTGATTAAAATCCATTCAACTGTTCTCAAGTATCATATTTTTACTTGACATGACCTCTGTCTGACCTTTGACACAGAAATATAATCAGTTCGTCTTTGCATCATCATATTTACTATTACTAAGTTTGGTCAAAATCCCATCACTGGTTGACAAGTTAGCTATGTAACAGAATTTTTTACCTAATGGGACATCTGACCTTTGACCTCGTGCCCCCATAATCGAATCAGTTCATTTTTGTATCATTATACATACCTTACATACCTGTACCAAGAGTTTCACTTAAATCCCTTCAACCATTCGTCTGCGCAGACAAAAAAAAAAAAAAAAAACTTCATTGCATCATAAAGTGCTGTGGCATCATGAAAGACGATTGAAGACATGATTCCTGTCTCATGGTTGGCGCAGGTTTACGAAAATACGTATGTGGAGAGTCCGGAAAGACTTTATGTACAGCCGCCAAGTCCCTCAACAAATTGGCATTGTCCCAGCTTTTGAGGTGGTTGTGCCATGTGTGGCACACCCAGTGGGTCGTCAGACTGGAGTGCACTCCAGGTGCACCACCAGGACACCACCATGAACGTAGGAAATACTAAAGCACTAGGTCCTGCGCAGGGCATAATCCAAGTGGAGCTTGGGAATCAGGAATCACTCCGCAGCAGCTTCTGCTCACCACCAACGTCATATCCACAACCACGATCAATGCAACATTCTAACAGATTCCTCATAAGCTGTACCTCTAACAGCCTCATTGTACATTTGCAGCATAATGTGCCTGAGAATTTGTTGCATGTCTCTGGTGAAGGAGCGGGAAGGAGAACAGAAGGGGGCAGCCTGCCGTGAGGCAAGCAGAGGAGCATCGCGAGGGATTTTTTTGGAGCGATGAAGAGAGTGTAGGATGAGAGGCTATCTACCAGTCCTGCCGATGTACAATTGTACATGCACAACTTTCATCTGCAGATGGTTCCCATATTATGTCCAAGAGAACCACCTTTCGAGGCCATTTCCCCCCGCAGAGCAGGGGTTGGCCTTTTTCGAGCACCTTGGTCCCCTTTTTTGAGGCAATGTTTTTTTTATGGCCGGATGCCCTTCCTGCCGCCAACCCTGTTAGTCGCCTTTTGCGACACAAAGGGAATTACCAGTGAACTGGTACTCAATTTTCCGACCTCGGAAGGATGACAGGCTGAGTCAACCCCCCTGGCATTAAGTCAGCGATCAACCAGGATTCAAACCCAGGATCCTAGGATCCCAAGCCGGCACCCTAACCGCTAAGCCAACACCAGGCTCCCCCATATTATGTCCAACGTTGATAAAATAATTTAACTCTCAGGACATTGAAAAGGGAATACTGCAAAAACAAAGATGAGACTTATTCCAACAACACATTTTGGGATCAGTGTTATAACTTGGCACTTGTTGAAATTTAAATCACTGGCATAAGCACTTATTGTACTTCAAAGACTCGTGCAAATATAATGATAGTCAATTCCATTCCTTCTAGAGAATTGCCAAACAAGCTAAGCGTTAATAAACAAATAAATATGCACCTTACATCATCTAAATTAGCTCCAAAGGGTCACTTTGAGCACAGTAATAGCACTGAGGGAAGACTGTCCATACTTTATGACTAACCTACCTCACGTAAGTCACGCTGATATTTTACATTGGCTTCCTCCGACTTGATGAGGTCTTTACGGGCCTGGTTCAACTCGTCCTCAAGCTCACCAACTCGGCCCAAAAGTCCCGCAAGACGCTCCTTTAGCTGGCCCATCTCAAGCGTGCGACGATCCAGGAGCTCTTGAAGTTCCAGCACTCTAGAGTGACCTTCTTCTTCACCAGGTGCCATGCCTCCTGCTGTTCGCTATCAAAGGACAAGATATCATATGAATCACAGAAATGGGAGCCAAGACTCATCACTTTCAATCTGCAAGATTAAAAATGTTCCTCAATATCACTCTCGACTATTTGTCCTGTAATACTCATCGGTTTAATCTTGGCCATATTTCCTCGACAACAAGGAAAATATCATACACATATATCATCCATCATTCATCATTCATATACTGTACATATATATATAAGCATATGCTGGATCAGCACGTCGCTGCGTCCTTGGACGACTCCTCAGCACCATCCCGACACACACCACTGTGTGTGCTACGGATTGAGGTGTTTTTACCGTGGCCGGAGTGCAAATCCTGCCACCAACCTCCTTGAGGGAGGACCCAGTACCCTGGTACTCATTTCGCAGACCTCGAAAGGATGACAGGTATTAATCCAACAGCTGAACGGGATTCAAACTCAGGACGTTAGGATCCCAAGCCCACCACCCTAACCATTAGGCCAACACCAGGTGGATATATATATATATATATATATATATATATATATATATATATATATATATATATATATATATATATATATGTATATATATATATATATATATATATGTATATATATATATATATATATATATATATATGTATATATATATATATATATATATGTATATATATATATATATATATGTATATATATATATATATATATATATATATATATATATATGTATATATATATATATATATATATATGTATATATATATATATATATATATATATATATATATATATATATGTATATATATATATATATATATATGTATATATATATATATATATATATATATATATATATATGTATATATATATATATATATATATATATATATATATATATATATATATATATATATATATATATATATATATATATATATATATATATATGTATATATATATATATCTATCTATATATATCTATATATATATATATCTATATATATATATATATATATATCTATATATATATATATATATATCTATATATATATATATATATATCTATATATATATCTATATCTATATATATATATATCTATATATATATCTATATATATATCTATATCTATATATATATATATATATATATATATATATATATATATATATATATATATCTATCTATCTATATATATACACATGTGTGTATATATATATATATATATATATATATATCAGTATATATATATATATATATGTATATGTGTGTGTGTGTGTGTGTGTATATATATATATTATATATATATATATATATATATATATATATATATATATATATATATATATATATATATATATATATATATATATATATTTATTTATTTATACAGTGCATTCAGAAAGTATTCAGACCCCTTCACTTTTTTCACATTTTGTTACGTTGCAGCCTTATGCTGAAATCGTTCAAATTCATTTTTTCCCTCATCAATCTACACTCAATACCCCATAATGACAAAGAGAAAACAGGATTTTAGAAAGTTTTGTAAATTTATTAAAAGAAAAAACTGAAATATCACATTGACATAAGTATTCAGACCCTTTGCTATGAGACTTGAAATTTAGGTCAGGTGCCTCCCATTTCTCTTGATCATCTTTGAGATGTTTCTACACCTTGATTGGAGTCCACCTGTGGTAAATTCAATTGATTGGACATGATTTGAAAGGCACACACCTGTCTATATAAGGTCTCACAGCTGACAATGCTTATCAGAGCAAAAACCAAGCCATGAGGTCGAAGGAACTGCCGAAAGAGCTCAGAGACAGGATTGTGTCGAGGCACAGATCTGGGGAAGCCTACAAAAAAAAATTCTGCTGCATCGAAGGTTCCCAAGAGCACAGTGGCCTCCATAATTCTTAAATAGAAGAAGTTTGGAACAACCAGGACTCTACCTAGAGCTGGCCGCCCGGCCAAACTGAGCAATCGGGGGAGAAGGACCGTGGTAAGAGAGGTGGCCAAAAACCCGATGGTCACTCTGGCTGAGCTCCAGAAATCCTGTGTGGAGATGGGAGAAATTTCCAGAAGGACAACCATCACTGCAACACACCACCGATCTGGGCTTTATGGCAGAGTCGCCAGACGGAAGCCTCTCCTCAGTGTAAGACACATGAAAAACCCGCTTGAAGTTTGCAAAAAAAGCACCAAAAGGACTCTCAGACTGTGAGAAACAAGATTCTGTGGTCTGATGAAACCAAGATTTAACTGTTTGATTGAACTGTTAAAACATAAAACATATGATAAAGGGAGTGGGAGACAATTTGGAGAGCAGGGACATCGGGAGATCTGTGGGAGGGAGAGGGCTTGGGGGGGGGGGTGAGGCATGGGAAGGGGGGGGGGGGTGGGAGAGGTAAAAATCACATGGACACTGCTCGGACTTCCAGGAAAGAAATCAGTATTCAAAAAGTGAATCTGGGGTGAATTAACGGGGGTAGAAAAGATAGATCAAGGTTTTGGATGGGGAAGATAAGAGATGGTGGTGAACAGCTGTTTAAAAGACCTGGAGGAAGGAGTGGGATTGAAGAGAGTGAGGGAGTTTGTTCCAGAGGCGGGAGAAAAGAGGAATGAAAGAGTGAAGGTGAATAGAGAGTCTTGATTTTGGCAGTTTAACCATAAGAGGGCTGCTGGCAGATCTTGTGCGACCTTTAGGAATATTTGGGGGACAGAGCACAGATAGAGCTGGGGGAGCTAGGCCGGATAGGAGTCGGTGGAAGACGGAAAGACCACCAACCTGCCTGCGGTGAGTGAGTGAAAGGCCCTCGGAGTTAGTTTCATCGCGGGAGATTCCAATGATTCTGACTTCAGATTTCTGCCTTCAGAATTTCTTCAGAAACGATTCTGCCTTCAGCAGAAATCAGCATTTTAACAGGGCACAATGTGGTTCCATGCAATATATCACGATGAACTAGAACGGCACACGGTAGAGCGCATATCTCCGCCAGGCTGAACAGTTTACATTTTGTATCCCACTGATAGGTCATATCTAGATCTGAACCAAAATCAAATCGGCTTGTTCTTCTCACCGAAGCAACTCATTCACAACTTTTTGAAATAACATGCTATAAATCATTTTTGGCCACATCTGTCAATGGTGAAGAATAACTTTTTTGTATCCCAAGTCGAGGCTCGTGTCAGTGCTAACATATACAACAACAACAACAACAACAACAACAACAGGCATTTCAAGGCCATTTTCCCTGCTAGAGTGGAGGTTAGCCTTGTGGGCCCCATGACAATCTCCTCCATTTTGCCCTATTTTCTGCATCTCCCCTTGTTAACCCCCTTGCCCGCATTTCTTCTTCCACCACCTTTTGCCAATTCTTTCTCGGTCTTCCCCGTCCTCTACTTTCTTCTACATTCATTTCCATCACTCTTCTCAACCAGTCACTTTCATCCTTCCTCAACACATGACCAAACCATCTCAACCTGTTCCTCTTCACAGCATCAATCACAGGCTCTATTCCCATCATCTTTCGCAATTCATCATTTGTCTTCCTCTCTCTCAACGATACTCCGCACATCCACCGAACCATTCGAGTTTCCACCCTTTCCAGCCTTAGTTGCTGCTCTACGTTCATTACCCATGTCTCGCTCCTATAAATCATAACACTTCTCACACATGCAGCATACACCTTTCCCTTCAGGTTCAACTACACTCCCCTCCTCATCAGCACGCCACTTACTTTGCGAAACTTCTTCCATGCACATCTCACTCTAGCAACCGTTGCCGAGTCTGATCCACCTTCTCCATTCAGCATGTCTCCGAGGTAGCAAAATGTTTTCACACCTTCCAGCTTCACGCCATCTGCAAGATCCAACTCAACATTTCCTCCATCTGCAGCTCCCTCTGTACACACCTTACACTTGAATGTAGCTGCCACACTGGTTAGTGACCCTCTCAGACCACTACATTTTTGATGAACCCACTCAGCGCACATTGTACATTGAATGGAGTTCACTCCGACACCTTTCCTGCACACAGCACACTTCCACTTCCCAGTTCTTTCCACCTCACCACATGCTTTACCACTTGCATCACCTTCGTTTTTCCGATATTCACCTTCAGACCTTTTGTCTCCATACATTCCTTCCACTTGTTCATCTTCTCCTTCAGTCCATCCATACTTTCTGTAATCAACACCAGATCATCTGCATACAACTCCCACGGTAAACCCTCCTTTACATTCCGAGCCAGCACCTCCATCACAGCTACAAATAGTAGTGGACTTAGTACCGACCCTTGATGAACTCCCACCTTCACCTCAAACTCACAACTGTTCCCATCCTTCGTCCTTACAGCTGTGCACGCACTCTCGTACATTGCCATCACGACTCTGATCAACCATTCCTCCACTCCTAACTACCTCAATGCCCATGTCACTACTTCGCGTGGAACCCTATCGAATGCTTTCTCCAGATCAGCAAACCCAAGAAACAACTTCTTCCTCTTCTCCATGTACTTCTCCTGCAACTGCCTCACAATAAAAAGCACGTCTGTCGATCCTCTTCCTGGCATAAATCCAAACTGCATTTCGTCGATCTTCACTTTCTTCCTTATCGTCCTCTCCAACACCCTTTCCAATACCTTCATTCCATGCTCCAATAACTTTATTGCTCGATACGAGCCACAGTCCAGAGGGTCACCTTTCCCCTTATATAGAGGTACGAGGGTACTCAGTTCCCAATCCACTGGAATGCGGCCTTCTTTCACCACCAGATTACAGATCTCTGTCATTCTCTTCACACCCCAACTTCCTGCTGCCTTCAACATATCTCCCACAACTCACAACACAACATCCACACAACATAAGTGCTAACATATATAACATATAATAAACAGGCTAATACATATAATAAACACATAGAAGACTTTGAATTTTAAAAAATCTCGTATCTGGATTCGGATTCGGATCTTCACCAAAATCTCATCAATTCGTCCTTCTCAGACACTCAACCTGTAAACAAAATTTCGTATGAATCCATCTATAACTTTTTGAGATATCTTCATCACAGACAGACAAACACAAGGGTGAAAGCCAAAACTCTGACCAATGATGACCCAGCAACTAAACACATCCTGCAGAATACAATGGATCTTCCTTCCTTCATGAAAATATAGCAGCTCATGCAAAACAATATCCGTGTTAGGGTTAGCACAGTGAACAGACACGGAGCAAAAGTAGGGGCTTATGCCCCTACTTATGCTCCGTGTCTGTTCACTGTCTCCCCATCCCATTTCTCCGTCCTCCCTTGCATGCCATTTCATTCTGCCAACATCACCCTACGCCATTCAGCTCTCCCATGAGCCTCGATCTCTGTAAATAAAAAGGTAGTCATTTTGCACCAGCTGTTGATGGCAACATTGCCACACTACGTTAGGAACACTATGACATGAAGGCCGAACTTATATGAGCATCTAGGAGCTGAAAGGATGGCTCAGAGGTAGTGCACTCACCTTTGAGCTGTCTCGTCTGTGTTTAATTACCATCATGACCACAGTACATAAGTCACCCTGGTACTTCACGGGTAGTACAATGGGACACCGAGTGTAATATCCCATGGAGTTGCATTAAATTGGGTGTCACATATGCCATCACTCACGGGTGACGACATTCAAGGAGTATACCATTATATGCCATCTCCCTGGCCGAGATCCAAATTCCTTCACTAATGTGGAATAGCATCGAATCAGCGGCGCAGCTGTACCTCGCTGATGACACAACCTGTGGGCCAAATTCGTAATTGAATTCCAGTCCAATATACATTTGAAAAACAATATATGAGCATCACGATAAGAAGGAGGACTTGTCAACTAAGTGAAGTCTTGTCGAGGAAATCGCTCCAGGTCATGACATGACGAACATGCTGATAAATTATATTCGCTTGAGTCTTGACAGACACACACAAATCTTGAGTTATTTATTTATTAAAGGCTTGGCCTCGATGAAGACTATATAGTCTGTGACTGGAGCCTTTAATATATTAAAATATATATATATATATATATATGTATATATATACATATAAATATATATTAAAAAACAAGTACAAAAAGTTTTAATTAAAACAAAAGCCGCGTCGATGTTACACAATGCCTAGATGCAGCTGTGCCTATAACGTCGATGTTATAGGCACAGGACATTCCGATTGATTCGATTACTTGATGTTATTTTTGTGCAAAGTGAAAATATATCTCGGCAATTTCCCGTGTGTGGCGACGAATTTTTAATATATCTCGGCATTTTCCCGTCTGTTATTTCAGGCGGTGTATGACTGACCATGCCGCGATTTAAAAACATATATATCTCGGCAATTTCCCATATGTGGCGACACGTGAACGAAGCTATGCTCCTCTCTCCACATTATTGTGACGACGTATAAATTAAATATTTCATCGTGACGATTGTCATCAAATGGACGAATTTTTAATATATCTCGGCATTTTCCCGTCTGTTATTTCGGGCGGTGTATGACTGACCATGCCGCGATTTAAACATTATATATATCTCGGCATTTTCCCGTCTGTTATTTCGGGCGGTGTATGACTGACCATGCCGCGATTTAAATTTTTTTATCTCAATGGACTTGAAGTTACAGGCCTTTGAGAATTCATTTCGTTCTATAAAGGGCAACTTTCATCGGATTTTCTTCCCGTTTTTTTTCAACCGAGTCTAAAACTATGTTAGCGACTGTGAAAAATGAAATGATATATCGAATTTGATTTGAAATAAAACTGTGTGAGAGAGGAAGACACCACGGGCCTACAAAACAGGCCTCAAAGCTATGCGAGTTAATAAAATGGTGGATATTTGTTTATATGAAGCCTCTCCCACAATGGGTGGAGCTATGGTTCCCAGAATGGGTGGAGCTTTGAGGTTTTGTCTTCTCTGCAAGAACAACAAGAACAAGAAGAAGAAGAACAAGAACAAGAACAACAGCAGAGGGCACTCTATGACCAGCGTCTTGCGACGCGGCTAAAAAAAGAAGTATATATATACTGTATATAAAATAAAATAAATAAATAAATAAAAAGAATGCCCTGCTTAAAGAACTACCCCAGGGTATATTTTCTATCACATCTGCAGTCTATCATGGAATAAAGCAATGCCTTATAGATCCAAAAAGTAAAGAAGTAAAAAAATAAAATAATTCAAACTCGATGACATACGAGTCAACATCATCTAGTTGGCCCATCATTGCGCCCATGTTATCGGACCAGTAACGTCAATGAAATCAGCATCTTTTCCTTCAACACCCGAGGAAATAAAAATAAAGGGTCTACAACTTGAAAAAAACCCAAAGAAAAATAAAGCAGGAACATGGATTGTCAATGGGCATGCCATGTTCCCCCATGCAATGTTCATCCACAGCACCGGTGTTTGTAAGCACATGTTCGTAAAACAATTTCCATGTTCTAAAGGTCAATGACATCATGGGCTTCATATCCATTTAAAAACATTGTTCTCCTGCACAGAAAAGCAGAAAAAAATGCAGCGTATCAATAGCTTACACAAGTGTGACTTTACAAAAAAAACCCCAATTCAGATTGTATTAGTCAACTACAAGTGCATAACCCGGAGTGTCCCTTTGAAATAATCTCTCAAAAACAATGCAAGGAAGCACAAGTGTGGATTCAAGGAGATAAAAAGAAACAAACTTTTATCTGATCTCATCTACATTAAATGAGGGCAAAGCGTTCGTGGAACCCTCATGGGGCTAGCGGGGCGCTTATCAGCTTGGAAAAATTGCAATGAGATATGGGAGTATTCTTCTTCATTCGTATGCTGCAGCAGGAGTAAGTACTCATCAGGAATGGTCAATCTTCCAAGCAGTCTTCAACCTGAGCTCATTCTACCATGAAGACAATGATCAATCCTGAACTGCCTTTGAACTGGGAAGGGATCAGTGTGTTGCCAGAAGTTTCAGGTTGGGTTTCAGAAACAACCCGTCATGAAGCAGCAGGGCAATCCAGACAATGATGCGCATTAATGAGGACTGTACTCTGACCCAGAGGTTTCTGTAGGGTGGTGTCTGTAGGGCTTTACCAATAGCTCCCAATATACCTCTCCCACCTCCCCCCAAGCCCTCTCCCTCCAACAGTTCTCTCGATGTCCCTGCTCTCAAATGTTGAGTTTGTGTCCTTCGCCTTCTCTCCCCATCTTGTCTACCGCTCCCCTTATTTTGTGTTTCATGTGTCGGTTTGTGTCGGTTTGACTTTTTGTGTGATTAATGTTCGCTCTTTCACGAGCCTCGATCTTGTATACAAAAAAGAAAAAAAAGAAAAAAAGAAGCTTCCTGCCAGTGGTAAAGCTGTGAACAGGTTGGACAATATGCCCAGACAAACTGAACCAAAATGGAATTGGCTTGTTCTTGTCACCTATCCAAATTATCCACCTAGTTTCGTCATAACACATTCACAACTTTTTGAGAGATAGTGCCATATACTGTATATCGTTTTTAGCCACATCTCTCAAAATGGTGAAGAATTCTCTCAAATGAAAGAAGAATTTGAACTGGGAAGGGATCAGTGTGTTGCCAGAAGTTGAGATCTCGCGAGATCTTGGAGACGGCGGCAGGGATTTTCGAAGCTCCACACGGTCTCCACGTTTTTCGAAGTTAAGTCTGTTCACAATTGTATTTTGTCGAAACTGTATTTATCTTTCGGTGTGTGAAGTTATTGTGTGCAACTTTGGTTGTTTCTCGGTGTTTATCTTTCATAAATTGATCGTCTGTTTGCCGTGTCGCGAGCAAGGCCTTGTACAGTGTGCACTGTACAACCTTGAGGCTTTGTTTTTCTCTCAGTGGTCCGTCGTTTGTGATCCAATAACTTTCGTTCTCTGTATTCCCAGTCTTTTCACCCATAGCCTACTTCCTTGTGTAAATCTCAACTCAAAAAAAAAAAAAAAAAAACATTTCCTTCTCTGTTCTCATTCGTTTATTCATTCTTATTCGTTCGTTCGTTCTTCGACCACGTGTTTCTCCCCCATTTCCCCAGATAGTTTTCACTCATTAACCTTCAATGTTTACACTTTCCCCTCAAGTTATGTATTCCGTCATATTTTATAACACCTTTTTCTTCTTCTTCTTTAAAAGGCTGCTTTCGACTTGCTCACCAAATCAATTCATCCCAAAAAAAATATCCATCTCCTATAGTGCCTTTGTTCTACATTCCCTAAACTCTCCTGCACTCCATCCTCCATCCAGCGTCCTTAAACGTATTTTTAACTCGAAGGTCACAAGAAACTCATTTTGCAATAAATGTTCGTTTCCCATAAATCGTACACTTTCAAAAATCCAATCTCACCCCTCCCCTCCAAATCTTCCCCATAACCCCTCCCCTCCAAATCTTCCCCATCACCCCTCCCCTCCAAATCTTCCCCATCACCCATCCCTTTCAAATCTCCCCCCTTGCCCCCTCCCTCCTAAACTACCCCCTCACCCCTCCCCGCCAAGACGCCCCCTCGCCCCTCCCCTCCTAGAATCCTGCCTCACCCCTCCCCTCCAAATCTCCCCCATATCCCATCCCTTTCAAATCCCTCCCCTTGTCCCTTCCCTCCCAAACTCCCCCCTCACCCCTCCCCTTCAAATCTCCCCACCCTCATTGCTTCTCAATTTCCCCCCGCTCACTCCCCCTCCTCAAAGCGTCCTCCCCGCTTCTTCCCCCTTCAAACTCTCACCTCCATCTCCCCCAACCTTCTGCCTCGCTCTTCCCCCTCCTCAAATAACACCTCATTGTGGCTCACCCAATCACCATCAAACCTTTTGTCCGCCCCATCCTTCCCTTTCTCCGAGCTATTCTGAAATCTCTGACACACCTTCAACAGCTCTCCCTACCTCTTCCACCTCTTCCACATCTTACCCTACCCCTCCTCCCCCCTGTTCTGTATCTGATGCTCCCCCTTCCTCTTCATTAACGGTATGGACCTCAAACATCCGGGGCCTTCGTTCAAACTTAACCGATCTCTCCATACAGGTTGCTTCTGTCAAACCAGACGTGATCTGCTTAACAGAAACTTTCCTCCTTTATGATGTCTCTGATTCCATAGTATCTCTCCCGGGCTACTCCCTCCTCCGGTATGATAGACCTGAGCCTCGTCCTGGAGGCGGGGTTGCTATCTTTATCAAAAACTCTCTTCCTCACTCGCCCTGCACTGCACTCTCTCCACCTCACCCCCAGGAATACCTCTGGCTACGGCTTCCCCTTCGCTCCCACCTCTTGTTCATATGTGTGTTGTACCGTCCACCAAACAGTGATGACTCCATCTACATCTCGCTGTCTGATGATATGGACCAACTTCTATCTACTCATCCCAACTCTCTCTTCCTCATATGTGGTGATTTCAACTGTCATCATGCCAGTTGGCTGGGTGTGGGTACCTCTCTCACCAGCCATGGCTCCTCAGCAAAGGACTTCTGCGACTCACTGGGACTGACACAATCTGTCAATTTCCCGACCCGGATCTCAGTCAACGGAACATCTTCTCTTCTGGACTTGGTTATGACTAACTTCCCTGAAAATGTCTGCTGCTCTTCTTCTGCTCCGATCGGAACATCTGATCATGTCCTTGTTAAAGTGGACATCTCTCTGACCATCCTCAGGGAGCCTGCTCAGCGTCGACGAGTCTGGCATTTCACTCAGGCCAACTGGCACGGTCTTCAAGCAGCCATCAATCATCTGGACTGGTCTCCCATCTCTACCACCTCTGACACCAACTCATCCTGGGAATTCTTCCAAAGTAAATTGCTCTCTCTCATGCACAGATTTATCCCATCTCGTCTTCAGTTGTCATACCCTTCCTCCCGTCCATGGTACACGGAATCTTGTGGTGAGGCTGTTGCCCAGAAACAACTTGCCTTCGTCTCCTGGAAAGCAAATCCAACGGAAGGAAATCTCATTTCCTTTCACAAAGCCCGAAACAAGTGTGTGTCCACCCTCAGGAGAGCCAGGAAACAATATATCTCCGTTCTCAAGACCGAACTCTCTTATCTGTCTCCCTCTTCCAAATCCTGATGGCGTCTGGTCAAATCCGTTTCTGGTGTTTGTTCCCCCTCCATCCCCTCCCTTACCTCAAACGGCTACACAGCTGACTCCGCACGTGAAAAAGCTGAATGCCTCAACTCTGTGTTTGCCTCTAAATCTTGTGTCCCAAACCCATCCCTCTCTGTACCCACCATACCCAGTCGTACCCTGCTGCTCCTGGACTCCGTGTCCTTTCCTCCTGACAAGGTGGAAAAGTTTCTGTCAACCCTCGACTCTGATTCTGCAACTGGACCCGACGGCATCAGCCCACGGGTCCTAAAATCCTGCTCTGCTGCTCTATCTCACCCTCTCTCTGTTCTCTTCACCCTCTCTTTTGCTCAAGGTCAACTGCCATCTGCTTGGAAATCAGCCAACATCACCGCTTTGCACAAAAAAGGTGCAAAAACAGATCCTAGCAACTACAGACCAATCAGCCTTCTCCCAATTATCAGCAAAGTCATGGAATCCATCATTGCTTCTGATATGAAATCTTTCCTCTTCTCCAATGGCTTGATCTCTGATCATCAATTTGGTTTCAGACCAGGTCACTCTACTCTGGACATGCTGCTTCTGCTGTCTCAACAATGGATGGAGGTCCTCAATGCCAAACAGGAAATTAGAGCTGTCTCCCTCGACATATCACGTGCCTTCGACACGGTCTGGCACCCCGCTCTGCTCACCAAACTCTCCTCTTTTGGTATCCATGGAAATCTCCACGCATGGCTGGCGGACTTCCTCTCTAGTCGTCGTCAACGTGTGGCCCTGAATGGGTTTCTCTCATCTCCTCTTCCTGTTCAGGCTGGAGTTCCCCAAGGCAGTGTTCTGGGCCCCGTGCTTTTTCTGGTCTTCATCAATGATCTCTCTGACTCTCTCGAAAATCCTCTCTATCTCTTTGCTGATGACTCCACTCTCTGCCGCTCCATTCCTCTTCCCTCAGATCGGCAGTCTGCTGCCTCCTCACTCTCTGAAGACCTGGACAAAATCACAGACTGGTCAAACAAGTGGAACATGTCTTTCAATCCTGACAAATCTCACACTCTTACTATGTCTCTCCGAAAAGATCGACTGGACAACCCTCCCATCTACTTTCTCAACAATCCTCTCCAAGAAGTTCTGTCGCTCAAGATTTTGGGTCTCACTATCTGCCATGATCTTTCTTGGGAAAACCACATTTCCAAGCTGGCCTCCAAAGCCAGTCGCCGACTGGGCATCCTCCGTCGTGCGAAGTCCTTCCTCGGCACACCTGAGCTCCTCACCACATACAAGGCTTTCATCCGCAGCTCAATGGAATACTGTTCTCCCCTATGGGCCGGTGCTCCTGCCTCACACCTAGCTCGGCTTCACGCTGTTGAAACCAAAGCTTTCAGAATTATTGGAATCTCCCGCGATGAAGCTATCTCTGAGGGCCTTTCACTCACTCACCGCAGGCAGGTAGGTGGTCTTTCTGTCTTCTACCGACTCCTCTCCGGCCTTGCACCCCCAGCTCTCTCTGTGCTCTGTCCCCCAAATATTCCTACAGGTCGCACAAGATCTGCCAGCAACCCTCTGATGGTTAAACTGCCGAAATCTCGGCTCTCCGCTCACCTTCACTCTTTCATTCCTCTTTTCTCCCGCCTCTGGAACAAACTCCCTCACTCCCTTCAATCCCACTCCTCCCTCCAGGTCTTTAAAACAGCTGTTCACCACCATCTCTTATCTTCCCCCATCCAAAACCTTGATCTTTTCTACCCCCGCTAATTCACCCCAGATCCACCTTGTTTGAAATTCCAACTTCTTTCCTGGAAGTCCTGGCAGTGTCCATATGTTTTATACCTCTCCCACTGCCCCCTTCCCACGCCCCCCCCCCTAAAGCCCTCGCCCTCTCTCAGATCTCTCGATGTCTCCATGTCTCTCGGTCCCTGCTCTCAAATGTTGTGTTTGTGTCCTTCCCCCTCTCTCCCCATCTTGTCTACCGCTCCCTATGTTATATGTTTTATGTGTCGGTTTGTCTTTCTGTGTGATTAATGTTCGCTCTTTCACGAGCCTCGATATTGTATACAAAAAAAAAACAAAAAAAAAAAAAAAATCTCTCAAAAAACTCTGGAAATAATTTTTTTTATCGTATCCGGATCTTCACCAAAATTTAATCAATTCTTCCTCGTCACACACCAAATGTCATTCAAATCCATCTACAACTTTTTTGAGATATCCTATTCACAGATATCCCGATTTACGTATCACTGTGCAGCATCTGCCGACAGCTGTGTCCACTTTGGACATCAAGGGCAGCCATCATCATACAGACGACCTGGCCAGTCTGCTGCGCCTATGTGCATCAGACTTCACGTTGCATTTACTGCACCTGCAGCCAACGATGCTCATAGGAATAGAGAGTGGGAGAGGGATAGCACACACCTCTATCACTTTAATGGCTTTTCTGTGCAGGTTTTTCCCTTCATTGGCAGCTGCTCAACTACTACAATGCGTCGTGAGCACATCAATGAAGGGACGACATTCGTCGAAAGTGGCGACTCCCACCATCATCACCATCATTCACAGACAATCAAACAGGGGTGGAAACTTAACCGCAGTCCACCTTCAGTGGCAGAGGTAATAAGTGAATTGGTCGGGTACTGCGTTATCCAATAAAGGAAATCCCATAAACTGGGGGAGAGGAGCAACAGGGACAAATTCCTTGGGGAAAATTCAGAAGTATAATTAAAATGAAGTCTTCTTGTAAAATTCTAACTTCAGCCTACTCTTGGGAAGTGTATTTCCATCAAAAAAGACCATTTTCAAATTTTATTTATATACATTATTCTGGCCTGATGTTCTTGGTATTTGCAAATACATGAATACAAAAGTTTGATGCAAATATATGGATCATAAGGAGATTTTTGAAGTTGGTCGGGCCTTTAGCAAGTCTGAGCAGAGTGTTCTGTCTCGTACCTTTGACAGCAGGGTGGACAGTTTTGAATCAGCAGCAGCAGGCTGCTCACCTTGTGATGCGTCCTCTGAACCATCACCGGCTTTCCGCTGGGCATGTGCTGCTTGTTGTCTCAGCATGAGCAACTAGATGTGGAGAAAGAAGGTAGAAACAAGCATAAACACAAAAAACAGCAAACGTTAATGGAATCCACATCATAGACTAAATGCGCCACATGCTTCCAAGCGCAAAACTTGGAAAATATATATTATCTAGCAAAAAACAGCCAATCCCATAAAATAAATCCACAATACATTCATTTTTATTCTGAGTAACATAAAACTTCAGGAATATGTGCTACATTTTGTGTGACATACAGTAGGTGTACCAAAAAACCGTAACTTGCAAGACTTTAGTTTGGCACTCGGTCGATCACATGCTCCATATGTCCACCTCTGCACTGCATACTGATTGGAACACGACGGGCGAAGTTGTCGATTACATGCTGACGTTTGGCAAGTTTCACAGCACCACTTGGTTGTCTGCGACATAAGGGTGAAAGGTGCGAGGAGAGCTCGGCGGGTGAAGTACCAACCGAGAATGAAGGTGTGGAGGTTGAAAGAGGTGACAGTAAGGGAGGCATTAAAAGAGAGGCTGAGTAGGGTAGAGGATGATGTGGTTGAGCTTGAAAGTGGTTGGATGTCAATGAAAGCTAGTCTGTTGGGAGCCGTTGGTGAGGTATGTGGATGGACAAAAGGACCACCGAGGCACTCGGAAACATGGTGGTGGGATGTTGAGGTTGGAAAGAGGATTGACGAGAAAAGGAAGAAGTTCAAAGAGTGGCAGAAGGCGAAGGGTACGGGAGCAGAAACAGCAGAGCATGAAAGTTATAAGGCAGCCAGGAAGGCTGCAAAGAAAGAGGTAGCAAAGGCGCAGGAGGCATGTAGGAAAATGTTCGGAGAACGCTTGGATTCGGAAGAGGGTCAGAAAGCAGTATTCAGGATTGCAAAGCACATAGCGAAAGAGAGGTGTGATGTGATGGGGGTGAGTTGCTTGAAGGATGAAGTGGGACAAATCGTTGTCGACCCAGATGGAATTAAAGGAAGATGGAAAAGATATATGGAAATGCTGTTGAATACAGAGAATGAATGGGATGGCAACATAGAGAGTAACCCAGTTTTAGGACCGGCAGAGAAGATAACTGAGAAGGAAGTTGAGGAAGCGATAAAAGCAATGAAGAGTGGAAAAGCGGGAGGGCCGACGGGAGTTGTGGGAGATATGTTGAAGGCAGCAGGAAGTTGGGGTGTGAAGAGAATGACAGAGATCTGTAATCTGGTGGTGAAAGAAGGCCGCATTCCAGTGGATTGGGAACTGAGTACCCTCGTCCCTCTATACAAGGGGAAAGGTGACCCTCTGGAGTGTGGCTCGTACCGAGCGATAAAGTTATTGGAGCATGGAATGAAGGTATTGGAAAGGGTGTTGGAGAGGAGGATAAGGAAGAAAGTGAAGATCGACGAAATGCAGTTTGGATTTATGCCAGGAAGAGGAACGACAGATGCGCTTTTCATTGTGAGGCAGTTGCAGGAGAAGTACATGGATAAGAGGAAGAAGTTGTTTTTTGGGTTTGTTGATCTGGAGAAAGCATTCGATAGGGTTCCATGCAAAGTATTGACATGGGCATTGAGGAAGTTAGGAGTGGAGGAATGGTTGATCAGAGTAGTGATGGCAATGTACAAAAGAGCACGCACAGCTGTAAGGACGAAGGACGGGAACAGTGGTGAGTTTGAGGTGAAGGTGGGAGTGCATCAGGGGTCGGTACTAAGTCCACTACTATTTGTAGCTGTGATGGAGGTGCTGGCTCAGACCGTAAAGGAGGGTTTACCGTGGGAGTTGTTGTATGCAGATGATCTGGTGTTGATTGCGGAAAGTATGGATGGACTGAAGGAAAAGATGAACAAGTGGAAGGAATGTATGGAGACAAAAGGTCTGAAGGTGAATATCGGAAAGACAAAGGTGATGGCAAGTGGTAAAGCATGTGGTGAGGTGGAAAGAACTGGGAAGTGGCCGTGTGCTGTGTGCAGGAAGGGTGTCGGAGTGAACTCCATTCAATGTACAATGTGTGCTGAGTGGGTTCATCAAAAATGTAGTGGTCTGAGAGGGTCATTAACCAGTGTGGCAGCTACATTCAAATGTAAGGTGTGCACAGAGGGAGCTGCAGATGGAGGAAATGTTGAGTTGGATCTTGGAGACGGCGTGAAGCTGGAAGGTGTGAAAACATTTTGCTACCTCGGAGACATGCTGAATGGAGAAGGTGGATCAGACTCGGCAACGGTTGCTCGAGTGAGATGTGCATGGAAGAAGTTTCGGGAACTGAGTGGCGTGCTGATGAGGAGGAGAGTGTCGCTGAAGCTGAAGGGAAAGGTGTATGCTGCATGTGTGAGAAGTGTTATGATTTATGGGAGCGAGACATGGGTAATGAACGTAGAGCAGCAACGAAGGCTGGAAAGGGTGGAAATGCGAATGGTTCGATGGATGTGCGGAGTATCGTTGAGAGAGAGGAAGACAAATGATAAATTGCGAAAGATGATGGGAATATTGCCTGTGATTGATGCTGTGAAGAGGAACAGGTTGAGATGGTTTGGTCATGTATTGAGGAAGGATGAAAGTGACTGGTTGAGAAGAGTGATGGAAGTTAATGTAGAAGGAAGTAGAGGACGGGGAAGACCGAGAAAGACTTGGCTAAAGATGGTGGAAGAAGAAATGCGGGCAAGGGGGTTAACAAGGAGAGATGCAGAAAATAGGGCAAAATGGAGAAGATTGTCATGGGGACCGCAAGGCTAACCCCCGTTCTAGCAGGGAACATGGCCTTAAAATGCATGTTGTTTGGCAAGTGGGGTGGGCCGAGCTCTCTCTGTGATTGCTTGTTTCAACTCAAAGATGCCTCTTGTTCTATCCTTGTACACATTGTCTTTGAGATATACCCAAAGATAAAGAAAATCTAGTGGGCTCAGATCAGGAGAATGTGGAGACCACCTGATGCTGAAGCATTGGCCAATCACTCTCACACCGAAGTAGTTTGTCACCCACTAAGGGGATTCATTTGCGGAATGAGGGGCTGCACAGATCCTGTTAAAACCATTGTTATTCTCTTTGAAAGCTTCTGCTGCAACTAAGAGTGGCACAGAACTCATTCGTAGTGCTCAAAGTTAATGGTAATGGCATTACCGTCCTCATTTTTGAACCCAAATAGTCCAATGATGGCATGTTTGATGATTGTTCATCAGGCCATGCACTTGACTGAATGTAAGGGTCTCTGGCGAACCTCATTAGGTGGTACTGTGCCCCAGTAGACATTGTTCCTTGAGTAGATTTGGCCATTAAGCAAATAATGAGACTTGTCAGAGAACTAAATGTCATTATTGAGAAAACCAGGCTCGTCCTCAATTTTCTCCACAAACCACCGAGCCATTATAAGATGCTTGTTTTTGTCTGGGTCAGTGAGTTCATGTCTGACTTGTATTCTGTATGAATAAATTTTCATGTCATCACAGAGAATCCTCCTGAGACTTGACCCTGGCAGTCCAAGTTCTTGACTGTGGTGGTGAAATGATTTTATTTGGACTGTTTCCGACCAACTGTTGGGCCCTCTCAATGACCTAAGGAGATCTCACCAAAGGGCATCCAGGATAAGTTGGTCTGTCTTTTGATTTTGAGTTTAAGTTTTGCACAGTTCCTTGCTGTTCTCGAAATGTATTCAGCCATTTCAATATTCTCTCTTAGCATGGGGCATCTCTGCAGTTACATTGTTTTTCTTGAACTTTCTTTGAGTTTGGATGTAGGATTCTACAGAAAAACCGTTTTCTCGTTTGTCAAGAGTTTCATTTCCTCAACAGGACTTCAGCTATCATTATCTGAAATATGTATATATACAGACTTGGCATTTAATATGGAATATTTTTTTTGTGGGGGTGAACTTACTTTTCAAGATGTCTTAGAACCAAAAGTTCATTGGAATTATGTGGAAATTATTCTTCATTTTGTTAATGTGACCTTTAAAAGAAACAAAAACCACATTTGACATTTCGAAACAAATAAATTGATCCTTGAAAGTGATGTAAACTGATATCGAACTCAATTCACGGACAGTACTGTGTTAAACTTCTGTACGTTTTCCAGAAGTATATCTTTATTTTGCACATTAGCCAAATTTTTTATGAACAAAAACAAAAGTTAAATTACGACTGGGATTACGGACAGTAAAATTACAGTTCAGTACTTCGTGTAACCCCCACGAGCATTCAGGAGAGCACGTACACGTTGAGGCATGCTGTTCACGAGATTTGCCAAGGTTTTGACAGGAATCACTTGCCATGCAGTGACAATAGCCTGCTGCAATGCACGCACAGAGGTCGGCTGCTGGTCCAAGTGGTCGATTTGACGCGTTAATTCTGCCCACAGGTTCTCTATCGGATTCATATCCGGGGACATGGCAGGCCACTCCATATGCTCTACACCATGGTCAGCAAGAAAGTGTTGGATCATGCGAGCACGATGAGGCCATGCATTGTCATCTTGGAACACAAAGTTTCCTCGAAAGGCTGCACGAGCAAATGGAAGCAATGTTTCTTCCAGAATGGTCCTGTACTTGAACTGGTTCAGGATTCCATTCAGAACAACCAGGTCAGTTTTGCCCCCTGCATGAAAAGCAGCCCAATCGGTCACCCCACCACCTCCAGCTTGGACTCTTGGCACTATACAATCTTTGTTGTAGGCTTCATGCACTTGTCTGCGCACTCGGACGCGGCCATCTTGACGATAGACCAGAAATCTAGAATCGTCACTGAAGATCACGTGATTCCAGTGTCCTGGCTGCCATTGACGGTGCTCTCTGGCCTACTGCAATCGGCGCTGGCGGTGTTGTCTGGTCAGGCGTGGCTTTCTCAGGGGACGCCTGGCACAATAGCCTGCTTGAACCAGTCGTTGGTTGACTAGCCTTCTGGATACAGGCACATTTGTCAGTTGCTGCCACTCAGCCCTAAGCCGATTAGCTGACTTTGTACGGCCATTGCGGACTAACCGGTGCAGCTGGCGATCATCCCTCCTTGTGGTTCTGCGGGGACGTCCTGGCCTCGGTATTGGAGTAGGGACACCCCTCTGAGCATTTCGTTTCAGGATCTTTGACACCTGACCTTGAGTGATGCCATACTGCCGAGCAATAGCACGCTGTTTCATGCCGTAATTTCGTAAAGCCACCACTCCATGACAAACAGCATTGTCGAGTTGACGGACCATCTCCAGAGGAAGCGGCAATAACTTTTGGAGACGTGCAGCAGTTGTTTTCCACTAATACAGAACGCAACAACCCTTGTATACCCGACTGTGAACCAATCATCAAATGCACCTGTCCATACATTTTGCCACGCCACCTGTGATATAATCCTGTTGTTGACGTCTTGCTGCAACAGACAATCAGTGACATGGTTCTTTTAACAAATAAATCACCAAAGTGTAAAAGAAACTCACCAGATTGATATATTGAGTTAAGAAAGTAAACCCAAATCAAGAAAAAAATATATATTCCATATTAAATGCCAAGTCTGTATATATATATATATATATATATATATATATATATATATATATATATATATATATCTGAAATATAGAACATGTCTGTGTGTGTGTGTGTGTGTGTGTGTGTGTGTTTGTGCATATGTGTACACACACACACACACACACACACACACACACACACACACACACACACACACACACACACACACACACAGTTGTGGGGTATGCTTTAACATTGTATCTAATATATAAAGCTCATTCCAACCACTCACTGACTCACCAATTGACTGATATTAATATTTGGTACCCTTCGGGTGTCGTAGAAAGTCGAAATTTAGCGTCGATAGCCATCGAAGTCCATACACCAGGGGGGAAAAAAACCACAGGACCATCGGAAAGCACCATTAAAGGAAAATGTACTTTAAAAAATTGTAAACAGTGTCCATTAAAAAAATATATATATATACAGTATATTATATATTATTTAGTATGCGTGAACTTGTTCTTGTCACCATTCCATAAATATATATTACAATGAATATCTATTCACGTAGTCATGGTGGATCCCAATTTGAATGTGCCTCTAATTAGTGTGGCATACACCTAACAGATGGCATTAGTCGCAAAGACAAAAGCAATACAATACCCATAATGCAAAGCGAAAACAACATAGCAGAGGGTTGCTTGACGTTTTGACAATGCAAAGTAATTTTGAAGTGCTATTAGAAATTCGAAAATGCGTGTGAAGTGCAAAGACAGTGGAAACATTAACTTGCATCGGAACCTCCATCACGAATACCAATTACAAGAATGTGTGGTAAATTTGACACGTAAGGTACTGTGCAAAACGTGTGCAAGCAACGATCTGGGAGACCTTGCTCATCAACAGGCGAGGGGAAAAAGACCTGCTGTGGTGTTACAGTTATTCACGGCATCACACAAAAATCTGTAAAGTGATGTGCTCGTGAGACTGGATAGAGCAGGGCAAGTGTACACCAGATTCTCCAAAACGGCTAAGTGGAAATCTTATGTAAATACTGTTACGTTAATTTCTTTAAGACGATCCGGATCGCAGTTCTGAGTTTTGTGAAATGTTTCATGGGAAGGTGGATGAGGATGCATGCTTTGTGGACTTGATGGTTTGGTCAGATGAGGCAACATTCAAGTTCAGTAGTGCAGTGAACCAACATAGTTGTTTGTATTGGTTCTCTGGAATTCCAAACATTCATGAAGAGAAGGCAGCCGAAGCCTGGTGTTGGCTTAGCGGTTAGGGTGCCGGCTTGGGATCCTAGAATCCTGGGTTTGAATCCCGGTTGATCGCTGAATTAACACCAGGGGTGTTGATTCAACCTTCTTTCCGAGGTCCGCAACCTTCCGAGGTCCGCAAATTGAGTACCAGTTCACTGGTAATTCCTTGCATGTCGCAAGAGGCGGCTAACAGTGTTGGTAGCAGGAAGGGCATCCGGCTGTAATACATTGCTTCAAAAAAGGGAACCACGGTTCCCAAAAAAGGGGACCACGGCTCCAGAAAAAGGCCAACTCCCGCTCTGTGGGAAAAAATGGCCTCCAAAGGCGGTTCCATGTAGAGAAGGCAGCTAGCTATCCCAGCAGATACGTTGGTGAATGTTTGCCATTCCGTTTTTCACCGCTGTCACCAATGCCTAAAAGCTGATGGTGGTCAATTTGAACATCGACGATAGTTCTCCTTGAGCCACAAACTATTGCTTCTGAACACGCCAAATATCGACCTTTTCTGAGGTGTGTAATGGGTCGTTTTTCTTTCTTAAAATGTGTAAACATCTTTTTGAGACATCCTTTAAAATGTGTAAACATCTTTTTGAGACATCCTTTAAAATGTGTAAACATCTTTTTGAGACATCCTTAAAAATGTGTAAACATCTTTTTGAGTCATCCTTTAAAATGTGTAAACATCTTTTTGAGACATCCTTTAAAATGTGTAAACATCTTTTTGAGACATCCTTTAAAATGTGTAAACATCTTTTTGAGACATCCTTTAAAATGTGTAAACATCTTTTTGAGACATCCTTTAAAATGTGGAAACATCTTTTTGAGACATCTTTTAAAATGTCTAAACATCTTTTTGAGACATCTTTTAAAATGTGGAAACATATTTTTGAGACTTCTTTAAAATATGGAAACGTCTTTTTGAGACATCCTTTAAAATGTGGAAACATCTTTTTGAGACATCTTTTAAAATGTGGAAACATCTTTTTGAGTCATCCTTTAAAATGTGTAACATCTTTTTGAGACATCCTTTAAAATGTGGAAACATCTTTTTGAGACATCTTTTAAAATGTGGAAACATATTTTTGAGACTTCTTTAAAATGTGGAAACGTATTTTTGAGACATCCTTTAAAATGTGGAAACATCTTTTTGAGACATCTTTTAAAATGTGTAAACATCTTTTTGAGATCTTTTAAAATGTGGTAACATATTTTTGAGACATCCTTTAAAATGTGGAAACATATTTTTGAGATGTCCTTTAAAATGTGGAAACATCGTTTTGAGACATCCTTTAAAATGTGTGAACATCTTTTTGAGACATCCTTTAAAATGTGGAAACATCTTTTTGAGACATCCTTTAAAATGTGGAAACATCTTTTTGAGACATCCTTTAAAATGTGTAAACATCTTTTTGAGACATCGTTTAAAATGTGGAAACATATTTTTGAGACATGCTTTAAAATGTGGAAACATATTTTTGAGACTTCCTTTAAAATGTGGAAACTTATTTTTGAGACTTCCTCTAAAATGTGGAAACTTCTTTTTGAGACTTCCTTTAAAATGTGTAAACATCTTTTTGAGACATCTTTTAAAATGTGGAAACATATTTTTGAGACTTCCTTTAAAATGTGGAAACATTTTTTGAGACATCCTTTAAAATGTGGAAACATCTTTTTGAGACATCCTTTAAAATGCAGAAACATCTTTTTGAGACTTCCTTTAAAATGTGTGAACATCTTTTTGAGACATCCTTTAAAATGTGGAAACATCTTTTTGAGACATCCTTTGAAATGTGGAAACTTCTTTTTGAGACCTCCTTTAAAATGTGTGAACAACTTTTTGAGACATCCTTTAAAATGTGTAAACATCTTTGTGAGACATCGTTTAAAATGTGGAAACATCTTTTTGAGACATCCTTTAAAATGTGGAAACATCTTTTTGAGACATCCTTTAAAATGTGTAAACATCTTTTTGAGACATCCTTTAAAATGTGGAAACATCTTTTTGAGACATCTTTTAAAATGTGGAAACATATTTTTGAGACATTCTTTAAAATGTGGAAACGTCTTTTTGAGACATCCTTTAAAATGTGTAAACATCTTTTTGAGACATCTTTTAAAATGTGTAAACCTCTTTTTGGGATCTTTTAAAATGTGGAAACATCTTTTTGAGACCTTTTAAAATGTGGAGCATCTTTTTGAGACACTCTGCATATATTACAGGCATGTGCATTCACCTTTGAACTGTCTAGTCCTGGGCGGAATCTTGATCCAGCTATAAATTCTCAACCTAGTGTCTTGCAGGTGGGGTGTGTCTGCCGTATATTGGATGTTTGCTAAACCAGAAGACAATGGATGATAGTGGATGTGAAGGATCCCATTGTGTCTTTCACAAAGATTGGGTGTGCTATCACTGGCACCCTAGCCAAATTCCAAATCCTGCCACCTTCAGTCAAATGGCAGGCCTGACCAGCGGGTTCCGGACAGACTTACATCAAAAAGGCTCACAGGCAGACCCCACAAAAAGATGGGAATAATTGGAGCTGCCAAAGATGGAATTGTAGAAGATACCAAACCAAAGAACCCGTACAGGTTTCCCAAGGTTTACAACCCCAGGGGCGGCTTCAGGGGGAGGGGGGGGGGGGTTCACTGGATGCACATGAACCCCAAACCTCCCCCCTCTTCCCTCCGCCCTACCCTCCTTATGGACAGGGTTTTTTTATTTTATTTTGTATACATAATCGAGGCTCGTGAAAGAGCTGACATCTATCACACAAACAAATCAAACAGACAAAGAACCAAAGTATATAAAAACGGGAGCGGTAGACAAGATGGGGAGAGAAGGGGAAGCACATAAACAACATTTGTGAGGGACATCGGGAATGTGTGGGAGGGAGAGGGCTTGGGGGGAGGCGGCATGGGAAGGGGGGGGGGGGGGGGAGAAGTATAAACACAAGGACACCAAGGACTTCCAGGAAATAAGTTGGTATTTCAAAAAAGAGGATTTGGGGTGAAATTAGTGGGGGTAGAAAAGATCAAGGTTTTGGATGGGGGAAGATAAGAGATGGTGGTGAACAGCTGTTTTAAAGACCTGGAGGGAGGAGTGGGATTGAAGGGAGTGGGGGTGTTTGTTCCAGAGGTGGGAGAAAAGAGGAATGAAAGAGTGAAGGTGAGCAGAGAGTCTTGATTTTGGCAGTTTAACCATAAGAGGGTTGCAGGCAGATCTTGTGCGACCTTTCGGAATATTTGGGGGACAGAGCCAGAGAGAGCTGGAGGAGCAAGGCCGGAGAGGAGTCGGTAGAAGACAGAAAGACCACCAACCTGCCTGCGGTACGTAAGTGAAAGGCCCTCGGAGGTAGCTTCATCACGGGAGATTCCAATGATTCTGAACGCTTTGGTTTCAACAGCATGAAGACGAGCTAGGTGTGAGGCAGGAGCACCAGCCCAGAGGGGAGAGCAGTATTCCATTGAGCTGCGGATGAAAGCCTTGTATGTGGTGAGGAGCTCAGGTGTGCCAAGGAAGGACTTCGCACGACGGAGGATGCCCAGTCGGCGACTGGCTTTGGAGGCCAGATTTGAAATGTGGTTTTCCCAAGAAAGATCATGGCAGACAGGGAGACCCAAAAGCTTGAGTGACAGACTTCTTGGAGAGGATTATTCAGAAAGTGGATGGGAGGGTTGTCCAGTCGGTCTTTTCGGAGAGACATCGTAAGAGTGTGAGATTTGTCAGGATTGAAAGACATGCTCCACTTGTTTGCCCAGTCAGTGATTTTGTCCAGGTCTGCAGAGAGTGAGGAGGCTGCAGACTGCCAATCTGAGGGATGAGGAATCTGAGGGATGGGATGTTTGGGATCTGAGGGATGGATCTGAGGGATGTTTTCACCACTATCAGTTTGAGTGCGTGTAGGATGTCTCAAAAAGTTATTGACAGATTTAAATGAAATCTGCTGGGCAGGTTGAGTGTGTGACATGGACGAATTGATTTGAATTTTGTGAAAATCCGGATCCGGATACGAGAATTTTTTTTTTTTAAAGTGATTCTGCACCATTGAGAGATTGGGCAACAACGACATATCAAATTATATTTCAAAAAGTTGTGGACGGATTCAGACGCAGCAATCTAACCGACAAAATCGATTAGATTTTGGTGAAGATCTGGATCAGGATCCAGATCAGGATCCAGATACGATAATTATTTATTTTTATAATTCATTCTTTACCATTGAGTGAAAGGTTTAAAGACGACATACAGCATGTTATCTCAAAATGTTGTGGACGCTTTATAACTAAACTTGGTGGACGAGTTGCTTCGGTGACAATAAGAAGCCGATTCGATTTTGGTTTTGGTCCGAATCCATATCCGGTTTATCAGTGGGATACAAACCTATCATGAACTGTTCAACCTGGCGGAGGTATGCTCTCTACCGAGTGCCGTTCTAGTCTGTCACGTGATCGTCATGTGAGATATCATTGGACAATCACGCAGCAATTAATCCGAGCCACGTTACTTTTCTCCTCTAGCTCAATGTTAATTCCTGATACGTAGTGTCAGTTTGGCTCTTTGTCAGTGTTAGTTTTGGCTCCTAAGCGAAAGGCAAAATTTTCTGGATCGTCTTCTTCTGGACAGCAAAGCGCAGCACAATCCTGAACTACTTCATCAGGTAATTCAAACCTTCAGTTGTTACATCGTCCATTGTTATGACGATCTGATGATCCATAATGGCGACTTTAGTTTTAGTACTCGGATTCTTTCCATCACATTTTGTGCATGTCCGTTCATTGTTTTTGTTGATCTGTATCGTATTTTTTTGGTATTTACATAGTTGTTGTAAAGATCCGTCGCAAAGATGCCAGAACTTCAGCTCTTCTTTAAACTCACAACAGTCCGCGACAGGCCCGAGGCCTTTTCGTCGAGCACCGTACCTCAATTTCCTGAATTTTCCTGTGGAGAAAGTAAGTTGATGGTTGGATATCACTAGCTCCGGATAAATTAACTGTTTTTTTCTCGACTCATTTGCAATTTCTATTGTTTTGTGTACTTGGCTGTGACCCTTTTGGAGATATTTTCTTTGTTAACAAATGTAAATAATCACAACATCCATGATGGATCTATCATTTAAAAATCGTCTATCACAAACAAAACCAGAGTTTCCACTTGGTGTGTTGAATCGTGTATCCTAACTACAAACAAAAGTTGCTTTCGCAAAGTAAGACGTGCATTGATTTCTGCATATCACAGGCCAGCCACCTCTTTGGACAAAAACGCCAACAAGAAAGCAAGCGAGCCACTTGCTACAAGTTCAAGTTGTACGCAACCTTCAGAGTCCCAGGTATCATATTTTCTGGACCTGGAAACTGAGTCGCCCCCGGCACCATCGTGCATCTCCACATTTGGTGCCTCTCCTCCAATGATACTTCTGTCACTGTTGGTTCCGCCCAATCACTTCGGACCTGCTCATTGAACTAAAGACCCTCTTCACTGAGCACACGAGACGGGTCATGCCGGCACTGCACCTCATCCCATCTGTGATCTGCTTGTTTGGGAGAGTACACACAAAAGTAATCCGTGAACTGATGGACTTCCACCGAGATGACATGCCATTGCCAATATTAGTTGATACAGAGAGGTGCACAGTTATCAGTTAGAGTGGAAAGGCAAGTCACCATCAGAGGTCCCAAACACAGCATCAAAAAGCCTCAAAAATCCTCCGTCGTGCGAAGTCCTTCCTAGGCACACCTGAGCTCCTCACCACATACAAGGGTTTCATCCGCAGCTCAATGGAATACTGCTCTCCCCTCTGGGCTGGTGTTCCTGCCTCACACCTAGCTCGGCTTCACGCTGTTGAAACCAAAGCTTTCAGAATCATTGGAATCTCCCGCGATGAAGCTAACTCCGAGGGCCTTTCACTCACTCACCGCAGGCAGGTTGGTGGTCTTTCTGTCTTCTACAGACTCCTCACAGGCCTAGCCCCCTCCTCCCCCCAGCCCTGTCTGTGCTCTGTCCCCCAAATACTCCTACAGGTCACACAAGATCTGCCTGCAACCCTCTTCTGGTGAAACTGCCAAAATCAAAACTCTCTGCTCACCTTCACTCCTTCATTCGTCTTTACTCCTGCCTCTGGAACAAACTCCCTCACTCTCTTCAATCCCACTCATCCCTCCAGGTCTTTAAAACAGCTGTTCACCACCATATCTTATCTTCCCCCATCCAAAACCTTGATCTTTTCTACCCCGTTAATTCACCCCAGATCCACTTTTCTGAAATACCAACTTCTTTCCTGGAAGTCCTAGCTGTGTCCATGTGTTTTTTTTTTGTTTTTTTTTAACAGTCCTTTTGTTATTTACCTCTCTCACCCACCCTTCCCACGCCTCCTCCCCCAAGCCCTCTCCCTCCCACAGATCTCCCGATGTCTCTGCTTTCAAATCTTGTACTTGTGTGCTTCCCCTCTCCCCATCTGGCTGGTCTCCCGCTCCCTTTATTTAGTCTTATGTGTCAGTTTTTTTTTGTCATTAATGTTAGCTCTTGCACAAGCCTCGATCTTGTATAATACAAAAAAAAGACAGACAGACAGATCATTCTTCCCCGACATCCACTGCCTGATACGTCTCTTCTGCACGATGCCCGTAACATCATGCGAGTGTGAGCGGTCCATTAGTGGACTGTGACGTCTGCAGACAACAATGTGTGAAGATCAGATGAAATGACTGATACCAACACATTCACTCTGGCGTGAATTTATATAGAAATGTCGTCATTGATGACTTTGCAAAGCGAAATCCACGGAGAATGGAGCTTCCGGACATCCTTTAATAGAGCTAGTGGACTACAAGAGCTAACAATGTACAAATAGTAAACCGTCACTTCACTTAGTAGGCCGGTTGGCACAAGCTTACATTAATCACGATTGAGGACAATATCTGTCTTTTAGCCAAATATTGTCAAGTGCAAAAAACTAAAAGATGAATACATTGACTTGAATAAGGCTTGGTGGTAGATTTTGTGATCTGTGAACATTTTAACCTCAAGTGAACCCCCTCTAAAAAATTTCTGGATCCACCCCTGAACCACTCATGAGAATTGTTATTTTATCACCCTTCCCAGAAGGAACCGATTTTCAAGAGCCTGAACTCTTCAGAATGACTTGAAAAGAGCATCCGATTTTGACCCAAACAGTTCGGATCAAGCTTGAGCTTCTTTAGTAGTGATATTCATCGCTGCTCTGCATAACTACAACTGTGCAATTGACAGCAGTTCATTCAATGGGCAACATGACATCACAACTGCATAGTGAACTGGAGATGCTGTGTTCTCAAAACCGGCGCATCAAGATTCTGGCTTGACTTCAACAATGGACATGCTGAAGAGTATGAAGATATGATTTATTGAAGCTTTGTAAATGAGGAGAGTGATTTGCAATTGTACCATGAGGCAGAATAATCCGTTTAGTGGAGGCAGCATAATCAGTTTGATGGGGGCACTCTGACAGCATGGGCCGGCATTCAAGTTGGTGAAACAATTGATCTTGTCATCATTTGAAGGTGTGCAATGATTCATGTCAGACACAGGGATTAAATCATTATGCCTATTGTCCTCCCTCTGGCCAAAATGCAAGGCCAAACTTCATATTTATGGGTGGCAACAGCCATCCATGCATATATTGTCAAAGCTGAACTTCAGAACATCACTTACAAACTTTTATTGGGGTCAATGGTGGTCACACATATTATTAAAGCCATTCTTGCCAACGTAAACTTGTCTGTGATAATTTGTAGATTGGGTTCGTTGCCAATTTTCATGCTCATTTTAGACAGCCGTGCTGTTTTCACCTAAACCTTAACTTTGGCTTAAGCTCATGACAAGATATTTGTTTATGGAGTGTGTAGACTGATGTACTGGACTGGCCTCTTCAACCAGAATATTACGTACCGTTTAAACATACCATGAAACAATACAACCCTCAACTTTTGGTGCTTAATATTTTGTGTGGAGCATACATTCGCTTTAGTTAGAGTGTAGCAGAAGATGATGCATTTAGGAGTGGGCTGTGGCAAGTTTTCTTTTTGTTTTTTATATGCTGCGACGAAGCTTGAAAGTCATCTTTGTTGCTTGGTAGCACCTCTTAACTAAGCCAGTTACCAAATCACAAAATAAATATTCAATGATTAATCATTACTTCCAACACTATGAGCCAGCAGGAAAAGTATAAATCAAGAGGGAGGGAAATCTTTTTTGCAATGGGGATGGAAGAATAAAAAATGGATAATTCAGGCCTCATGGGATGGTGCTGGGAGCGGAAGGGTATGAGTTTTAAAAAAACGTCCAGCAAACTAAACCGGAGGTTGGAATCTAATTTTACCATCTTCTTTACCGACCTCATTTCAGAAACCTTGTTAACTTTGTATGGATACCCAAACAGGATGGTTGTGATTTACATCTTGTTGGTAGTAGGTTATTTCTATTTTTTTCATTGTGTCATTTTGAATGTACACTCATTTGAACTTTTGTGCTTCTTTCTAGCTCTCTTGTCCTGGTAGTTTGTTGTTGTTGTTTTAAACTTGTTCATTAAAGCTTTTCAAAAATCAAAGGTCTCTCTATCCCTTTACTGTCCATTTATCCCCTTGCCAGCAGTTGTGTCCAATTGTTGCCCACTACCCCACTGTCAAGTTAACCTTGCTCTTCCACTGCCAATGAGCTGATCACCTTTGTAAAAAAAACTTAAGGGGATGGCGGGGCGAAAAAAAACATTAAGCGAAAGTTGCTTCAAATTGATCCAAACCTAAGATAAAATTATACCGTATATATTTTTTAATCAGACAAAAAAAATTGGACCTGGGTGATATATATATATATATATATATATATATATATATATATTGTTACGTGGTCCTCCCGGTAACTACCTGGTCTTGGTGACCCCCGGACCGTGGGAGGGACCCCGCCAGAAAGATATATGGTTTATACGCTTTCGTAACGCAATCAATATGAATTCCGGTCAAGAAGAAACCCCACACCAAGGATCCGGAATAATCAATAATATATTCACTGAGCAATCAACAACCATCAACAATGCACAATCAATATTACAACCATGTGAACTCATCTACACAAACTCTAAGATGGCCATCTTACTCTTATACATTCCTCACGTGAGCCCCACTCCTGACTCCCTCCGTGGTCAATGTCTCTCCTCTCCGCACACGGGCGGTTGAACGAGCCCCGGGCGGACGTGCTCTAAACGTGCCGTCTCGGACTGGGGCCGCGGCTGCAGCGCACCTCCTTGCCAAGCCACGGGGCAAACCCAGCGCGGCGTCCAACGTGCGCGAGGCCCCAAGTGCGACTCTTACGCGTCCTTGTAGATGGGCAAAAACCCAGCGCGGCTTCCGACGCGAGCGAGGCCCAACGTGCGGACCCGTACGCGTCTTTGTAGACGGGGCAAAACCCAGCGCGGCTTCCGACGCGAGCGAGGCCCAACGTGCGGACCCGTACGCGTCTTTGTAGACGGGGCAAACTGTCCCGGACGCTTGGTTTCGTGCACGAACTCACAGTGACTGGACGTGTCCAAAGGTATTTACCGCCCAGGTAACTCCTCTCGCCAGACGTTTCGCAACGGCGCGTTTTCCGCGCAGCGTAAGGTCGATTCCACCTTCTCGTCGTCGCGGGGCGAGGAAGAAGAAACACCGTCCTTTTCTCTCCTCGTGTCTTTTCTTCTTCCGTTTCCGGCCACTTCCGTTTCCGGCCACTGGTTCCGAAGGGCTCCTGACCCTCCCATCACAACAACCCTTAATATAATACACACGGATAAGCAACCTGAATGGTAATTTACATACATTCACCTAAATATGTAACACTCCCCCCCTTCAAGAAAGAAAGTTTGAACCCAGCGAAAACTTTCTTTGCCGGCCAATTTGGAGAAACAAACCAGATCACTCAACCCCCCCACATTATCAGTTCCCCCCGGGCACAGTTATCACTTAAAAATAAAGCCAGTTAAGCCACTCGATAGCACTTTTCCGGGAGGCCAAGCCGAGTATTCACTACATGGATGCCTTTAGGAACGCGGAGTTCACGGTTAGTCCGTGCAGGAAAGTTCTCTACATGGGCGCCTTGAGGAACGTGGAGTTCACGGTTAGTCCGTGCAGGAAAGTTCTCTACATGGGCGCCTTGAGGAACGTGGAGTTCACGGTTAGTCCGTGCAGGAAAGTTCACTACATGGACGCCTTTAGGAACGGCGTTCACGGTTAATTCGTGTAGGAATCTTGGCTCGGCGGCTCCGCCGCCTTCAGTGCTTCAACTTCTCAGAACGTCCCTAATAATTAGGGTGGGACCACTGGTCCCTGTAGTCCCCTGAATACCGGTCTTCTTCTCGGCCACTACTTTGCCAATTCTTCCTTCGGGAGCGGCCGTAACTCAGGGAGCCTCCATAATAATATTGACTGCGGCCACCACCAAAACTACCGCCCAGTTGTCCTCTCCTGTAGACCTCTCGACGCCTACGAAATGCCTTCCCTACTGTTATGGTCCGACCCTCCAAATCCTTGCCATTCCAATTCTTCTCTGCCTCTCTGGCGTCTTTTGTGCTGGCAAACGTGACAAAGCCGAACCCTCTTGACTGTTGCGTTTCCCAGTCTCTTACCAACCGCACTTCCACCAGCGGCCCATATCTGTTGAAGACAGAGGTCAGAACTTCTTCCTCTGTTTTGACGTTCAGTCCCCCTACAAATAACTTGGCACTTTTGTCACCATCCCGAGCTGGTGTGGTGTTATTTTCCCTGCTGGGCTCTTTATCAACCCTCAGGTTACCATAAACTTGACCCCCGGCCAAATCATTCCCGAGAACCACAGATACACCCTCTACAGGAAACGTGGCTTGTAAACCGACGGTGACCGGTCCTGACACCAAATCGGACTCCAACTGGATGACCTGAAGGGGAGCACTAACACCGCCCCCGATCCCCTGTAAACGAACACTATCCCCCGTTGCCGTCTCCTCGGACCATGGCAAAATGCCTTCAAGCATTAAAGATTGATGGGCCCCTGTGTCTCTCAATATCCTAACCGGTCTCCGGTTAGTCGAGGCTCCATCCAGTGACACAAACCCCTCGGAAATAAATGGTTGGTAACCCTCTTGATGGCGATTTCTTACGCTAGCCATCGCATTCGGAGTTGTAATAGTCGGACTCCGCTCTGGGTTGTCCCTTTTCATGAGGTAACAACTGGACATCAAGTGACCAGGTTTTTTGCAAAACGCGCAAGTAGGCCCGGAGGAAAAACTCGGGGTCTGCCTCGGGCCCCCCGAACTATAAGTTTGTCTTGGGCCCGCATCCCTCTGATTTCGAACCGGTGGGGTATCATAGTTGTCCCCATAATCATCTCGAGGCCGCCGCCATGTATGGTCGTTCTCCGCACCTGCTGTTCCCCACCTCCCCTGCGGAGATCTAGGCGAGGAGTTAGGTTCGTGGACCCCTATTCGGTGGGTTAAGGCATAATCATCTGCCATGGTGGCTGCGTCCCACAACTTTGGTACCTTCTTTTCCTGCAGGTACACTTTGATGTCCTCGTGGACACACTGCTGGAATTCCTCCACCAGGATCAAGTCCCGCAATGTCTCGAAGTCTTTCCCGACTCCTTTTGACTCACACCACCGATCAAACATGTTTTCTTTCACTCTGGCAAACTCCACATGGGTCTCACTCTCCCTCTTCCTGGCATTCCTGAATTTTTGCCTGTAAGCTTCCGGAACCAACTCATAGGCTTTGAGGATGTGCTTCTTCAGTACCTCATAATCTGCACATTGGTCCATTGGTAGCGCCGAATAAATTTCCTGAGCTTTCCCCACCAGCACACTTTGCACGAGTATGGTCCATGCCTCCTCCGGCCAGTTTAATTGTCGAGCCACTTTCTCAAAGTGTGGAAAAAATTTCGCGACTTCTTTTTCACTGAACGGTGGAACCAGCCTCACATGTCTGCCCACATCCCAGGTTTTCTGGTTAGGTGTCGACCCCGTCAGCAAGGGTGGTGCCTCTCCCCGTTCTCTCATTAACTCCAGCTCCTTGAATTTGATTTCTTGCTGAAGCTGCATGTCACGTTCCTTTAATTCCCTTTCCGCTTTTCTCTCCTCTGCTTCGAGGTCCCTTGCAGCTCTCCTTTCCTCTGCTTGTTCCTTTTCTCTTCTTTCCTGGAGTTCTCTTTCCACTCTCCTTTCCTCTGCTTGTTTCTCTTCTCTCCTCTCCTCTGCTTTCCTTTCTTCTTCTGCTCTTTCCTTTTCTGCTTTCCTTTCTTCTTCTGCTCTTTCCTTTTCTGCTTTCCTTTCTTCTTCTGCTCTTTCCTTTTCTGCTTTCCTTTCTTCTTCTGCTAACCTTTCCTGGAGTTCTCGTTCCACTCTCCTTTCCTCTGCTTGTTTCTCTTCTCTCCTCTCCTCTGCTTTCCTTTCTTCTTCTGCTCTTTCCTTTTCTGCTTTCCTTTCTTCTTCTGCTCTTTCCTTTTCTGCTTTCCTTTCTTCTTCTGCTCTTTCCTTTTCTGCTTTCCTTTCTTCTTCTTTTAACCTTTCCTGGAGTTCTCGTTCCACTCTCCTTTCCTCTGCTTGCTTCTCTTCTCTTCTCTCTTCTGCTTTCCTTTCTTCTTCTTTGATCCGTTCCTGGCTCCGTAATTGCAACTCCAGTTTCCGGAGCTCCACGTCTTCTGGTTCTTCGGGTAGCCACTCCCAGGCTAACTCGTCCCATGTTCCTAATCCCACCATAGATTGTATCACCGTGGCCTGCAACTCTGCCTTCCTCAAATTAGTTCGGACCTCCAAGTTAAAATGTTTGGCCAATTTCAAGAGATCCGACTTTAGCAACGCTCGGAACTGTGCCTCACTCGGGGTTACCCCAAAGTTCTGTGCCACAAATGCCATGGTGCCTATCGTTAACACCTGTTAACCTTCACCCCAAGACTTTCCCCAATTTCTCAAAAAAAAATATTACCAATTAATAATTAATTAATAAATTTTAATTACCAAAAATATTATTATTTTATTATTTTATACACTTTTAGATCCCGGACGTAGACCCAATTGCGAAACCGCAAATCGTAATTTGGACGAGCCCCCAATTCTGTTACGTGGTCCTCCCGGTAACTACCTGGTCTTGGTGACCCCCGGACCGTGGGAGGGACCCCGCCAGAAAGATATATGGTTTATACGCTTTCGTAACGCAATCAATATGAATTCCGGTCAAGAAGAAACCCCACACCAAGGATCCGGAATAATCAATAATATATTCACTGAGCAATCAACAACCATCAACAATGCACAATCAATATTACAACCATGTGAACTCATCTACACAAACTCTAAGATGGCCATCTTACTCTTATACATTCCTCACGTGAGCCCCACTCCTGACTCCCTCCGTGGTCAATGTCTCTCCTCTCCGCACACGGGCGGTTGAACGAGCCCCGGGCGGACGTGCTCTAAACGTGCCGTCTCGGACTGGGGCCGCGGCTGCAGCGCACCTCCTTGCCAAGCCACGGGGCAAACCCAGCGCGGCGTCCAACGTGCGCGAGGCCCCAAGTGCGACTCTTACGCGTCCTTGTAGATGGGCAAAAACCCAGCGCGGCTTCCGACGCGAGCGAGGCCCAACGTGCGGACCCGTACGCGTCTTTGTAGACGGGGCAAAACCCAGCGCGGCTTCCGACGCGAGCGAGGCCCAACGTGCGGACCCGTACGCGTCTTTGTAGACGGGGCAAACTGTCCCGGACGCTTGGTTTCGTGCACGAACTCACAGTGACTGGACGTGTCCAAAGGTATTTACCGCCCAGGTAACTCCTCTCGCCAGACGTTTCGCAACGGCGCGTTTTCCGCGCAGCGTAAGGTCGATTCCACCTTCTCGTCGTCGCGGGGCGAGGAAGAAGAAACACCGTCCTTTTCTCTCCTCGTGTCTTTTCTTCTTCCGTTTCCGGCCACTTCCGTTTCCGGCCACTGGTTCCGAAGGGCTCCTGACCCTCCCATCACAACAACCCTTAATATAATACACACGGATAAGCAACCTGAATGGTAATTTACATACATTCACCTAAATATGTAACAATATATATATATATATATATATATATATACAGTCACGTGAAAAAGTAAGTACACCCCATGTAAAGTTTGGACTTTTTCAACATATTTCAACATACAGCTATTTTTTTTTTTTTTTTTTTTTTTTTTTTTTGTATACAAGATCGAGGCTCGTGAAAGAGCGAACATTAATCACACAGAAAAACAAACCGACACATAAAACATATAACATCGGGAGCGGTAGACAAGATGGGGAGAGAGGGGGAAGGACACAAACACAACATTTGAGAGCAGGGACCGAGAGACATGGAGACATCGAGAGATCTGAGAGAGGGCGAGGGCTTTGGGGGGGGGCATGGGAAGGGGGCGGTGGGAGAGGTATAAAACATATGGACACTGCCAGGACTTCCAGGAAAGAAGTTGGAATTTCAAACAAGGTGGATCTGGGGTGAATTAGCGGGGGTAGAAAAGATCAAGGTTTTGGATGGGGGAAGATATGAGATGGTGGTGAACAGCTGTTTTAAAGACCTGGAGGGAGGAGTGGGATTGAAGGGAGTGAGGGAGTTTGTTCCAGAGGCGGGAGAAAAGAGGAATGAAAGAGTGAAGGTGAGCAGAGAGCCGAGATTTCGGCAGTTTAACCATCAGAGGGTTGCTGGCAGATCTTGTGCGACCTGTAGGAATATTTGGGGGACAGAGCACAGAGAGAGCTGGGGGTGCAAGGCCGGAGAGGAGTCGGTAGAAGACAGAAAGACCACCTACCTGCCTGCGGTGAGTGAGTGAAAGGCCCTCAGAGATAGCTTCATCGCGGGAGATTCCAATAATTCTGAAAGCTTTGGTTTCAACAGCGTGAAGCCGAGCTAGGTGTGAGGCAGGAGCACCGGCCCATAGGGGAGAACAGTATTCCATTGAGCTGCGGATGAAAGCCTTGTATGTGGTGAGGAGCTCAGGTGTGCCGAGGAAGGACTTCGCACGACGGAGGATGCCCAGTCGGCGACTGGCTTTGGAGGCCAGCTTGGAAATGTGGTTTTCCCAAGAAAGATCATGGCAGATAGTGAGACCCAAAATCTTGAGTGACAGAACTTCTTGGAGAGGATTGTTGAGAAAGTAGATGGGAGGGTTGTCCAGTCGATCTTTTCGGAGAGACATAGTAAGAGTGTGAGATTTGTCAGGATTGAAAGACATGTTCCACTTGTTTGACCAGTCTGTGATTTTGTCCAGGTCTTCAGAGAGTGAGGAGGCAGCAGACTGCCGATCTGAGGGAAGAGGAATGGAGCGGCAGAGAGTGGAGTCATCAGCAAAGAGATAGAGAGGATTTTCGAGAGAGTCAGAGAGATCATTGATGAAGACCAGAAAAAGCACGGGGCCCAGAACACTGCCTTGGGGAACTCCAGCCTGAACAGGAAGAGGAGATGAGAGAAACCCATTCAGGGCCACACGTTGACGACGACTAGAGAGGAAGTCCGCCAGCCATGCGTGGAGATTTCCATGGATACCAAAGGAGGAGAGTTTGGTGAGCAGAGCGGGGTGCCAGACCGTGTCGAAGGCACGTGATATGTCGAGGGAGACAGCTCTAATTTCCTGTTTGGCATTGAGGACCTCCATCCATTGTTGAGACAGCAGAAGCAGCATGTCCAGAGTAGAGTGACCTGGTCTGAAACCAAATTGATGATCAGAGATCAAGCCATTGGAGAAGAGGAAAGATTTCATATCCGAAGCAATGATGGATTCCATGACTTTGCTGATAATTGGGAGAAGGCTGATTGGTCTGTAGTTGCTAGGATCTGTTTTTGCACCTTTTTTGTGCAAAGCGGTGATGTTGGCTGATTTCCAAGCAGATGGCAGTTGACCTTGAGCAAAAGAGAGGGTGAAGAGAACAGAGAGAGGGTGAGATAGAGCGGCAGAGCAGGATTTTAGGACCCGTGGGCTGATGCCGTCGGGTCCAGTTGCAGAATCAGAGTCGAGGGTTGACAGAAACTTTTCCACCTTGTCAGGAGGAAAGGACACGGAGTCCAGGAGCAGCAGGGTACGACTGGGTATGGTGGGTACAGAGAGGGATGGGTTTGGGACACAAGATTTAGAGGCAAACACAGAGTTGAGGCATTCAGCTTTTTCACGTGCGGAGTCAGCTGTGTAGCCGTTTGAGGTAAGGGAGGGGATGGAGGGGGAACAAACACCAGAAACGGATTTGACCAGACGCCACCAGGATTTGGAAGAGGGAGACAGATAAGAGAGTTCGGTCTTGAGAACGGAGAGATATTGTTTCCTGGCTCTCCTGAGGGTGGACACACACTTGTTTCGGGCTTTGTGAAAGGAAATGAGATTTCCTTCCGTTGGATTTGCTTTCCAGGAGACGAAGGCAAGGTGTTTCTGGGCAACAGCCTCACCACAAGATTCCGTGTACCATGGACGGGAGGAAGGGTATGACAACTGAAGACGAGATGGGATAAATCTGTGCATGAGAGAGAGCAATTTACTTTGGAAGAATTCCCAGGATGAGTTGATGTCAGAGGTGGTAGAGATGGGAGACCAGTCCAGATGATTGATGGCTGCTTGAAGACCGTGCCAGTTGGCCTGAGTGAAATGCCAGACTCGTCGACGCTGAGCAGGCTCTCTGAGGATGGTCAGAGAGATGTCCACTTTAACAAGGACATGATCAGATGATCCGATCGGAGCAGAAGAAGAGCAGCAGACATTTTCAGGGAAGTTAGTCATAACCAAGTCCAGAAGAGAAGATGTTCCGTTGACTGAGATCCGGGTCGGGAAATTGACAGATTGTGTCAGTCCCAGTGAGTCGCAGAAGTCCTTTGCTGAAGAGCCATGGCTGGTGAGAGAGGTACCCACACCCAGCCAACTGGCATGGTGACAATTGAAATCACCACATATGAGGAAGAGAGAGTTGGGATGAGTAGATAGAAGTTGGTCCATATCATCAGACAGCGAGATGTAGATGGAGTCATCACTGTTTGGTGGACGGTACAACACACATATGAACAAGAGGTGGGAGCGAAGGGGAAGCCGTAGCCAGAGGTATTCCTGGGGGTGAGGTGGAGAGAGTGCAGTGCAGGGCGAGTGAGGAAGAGAGTTTTTGATAAAGATAGCAACCCCGCCTCCAGGACGAGGCTCAGGTCTATCATACCGGAGGAGGGAGTAGCCCGGGAGAGATACTATGGAATCAGAGACATCATAAAGGAGGAAAGTTTCTGTTAAGCAGATCATGTCTGGTTTGACAGAAGCAACCTGTATGGAGAGATCAGTTAAGTTTGAACGAAGGCCCCGGATGTTTGAGGTCCATACCGTTGATGAAGAGGAAGGGGGAGCATCAGATACAGAACAGGGGGGAGGAGGGGTAGGGTAAGATGTGGAAGAGGTGGAAGAGATAGGGAGAGCTGTTGAAGGTGTGTCAGAGATTTCAGAATAGCTCGGAGAAAGGGAAGGATGGGGCGGACAAAAGGTTTGATGGTGATTGGGTGAGCCACAATGAGGTGTTATTTGAGGAGGGGGAAGAGCGAGGCAGAAGGTTGGGGGAGATGGAGGTGAGAGTTTGAAGGGGGAAGAAGCGGGGAGGACGCTTTGAGGAGGGGGAGTGAGAGGGGGGAAATTGAGAAGCAATGAGGGTGGGGAGATTTGAAGGGGAGGGGTGAGGGGGGAGTTTGGGAGGGAAGGGACAAGGGGAGGGATTTGAAAGGGATGGGATATGGGGGAGATTTGGAGGGGAGGGGTGAGGCAGGAGTCTCGGAGGGGAGGGGCGAGGGGGCGTCTTGGCGGGGAGGGGTGAGGGGGTAGTTTAGGAGGGAGGGGGCAAGGGGGGAGATTTGAAAGGGATGGGTGATGGGGAAGATTTGGAGGGGAGGGGTGATGGGGAAGATTTGGAGGGGAGGGGTTATGGGGAAGATTTGGAGGGGAGGGGTGAGATTGGATTTTTGAAAGTGTACGATTTATGGGAAACGAACATTTATTGCAAAATGAGTTTCTTGTGACCTTCGAGTTAAAAATACGTTTAAGGACGCTGGATGGAGGATGGAGTGCAGGTGAGTTTAGGGAATGTAGAAAAAAGGCACTATAGGAGATGGATATTTTTTTTGGGATGAATTGATTTGGTGAGCAAGTCGAAAGCAGCCTTTTAAAGAAGAAGAAGAAAAAGGTGTTATAAAATATGACGGAATACATAACTTGAGGGGAAAGTGTAAACATTGAAGGTTAATGAGTGAAAACTATCTGGGGAAATGGGGGAGAAACACGTGGTCGAAGAACGAACGAACGAATAAGAATGAATAAACGAATGAGAACAGAGAAGGAAATGTTTTTTTTTTTTTTTTTTTTTTTTTTTTGAGTTGAGATTTACACAAGGAAGTAGGCTATGGGTGAAAAGCCTGGGAATACAGAGAACGAAAGTTATTGGATCACAAACGACGGACCGCTGAGAGAAAAACAAAGCCTCAAGGTTGTACAGTGCACACTGTACAAGGCCTCAAGACACGACACGGCAAACAGACGATCAATTTATGAAAGATAAACACCGAGAAACAACCAAAGTTGCACACAATAACTTCACACACCGAAAGATAAATACAGTTTCGACAAAATACAATTGTGAACAGACTTAACTTCGAAAAACGTGGAGACCGTGTGGAGCTTCGAAAATCCCTCCCACCGTCTCCGAGATCTCGCGAGATCTCCTTTTTTGATTTGATCTTCATTTCAACAATATTGATAGATAAAGGTGATATAATATAACAAATATCATGAAACATTTACATTTTGTAGTCCATTGTATAATTTAAATAAACATAAATGCAAATTTCGCATGTGGAAAAAGTAAGTACACCCTTGGCTCTAATAGGTGGTATTGCCCCCGATGGCAGAAACAACCTCAAGTAGGCGTTTCTTATAACTGTCTACCAGTCTCTGACATCGACTGGGAGAAATTTTTGCCCACTCCTCCATGCAGAATTCTTTCAGCTGTGCAATGTTTGAGGGGTTTCTTGCAAGCACAGCTCGTTTCAAATTCCCCCACAACATCTCGATGGGATTTAGATCCGGGCTTTGACTTGGCCATTCCAGAACCCTACATTTCTTTCTTTTCAGCCATTCCTTGGTGGATTTACTGGTATGTTTAGGGTCATTGTCATGTTGCAAGGTCCACCTTCGGTTGATCTTCAACTTTCCGACAGATGGCCTCACATTATCCTTAAGCACCCTCTGGTACAATGAAGAATTCATCGTGGATTCTATGATGGTGAGCTGCCCAGGCCCTGATGCAGCAAAGCTGCTCCAAACCATAATATTTCCACCACCATGCTTTACAGTTGGGATCAGGTTCTTGTGGTCAAATGCTGTCTTTGGTTTTCACCAAACATGTCTTCTGGTACTGTGGCCAAATAGCTCTACCTTTGACTCATCTGTCCAGAGCACATTGTTCCAGAAGTACTGGTCTTTGCCTCGGTGTTCATTGGCAAACTTTAGCCTTGCCCTGATGTTCTTTCTGGACAGCAAAGGTTTCCTCCTCGCACACCTCCCATGTAGATCAAATTTGTGCAGCCTCTTTCTAATGGTAGACTCGTGCACATTGACATCAACAGTGGCAAGAGCTACCTGTAGATACCGTGATGACATTCTGGGGTTCTTAGAGACTTCTTTCAGCACCTTGCGGTCTGCTCTCCGGCTGAAATTGCTGGGGCGGCCTGGCTTGATCAAGTTGGCAGTTGTTTGGAATCTTCTCCACTTGTAGATGATCTTCCGGACAGTCGAATGATTGCTTTCAAATTGTTTGGAGATCTTTTTAATTCCCTTCCCAGACTCGTAGGCATCTATAACCTTCTTTCTGAAGGCCTCAGAGAGCTCTTTTGATCTAGGCATGGTGACGCCGCACACTTCAACAACAAAGAGCAAACCAAACTAAATGTCTGAGGTTTAAATAAGACAGGTTCCTCCAAGATCCTCTCTAACGATGTTCTAATCATTTGCACCTGAGCTGGTGCACCTGATTCTAATTTTAGGTATTTGAAGTAGTGATAAATGTTGGGGTGTACTTACTTTTTCCACATGCGAAATTTGTATTTATGTTAATTTAAATTATACAATGGACTACAAAATGTAAATGTTTCATGATATTTGTTATATTATATCACCTTTATCTATCAATATTGTTGAAATGAAGATCAAATAGCTGTATGTTGAAATATGTTGAAAAAGTCAAAACTTTACATGGGGTGTACTTACTTTTTCACATGACTGTATATATATATATATATATATATATACATATATATATATATACATACAACAGACCACTGCCTCAATCGATCCCAAATTAGTTATTCTTTGCTGTTATGAAATAAAGTATTTTATTTAAGTAATTTAAGTAATTTAAGTAATTTTATTTCAGTAAAGATCCTCCCATTTGTGAGCTCTTTCAACCAGTGCAAGAATAAAAGACTTCCTTTGTTTTTTCTATATTATGTTTTTTTTTAACCACGGGCTTTTACTAGCAATGCAATATATCGAAAGGCCCATTCGACTTTCCTTTCTACATGTAACCTTTTAAAAATCAAAATGTAATTGCATGCCTGACCTTGCAGAGATGAAAAAAACAGATGCAGCTCATCAATTCACCATCCAATTTTCAAAGGAAGCTATTAACAAATTAAAGAGCCAAAAATATGGTAATAATATAAAAGGTGTGACTAATACAAAGGGTATACAAAAAAGGAGTGGGGAAATCATTTTGTGGCATTGATACATACATATGTATTCACTGGAAGTACATACCGATTGGCTATTAAATAATTTTGCAAAAAGTGGAATTGTGACATGCCTGCTTTCCTTCTGTGTTGCATACATCCATCTTCAATCCCCATGTCTTGGTCATATAACCTCACAATTAACCTTCTTTCCCTTTTCTTTCAAATTCCTTAACCCTCCTTTGTTATCAACTAACCTTCAGATTTCCTTCTGTTTCTCGTTTTTCTTGTTGTCAATCAATCGCTCCCTCATCAAATGTAATGAATATGTAGATGGCCCATGAAGTATAATTCAAAGAAGTTAAAGAGATGGAAGCCAATTTACTCACATTCTTATCAAAAGGATGGGAATAAAACTCGTTCCAATAAAAAAAAAAATGATATAAAATCTCATTTCATGAATGATAAAACTAAGATGCAGCTTTGCTATCTAAGTTTGCCATCTCCGCATCAATACTCGGATTTTGCTGTTGCATTGCAATCAGTGGCAAGCTAACTTAAATCTCAATTACGATTCTCAGAAATCCCAGGTGTGTTTATAACCACAAGTTGCAAGATGGGTCTGACAAGATGCACAGAGGCCTTTGAGCCCACTTGCCTTTCTCTGAGCTATCTAGTCTGGTTCCCTAACTCAACCAGACTATATAAACTATCAGAATGATGTTTTGCAAGCAAGAGTTTGCATCAAAAAGTGTTTGTTGCATGGGATAGGATGATCATGAAGGTACCGTTTGATTCTGGACACAGAATCTTGTTTCTCACAGTCTGAGAGTCCTTTAGGTGCTTTTTTGCAAACTCCAAGCGGGCTTTCATGTATCTTTCACTGAGGAGAGGCTTCCATCTGGCCACTCTCCAATAAAGCCCAGATCGGTGGAGTGTTGCAGTGATGGTTGTCCTTCTGAAAGTTTCTCCCATCTCCATACAGGATCTCTGGAGCTCAGCCAGAGTGACCATCGGGTTCTTGGTCACCTCTCTTACCAAGGCCCTTCTCCCCCGATTGCTCAGTTTGGCCGGGCGGCCAGCTCTAGGAAGAGTCCTGGTTGTTCCAAACTTCTTCCTTGTAAGAATTATGGAGGCCACTGTGCTCTTGGGAACCTTCAATGCAGCAGCATTTGTTTTGTAGGCTTCCCCAGATCTGTGCCTCGACACAATCCTGTCTCTGAGCTCTGCAGGCAGTTCCTTTGACCTCATGGTTTGGTTTTTGCTCTGATATGCATTGTCAGCTGTGAGACCTTATATAGACAGGTGTGTGCCTTTCCAAATCATGTCCAATCAATTGAATTTACCACAGGTGGACTCCAATCAAGGTGTAGAAACATCTCAAAGATGAGCAAGAGAAATGGGAGGCACCTGAGCTCAATTTCAAGTGTCGAAGCAAAGGGTCTGAATACTTATATCAATGTGATATTTCAGTTTTTTCTTTTTAATAAATTTGCAAAACTTTCTAAAATCCTGTTTTCTCTTTGTCATTATGGGGGTATTGAGTGTAGATTGATGAGGGAAAAAATGAATTTAAACGATTTCAGCATAATGCCGGGGTCACACTATCACGTAAAGCCTAGCCGTAAGAGCCACGTAGGACCATTTTTTTGATACGGGGTGGGACGTGGCTATCCCGTGGCAGTTACGGCATCCACGTGGCAGTCACGGGGTCTACGTGGCGCCTACTGCAAGGTAGAGCGGGAATTTCAAAAAGTTCAAAATTTTACCATGTAAAGTCAGCCTTGTCCACTGCCGTGGCGCCTACTTAACGGCCACGGGGCTACCCCCGTGAGGGCCATGTAATACGTGGCACTACGTGGCAATTAAATTATGGGGGACCCCCTATTGCCACGTAGAGCCACGTAATCGCCATGTATTGGCCCTGTATTGGCCACGTAGAACCCCGTAGCGCCACGTGATTGCCATATAAGGAGCGATCCGGTGACAGAACCACGTGATCGCCCCGTGCTCACCACGTCTTGGCCACGAAGTCGCCTCGTAGAACCCTGTAGTGCCTCGTAGAGCCACTTGACCACCCTGTAGAGCCACATAGAACCCCGTAGCGCCACGTGTTTTGAATCGGCTGCATATAAATACGGGTCTCATCCCGCGCGGTCAGTTTTCGCGACACTTTCACAGTGTTCACAAGTTGTGGAGCTTTTTGAAGCAATTCTCAACAATTTTTGAAGCTCTTTCTCAACATTGTCATCATGGTGAGAGGTGCTAGAGGAAGCATCAGCAGCAGAGGAGGTGGCAACAGAGGTAGGGGATCTCAGAGGGGCAGGGGATCTCAGACAGGCAGGAGTGTTACCCCACCTCCAGGGCAGAGTGTTACCCCACCCCCACCCCAAGGAGGGGACACAGAGGAAGCCAGGGCATGTTCCCCCACGCCACCCCCAACCCTGCAACCTTAACCACAGCAGAGGGAGGAAAACCCAGCAAAGAAGGTGAGGCATGAGGACAAGAGGCAGGAGGATGAGGGGTCCAGTAGTGACAGTGACAGTGATGGTGACGTGCAAGAGAGCACAGAGAATGAGAGGGACAGCTCCATACAGTCCCAATCAGGCTCCCAGCCCCAGAAGTCAGGAGGGAAGGAGAAGAGGAGGATTAGCATCAGAGTGCACTTCACTCCAGAGGAGGAGGAGGAGCTCACCTCCTGGTGGGAGAAGGAAGAGTACCTCTACAATAAGTCCATGCTGGACTACAAGGACACCAAGAAGAAGGATGCAGCCATTGCAGCGAAGGCAAAGCTCATGAACAAGACAAGGGTGATGGCCACCTTGAGACCAGGTGACAGGGCTTTCCTGAAGAATGTGTCTTGTTTCTGGATCCTTGGCCCAACTCTTCTGACTATCTCATGGTACAGGTCAGGTGACACCCTTGCAAAGGACTGGAACTCCTTGGCACTCTCATATTCTAGCTCCTTCATCAAGGTGTCATAGACACCCATCTCCTGTCTCTTGGAGATCCACCTCCTCATCCAGAGTCTCTTCTTCTTGGCTTTCCTCTGGATCTCTCTTGCCTGCATCTCCTGCAGGACCAGTCCAGCAGCAGCATTGTACAGGGCATGCTGATATCTGAGGACAGCAATCTGCAGTCTCTGTCTTATTATTACTCTCATGGTGATGTTGCTTTCTTGAAGGTCAAGATGCTGAATGACTGGAAGGGGCTGGGGACCCCCTTTTTATAGGATTTTAAACACGACAATTTTACGTGTCTCTTACGGGACACGTGGCTCCCACGTGGCACTACGTGGCAGTATGTGGCACGTGGCTCTTACGTGGCAACTACGTGGCGTTACGTGGCCGTTACCTGAACATTACATGGCCTTACGTGGTGGATACGGCCAATTTTTACGAGGGTCTGACATGGCGAGTACGTGGCTATCACGTGGCTCTACGGCAGCTACGTGGCCCCTACGAGGCCCGCGGTTTACGGGGTGTTTACGGCGCTGTAATTTTTATTTTTTTAATTGGCCCTACATGGCCCTTACGGTTAGGCTTTACGTGATAGTGTGACCCCGGCATAAGGCTGCAACATAACAAAAAGTGAAGGGGTCTGTATACTTTCTGAATGAACTGTATATTGAGGTTTTTAGAGTTATTTTAACGTAAATTTCCATTTATGGACACTTTCCAACGGTTCTGTAATTTATCCCAGTGTATCGGCTTTGATGTCCGTCCGCACACCAACTTTAATATTTCCACGCCACCCGGAAGGTACCGAACATTAATACCAGTCAGTGGTGTGTGTGTGTGTGTGTGTGTGTGTGTATATATATATATATATATATATATTGCTACGGTTTTGAGATTGGCACATTGAAGTCATTAAAGGTTAAAGGGTTGACCCCCGAAGTTTGTCACACGAGCAACATAGGCCCATTTGTAGTATAGTTATGTCTTAGTATGTGTAAGAATAGGTCATTTCCCGTCTTAGTGCCTGCATTGTGTAAAGACAAGAAAATAGGCTTTACTTGCCACCGATTTCCCAGCCACCCTAGCCTCGATCCAGTTTGTTAAGCATTGGCTGCCCACTAGTCGAGTAACACGAGGTAGGCCTAAAAAGGATGGGGCCGGCGTTGAGGTCGGGGAGCGGCAGCGGGAGACGGTAAGAGCCACCAGCCAATCAGGGCTCTAGCGGCATGGCATGAGAGGGCGTGGTGAGGCACGTCTGGTGAGTTCTAAAAGGTTCGCGGGGTGTGCCTATATAAGTCGCTGCGCAAAGTCCTCAGAAGGACTTACAGAGAGGGAGCTTGTTGGAAAAGGACTCGCACGCCAGGACTCGCAGAGGAGAGAGAAAGGATTCGGACTCGCAAGACAAGCGCGTTGTTTGGAGAACTTGCGGAGGATATGGGCGTTGTTTAAGGACTTGCGCAGAGAGAGAGAAGAAGAGGCGTTGAACTGTGCCAAGTACGCGGGCGCAGCCAGACGCGCCGGTAATGCTTATTGCGCTTTCCAGCCACGTGAGTAAGCGCATCGAGAGCCGCAAGTGAATAACCGCCAGCCGCGTCGAAGTCCGCTCACTACCAATTCGCCCCGTGATAACTCGCTCCGCTCAGACGACACGCGGAGAGCTCCTGCCTTCACCTACTTCAAGGGACGTGCCGGGGACCGGAGAGAGAGCTGCACGGAAGCCATCCCTGGACACGCTGGTGAACATCGTCCTGCCATCTGCAAGCCTCGTGTGAGTGTGTGTGAGACGGGCCCGTGTCCTTGGGATTAAGTATAAGACTGTTTTAAGGATTGCTCTGTGTCTCTGCTCTTGAACCATTGTACATTGTAAATAATAATAATTAAACCTGTTATTCCTTTGCTTCCCAATTCGATCGCCTTTGTGATTTCTCCATTGACTAAGCGTGGTGCGAATAAGAACCGCTTGAATCGGGGTCTAGTAAGTGATAACGGCGTGGATTGCGTGTACGCAACCGCTCGGCGTATCAACACACGTGGTTCATGCAGGGCTTATCTCCTCGCTTCAGGGCAGTGCGAGTATTTAGGTAATAGCGAATTTGGTCCTAATACCCTATTTCGCGCTGTCCGGAAGGGACGTCATAGGTCCCGGGTCGCGCTGGTCAGTTAAAGACAAGGGGACTAATCCCCCCTTGGTAAGGGGAGAAGGCCGGCGGCGGATCCACAACATATATGTATATATATATTATATATATATATATATATATATATATATATATATATATATATATATATATATATATATATATATATATATATATATATATATATATATATATACATATATATATATATACATATATATATATATATATATATATATATACATATATATATACATATATATATATATACATATATATATACATATATATATATATATATATATATATATATATATATATATATATATATATATATATATACAGTGAAACCTTGACTTACGAGTTTAATTCGTTCTGTGACCGAGCTCGTAACTCAATTTGCTCGTTTCTCAAATTAAATTTCCCCATTAAAATGAATTGAAATGCTATTAATCCGTTCCAGCCCCCCAAAAACCACACCAATTTTTTTTGAAATATATATATAAAAATATCTCGCGCTTTATATTTCACCTGTATGCAGCATACAAGTTGGCAGGATGGCCTGGACTGGAGGTATGCACACTTGACTCTAAACTGTCCAGTCTGGGTTTGAATCCCGACCCAGCTATAACCTGTCATGTCGGTGTTTCACAGGCAGGGTGATTCATCAATGTGTGTACCGCTAAACTGGGCACCCCGTTTGCGTCCCATTAGTTGTTGGATGTTAAGGATCTCACCGTGTCTTCCACAAAGAGAAGGCGAGCTATCGCCGGCACTCTGAACAAGTTGTGGCCTGGCATGCTCTTCTCCTCTGCCGTTATATATGTCCTCCTCGGCATCTTTTTCCAGAAGAGCCCTGTCTCGTCACAGTTGAAGATTTACTGGGGGATGTATCCTTCGGCTTCTATCAGTTCGGCAAAAGTTATAATAAAATCTTCAGCTGCCTTCACATCCGAGCTTGCTGCCTCACCATGCCTGACGACGGAGTGAATGCCGGTCCTCTTCTTAAAATTATCAAACCATCCCCGACTGGCTTTGAATGACTCTTCCGATGCCTCTCCGTTGATGTTCCCGCCGTCTGCTGCACCAAATCCCCGTAAATGTCTCGTGCCTTCTCACAGATGATGCTCTCGGTCACGGTATCTCCTGCGAGCTGCTTCTCCGTCAACCACACAAACAACAACTTCTCCATCTCTTCATGGACAGAGGTCCGGAGCTTTGAAATAATCTTAACGCCCTTGGCTGGCGTTATAGCCTTTATCGACTCCTTCTGCTTCAAAATCGTACATATCGTAGAAGTACTACGATCGTACTGCCTCGCCAAGTCGACAACACGCACACCTCGCTCATGTTTTTCGACGATTACGTGTTTTATATCCAAGCTCGCTCGCTCGTAACTCAGATCTCGGCTCGCATCACAAAGCAAAAAATCGACCGAGCGACGGCTTGTATCTCGGGAAACTCGTAAGTTGGTGCACTCGTAAGTCAAGGTTTCACTGTATACATATATATATATATACTGAAACGCAAAAGAAACTTACCACCTTTGAAACCTTTAAATATCAACAATAACACTGCGTGTAGTAAATGTGTGAACTTATTTGTGGACAATAGTGTCCTCACTGTCAGACAAAACGGTCACGGATGGTCACTTGAACCTTCAATGGTCACTTCATAGCACAGCTGTTGAACAGCCGTTTTGACTGTCAGTGATTAGCCAA